>NW_005871106.1:6647822-6662434 GCF_000147115.1 Myotis lucifugus
CGTTCAGTCAATTTGCACATTATGCTTTTATTATATAGGATATTTCAGTGTGTATCTCTGAAATTATGGACATTTTCTTGCATAACCACAGTGCTATTAAAGACCACTAAAAAACTTAATTATTTTATTACCATATGGTACTGTAGTCCATATTCAATTTACTAATTATCTCAGTTGCTTGAATTTGAGTTCAAGGAAGGTTATATTATGTCATGGTCCATTTGGTGTGTCTTTTAAATCAATGCCTTGTTGAGATAGGCTAGGTCAGTCCCCGTGTAGATTGCCTCAGTATTTGGATTTTGTTTGCTTACCCAGGGCATCATTTTCCTCTCTTCCCAATATCTTCTGTAAAGCAGAAGCTAGCTTTAAAGGTTTATTAGATTCATATTGAAGTGTTGGGGCATGTGAATAATTTTTTACCCTTCCATTTTAATAGTTGTTTTTTTAAAACTTAATTGATGGGTTCCAGAGCATCATTTAAACGTACTGTGTTCTGCCCTGGCTGGTTTTCTCAGTGGTTAGAGCATTGACCTGTGGACTCAAGGGTGAAAGGTTTGATTCCAGGTCAAGGGCACATACTTCAGTTTGGGTTTGATTTGTGGCCCCAGTCATGGCATATGTGGGAGGCAACCAATCGATGTCTGTCTCTCTCTCTCTCTCTCTCTCTCTCTCTCTCTTTCTCTCTCTCTCTCTTTCCCTCCTCCCCTCCCTTCCATTCTGTCTGAAAAATAAATGGCAAAAATATCCTTGGGTAAGGATTTAAAAAAAGTGCTCTATGTTCTACTTAAAGGAAAAAGTGTTCAGTTGATTAATTTTCTATCTTTAAATATTATTGGATATTTAGTTGATAAAATAACTTGATCTCTCAGTTTTTGTTTTTGTTTTCTTAAATAGTCTCACCTATTGATGTTTGTTTACGATCGTGGATGAATAATGAGAACAAGGTAATCTTTTTTATGTTTGTTTTTAACATCCGGAGTAAGTTCCTATTTCACATATATAAGTGCTAAGTAGTACTAATAATAGAAGTCTTCTACTTGTAAATAGCAAAAATCCAAGGTACTGCTTTAAGTAACTGGGAAGTTGAAGTAGTGCTAGACTCGGGACTGTCTATTCCTGGGCTCCTTGTGTCATATGGACTGGCTGTCCCTCTGCTCTACTTCATTCTGTGCTGGTTCCCTCTTGGCTCCATCAGGGTAAGGCTTTCTCTTTGTTTTGTTTAGTGTATCCTGTGTGCCTGCCACATTGTTCACACATACTCAATAATTTGTTGAATGAGAGGGACACTATCTTCATGTGTAGGTGACTCAGGCCTATACTCTTTACATTTGTGCTAACAAAAGAAGAGCATGATCTTTCTGTGGGGTAAATTAAAAAAAAAAGTAGAGGGCTATTCTAATGAGCTCACTTGGGTCATATATCTTCCCCTTTGTAGGTTGATGAGCCGAGGGGTGGGTTGAGATAAAACGGTCTGATTTATGAGGTGAACCTTATGTTCACTTCAGTGTGTTTGTGTATGTGTGTACGTGTGCACCGTACATACACAGATAGAAGAATGTGACTGACAACCATACCAGGACCATATGAGGGAAAAAGATGTGGGCTCCTCAAAGGAAGGGGTGTTGAGCAGATAAGCAGTTTACGTTCAACATAAACAGTGAGGTTGGATTTTAAGCCTATAGTCTCGTATTTATGAGACTTGTTTACAAAACGTAAACTAAGTACTTTTAAACCTTATAAAACGGAGATGCAAGTTTTGTTTTACTTTCATAAGAATTTTTAAGATAGTTTTTATAAAATGATTACAAAAGGGCTTAAAGTAAGAGTAATTGGGAGAGGTCAGTGGGGGAAAAGGAGACATGTAGTACTATATATAATACTTTAAACAATAAAGAATTAAAAAAAGTCAGTAATTTCCCTCTGCCAGGGGTTGGCAAACTGTAACTCATTGTCCAAATCCCATCTGCTGCCTGTTTGTGTCAAGTTCTATTGGAACTCAGCCATGCTCGTTTGTTTCTGTATTGTTTATGGCTACGACAGCTGAGTTGAGAAGTTGTGATAGAGACTATGCTAGCAAAACCTGAAATATTTACTATCTGGCCCTTTACCGAAAGTATTTGTTGACTCTTGCTCCGTAAGCCTACTTCCTGTGTGTAACCACTGATCGCTTCAGTGTGAGAGCTGCTTTTTATAGGAGGTTCAGATGTGGTCAAATTGAAATTGAATCAGAAAGCAGATTTCTTTGGACATTT
Organism: Myotis lucifugus; assembly: GCF_000147115.1. Taxonomy (NCBI): domain Eukaryota; kingdom Metazoa; phylum Chordata; class Mammalia; order Chiroptera; family Vespertilionidae; genus Myotis; species Myotis lucifugus. Next base: position 6,650,075 of record NW_005871106.1, read on the forward strand.
AGAAGCAATGGTTTCTGAGAAGAGAGAACATACCTTTTCCCTTCAATTTGTAATTTATTTTCTTAGGATGGTTGAAGAATTGATTTCCTAAAAACATTAGATATCATTGATGATAAGAGGGGGACCATAAAACTTGAAAGCAGGAAAACAAGTATAGAAACATGAGATATTTAATAAAAAGAAAGTGAAAAAGTGATAGCAGGAGGAAAATAAGTGTATTTAAAAACCTGGACCAGAGGGAGCTACTACTGCATTTGACTTTTGTTTTGGCTTTGACTGTCCTGGTATCCAGGGCAGTGAAAGAAATATGTTTTGATAGATCTCATCATCTAAACTGTAAGAACTACACCACCTTCACAAAATAAGGAAGTTTTCCAGCGTCTCTCTAGTTCAATTGGCCCTTATGTAAGACACCACGATGGCAGAATGGATCGAGTTCTCTGTAGCATCCATGACCAAAAAGGCAGAGGTGTTTTACGTATTGTTCTTCCTCATACAGGTTTTTCTCTAATTTTTATTATAAAAAATTTCAACACACAGAACTTAAATTCCACAACAGTAGTCCTTGGTGCCTTAGATCTTTATGAGCATAATAAGGCTGTGCTGCCCTCTACAAGTCTGCAGTTGCATTGAGAGCCCATGCGTTTAATCTTAAAAATTAATGTGCATTTTGCAAGTTAATTCTTAAGGTGGAATTGCTTGATATATAATATGATTATGAAATAAAATCAACACTTAGAAGAAAACGTCACATTTTATTCTGGGCCTTAGTGTCCTTAGGGTTACTTGGTTCCTGGGTTGAGGAGCAGAGAAATCCATTTTTCCATTGTAGGTTGCTGAGCCACTTTGCTATTATTTTCACTTCTATCGCAAGCCTGTTTTGCTCAAATTCAATCGTATATTAGTATACCAACTATATTTCTAGGTCTTTCAAGCATGTGTACATTTTGAAATATTAAATTTTAAGGATGTCTTATTGGATGGGTCAGGGGAAGGGAGGTGGCATCAAGGTAGGAAGAAAGTTATTACGGATATAAAACAACTAGGCCTTCATTGCCTAAATTGTGAATCATAGATACTGAGCACATTGGTGATCCTTTTTGCAGCCTTGTACGTACTATGGTCTTCAAAGCTGTGAGTGTGCTTCTCTTACATGCATTTTATTTCTTATAGATTGTTGTTCCTGATGCTGGAAAACATTTTGAAGGGAAGAATTCAAACAATGACTTAAGCCATACTAGTTTAATAGAAAATGAAAAACTTATGTCACTGACAAGCTTGGATGACTCTTCTGGTACTGTAATGTAATTTGTGTTTTCCTAGCCCTTATGTTGACATTCTGTGTCTTTCTGCTTCTTGGTTGCAGTTGTTCCTATGCCAGATTTTTGTTTCTTTGCTTTCTCCTTTCTTCCTATCTTCCAGCACTCAAATGGCTTCTTCTGTTAAATGATGGACTTTTGAAGCATTTCTGTGTATCAGTCTTGATATGATTGTGCTTATCCCTGAGTTTAGTATCATAAGGGTACAAAGTAGTAACCCTAGGTTCCACTTCAGTATAAAGCAGTATGTTAAGAAATTGGGGGAACCATGAAATATTTGGCCTCTGCTTTCTGAAAGACCTGCCAAATAAGAGAAGAGATGCATAGCTAAACATCCAACTGTATTATGTATATTATGTGTTCCTCAGAACAAATTGTGCAAGAATCATGGGAGGGTGACAAATTCTGATTGAAGAAGCTATCTGTGAAGCTTTACTGAAAGGACACAATTTTTCCTCCTCCTTGCAAAGGCCTGTGATAGGCCTTAACGAAGGCATGGGAAGAGAAGTACATTTCAGGAAGTGGGAATAACTTCAGCAAAAGATCCTGTGGTGGTGGTGGTGGTGGGGGGGGGCCGCGGGGGGGCGGATATAGCCAATGTTTGGGGAATAGCCAGTAGTTTTGTGTGGCATATTTACAGCACTTGTAGGAATCTGAATTGGAGAGTAATCCAGAAAAGGAGGCAGGGATCAAATTATTCATGGCTTTGAAGGCCAGGCTGATGGGCTGAGTGGGATAAGTAGAAACTAAATTCAGGACAAGTTTTGCTGCTAAAGTTTTTAGATATTTTTGGATGGTGGAATTATGGATAAGGAATTGTTGACCTGAATTTATATAGAACTTTCTTTGAGTATGCTAGATTCTTAGAGGTAGAATAACTAAGTCAAAGGTTATGAGTACTTTTAAGGCTCTTAATGTTGATTGCAAAATTATCCTTTTGAAAAGGCAGTGATAACTTACAGAACCATTCTTGCCCCTGCTGGGCTGGTTGTTGAAACATTAAAAAACCATTGCAAAGACAAACAAAAACACTGCCCCGGTGTTTTTTTTTATCTGTTTATTTGCAACTTTCTGCTTTTGGTAGAGGTTGACTATTTTTAATCATGCCTATTAGGGTTCAATTTTGTTACATTATTTTCCCTTAATTCCTTCTTTCTCAAGATCAGATATTGTTTGAAGTTTCATACTTAATTATTATTCATCTAGAATTTATTTTTACTTTTATGATGGGCTTATCCATCCTTTTTTGATAGTTACTCATTTGCCACAACATTTTCTAAATTATTTGCCCTTTTCCAACTGATCTTTAATGCCACATTTATTATACCCTAACATAGGGTTTATGCCAGGATTTATTTCTGTGCTATCCTATCAAAGAAAGTTAAATATTTAGTTATATTGGAATCCTCATAATAATTTATAGACAGAAATGATAAGTTTTTCCATGTTGAATATTAAAATCATCATTGATTTATATGTCTTATCAACCTTTTTGGTTAAATTATCGTTCATTCACTACTTTAAAGCCTGTTCTATTTTTCCTCCATTTACTAATAGATGATGATATTGATGATGAAGAGTTTTATGATGATCATTTGGAGGCTTATTTTGAGCAACTGGCAATTCCAGGAATGATATATGAAGACCTAGAAGGACAGGAACTTCCAGAAAAAGATTTTAGGTTGCCTATAGGTGATCTCAGTCTGGTATGTTCCAATTATTATGTTTTTCAGGAATTTGACATTAGAAAATTATTACTGGTCTCATTGGATACTAACATAAAACTTAAGCTTTTGGTTTTCTTGGAATTCTATTTTTCCTCAATATAAACCGATGAGAAACACCGTTCCTGCTTCCTCTTTCCATCACACAGAAAATTAAAAGAATAGTACAGTACAGTCAATGTGTATATACCCTGACTTGTTTTGTAAAATGACCGAATTTCCCCCCTTCTGATTACATTAAACATTTGGCAAGAATTCAGGTTAAACATTTTTCTCATGAATAGATTAAGATTAAACGTGGGTGATGTGGATGTCTCATTGCATCACTCAGGGGACATATAAGTCTGTTTGTCCCATTAGTGATGCTGTGTCTGATTATCTAGGTTAATGTGTCAGCCAGATATCTCCTACCCATTTGTTATCAGTAAGTCCTCTGGGATGATACATCAAGGTCATGTGAACATTCTGATTCCTGAACAGCCTTTTATGAACTGGATTTAGTATCATTGCTGAGGCCTCTCAGAAACAATTTTTACATTTTACAACTACCTTGGCATCCTTCTATGAAGAAGACATTGTCTGCTCCCTATATTTTATCCCTCAAAATGTTTGTTTTTAATTTTAAAAATTCATAAAGCTAAGATACTCTTTCAACAGGCAAATGGAAACGGTAATTTAAACTGTAAATTTCAGTCAGAAAATAACAGCTCTCTGATTTCCCATGGCTCACACTCTTCAGGAAATTCTGAAACAACCCACAGAGAGTCTGAACAAGGCCATGTTTGTCTCCCTGGGACCAGTAAGTATTGATATGATTCCTTTGTTTTTAAATTCTCTTTGACTTTAATTTTTTTGCAAAAAATCCCCTCATTTCTTTGGTATGATTTAATATGTATTAATCCTTGTATCCCCCCAAATCTTGAAAGTCTGAAACTTTTCAAAAGAGGTTTTTTAAAAAAAAAAATTAAAAGAGGAAGTTTATTTAGAAAGTTACAGAGGTAGTAGACATGAGCCAGCTGGGCTGCGTAGGCTCAGGAAACAATTTACAGAGGCAGGAGAAGAGCTCTTGGAGCTTAGGAGAGAGTAAGGCATAGATAACTCGCCTGGAAAGGAGAAAGGGAAAGGCGTGGGCATGCTCCCAAGAGGGATCATGCTCAAAAGAGCTTTTAATAATGCCTGAGGACACTGGTATTATTGGGGATACTGTAGGTTGTAGATTACAAATGATTGTGCTCTATTCAGATGCTTGAGAATTAGAAATGAATTCTCTGTATGGTAACAGTTTGGCAAACTTACTGTTACCTCATACTGTTGGTTATTTTCTCTCTCATGCAATTGCTATATTTGTTATATGAAAGCTAAGTATTAGGTTTACATAAAATAATTTGAACAGCAAAAAGAGTTATTACATTAAATTACTGAAACTTTGACATTACTTCATTATTTTTCTTATATTTTAGGTAATTCTATAGATAACGGAAATAGTAGAAGGCATGTAGATGATGTGTTACCATTTTCCTCTAACACCTTGAGAAGTGAAAAAAAGAAAGAAGGGGCAGAAAGTTCAAAGGGTATTGTTCGTCATTGTGACAGAGTAAGTTTATTTGCATTTTCTTTAAATGTTCTATGATAACAAAGTCTTTTCTGATAGCATTTTTATTAATTTATTTTTAAATAATTTTTATTTTTCAGTTATGGTTGATGTACAATATTATATTAGTTTCACGTCTACAACCCATTGCTTAGTCATTTTTATAACTTATGAGCAATCACCCCTGTAAATCTAGTACCCATCTGGCACCACATATACTTATTACAATATTATTGGCTATATTCCCTATGCTATACTTTATTATTTATTTATTTAAGTATATTTTTATTGATTTCAGAAAGGTAGGGAGCGGCAGAGAGAGAAACATCAACGATGAGAGAATCATTGATTGGCTGCCTCCTGCACACCCCACACTAGGGATTGAGCCCGCAACCCCAGCATGTTGATGCTCAACCACTGAGCCACGCCAGCTGGGCCCCTATGCTATACTTTACATCCCTGTGACTGTTTTGTAACTACAAATTTATGTTCCTTAATCCCTTACCTTTTTGACCCAGCCTCCCAACCCTTCTCCACTCTGGCAACTTGTCAAAATGTTCTCTGTATCTGTGAGTCTATTTCTGTGTTGTTTGTTCATTTATTTTGTTCTTTAGATTCCACATGTAAGTGAAATCATATGGTACATATGATAATGGCAGATGTTAAAATCATTGGTTAGAGTCTATGAAGGATGCTATCTTTCCATGTTTTGGACAGCATACTTCCCTTTCTCTAGAGTGCTTTCTTTTCTCTCGAACTCACACTTATTGAATAATTGTTGTGATACAGTGTGGAGTTTCTGAATTCTAAATAAATAAATTTCACTTTGAATTTTTGATCTGTTACTCTTTAGCACCAACAGGCTTAGTAATAGCCTGAAGTTTACCTGACAGTGGGTTGACAACTTTCCCTTACTGGCTCTTCAATCTGCTTAATAACAAGCCCTTTGCTTCTTCTGTCATTCTTCTAGGAATGGCCTACGGCCCTCCTTTCTGTACATTCTGGGCAAAATGACTGGTGATGGCGAGAATAGTGACAATGAAGCGGTCCACCGAGCTAGAGAGACAATTTTCAGTATGAGAGTCTAGGCCCATGGTCAGCAAACTGCGGCTCGCGAGCCACATGCAGCTCTTTGGCCCCTTGAGTGTGGCTCTTCCTAAGCCTTAGGAGTACCCTAATTAAGTTAATAACAATGTACCTACCTATATAGTTTAAGTTTTAAAAATTTGGCTCTCAAAAGAAATTTCAATCATTGTACTGTTGATATTTGGCTCTGTTGACTAATGAGTTTGCCGACCACTGGGCTAGGCGATTCCCTGGCTTCTCCACACATTTATCCAACGTAGCTCCATGAAGTGGTGCACCAACAGCAGAGGTGCCACGACTTGTTTCTTTAGCGAGGGAACTGGGTGTAGCAGGGACATCCGGCGACCTCACCACGGGTGCCTGGGACCTGTATTTTAGCCTCGTTTCTCTTTACCCTGGTCCCTGTCCCGCACCTGTGTGGTGAACTGCGCCTTCCGCTGCAATTCTGCTTCGTTGGCCTCTCCCAGCTCCGCCATTGTCCCAAGTGCTTTGTTACCTTATTGTTTTCCTTAGACTCCAGTCAGATGGGACTTTCCAATACAGTTGACCCTTGAACAACACAAGTGTCAACTTTGTGGGTCCTCGTATGTGCAGATTGTTTTCAATAAATATACATTTGGCCTCTGTATCCCAGGGTTTTGCATTCGCAGATTCTACCAATCTTGGATTGAAAATGGCATTTTCAATCTTTGGTTGGGAATTTGTGGATGCAGAGGGCTGACTGTATGCATTGTTGTATGCCATTTTATATAAGGGACTTCAGCATCCATGGATTTGGGAATCCACAGGGGTCTTGGAACTTAGATCCAGTCACCTGTGGATATCAAAAGACTGTAGTTAAGTTTTGGGGGAGTCAGTAGTTATACGGGGATTTTTGACTACGTGAGGCTCAGTGCCCCTAACATCCCAAGTGTCAACTGTACTATCATTATCTCCTCTTGAAACCCCACCTCCTAAGGAACGTGTGGATTGTTTTTATTTTTTTCTTTCTTACCTTTCCTAATTCTTAAGTTTTCCTGAGAGTTAAACTTTCAAAGTGTAAACAAAGATCTATTTTGTGTTTAGGCTTAAAAATCTGTCAGAGAAACTGCATTCCTCTTTTTTATTTTATTTTTTCAACAAACCCTGTGTCTTGGGCTGACTTTTAAAAGATCACAGCAAGAGCGAAAACCCCATCCCAGAAGCAGTCATCTACAAATGGTTGAGCACCAGTTTTCCCACCAATGGCTCCTTGGGTTTAGGGAGAGTGAGTGGCTATCCGAAGCCCATGGCACTACCCTATCATTCTGCCTGGGTGGTGTTCTGTCTTGGAGGTGGTCAGTCATAATCCCACAGGTGGTATTTTCGCCCAAATGGATCCTTAACCAAGCACATGAAGAGTTCAAGTGCATTTCATTAAAAGAGTGCAGCGATTTTGGGAGAGGGTGGGCTGTAATCACTTGACTACATTCTATATTCAGGATTTTAAAAAAAATATATTTTATTGATTTTTTACAGAGAGGAAGGGAGAGGAATAGAGAGTTAGAAACATCCATGAGAGAGAAACATCGATCAGCTGCCTCCTGCACACTCCCCACTGGGGATGTGCCTGCAACCAAGGTATATGCCCTTGACTGGAATCGAACCTGGGACCCTTAGTCCTCAGGCTGATGCTCTATCCACTCAGCCAAACCGGTTAGGGCTCAAGATTGTTTTAAGTCAGTTTATTGAGGAGAGAGCTAGTTCCCCACATTCTGGTTCTTTTTAATCTGTGCTAATGTTATATATGAAAAACAGTTATCTAGTTTTAAAATATATTTTTATTGATTTCAGAGAGGAAGGGAGAGGGAGAAACACCAATGATAAGAGAGAATCTATTGATTGGCTGCCTCTTGCATACTCCACACTGGGGATCTAGCCCACCACCCAGGCGTGTGCCCTGACTGGGAATCAACCGTGTCCTCCAGGTTCTTAGGTCGATGCTCAACCACTGAGCCATGATGGCAGGGCACGGTTATCTAGTTTTAAATGGCATTTGTCTCCTTTGTCTTTTTTTCTATTTGTCTTTGTTTTTTTGGAAGCCATATTTTAACTTGTTTTCATAAACTTTTCTATATTAAGGAGATATTTTAATCCTTATGCATTTTATTCATTTATTTGGCTCAAAGAACAGAAATTTATTTTTATTATGGTTCTGGAGAAGTCCAAGATCAAGGTTTTGACAGGATTGGTTTCTCCTTATGCTTTTCTTGCTTCCTGTGTATCTTCATGTGGTCTTGCCTTTGCTGATCCTTATGCATTTTAGGTTTTAGTGTTTGTATTAGTTTTCTGGGGCTGCTGGTACAAATCATCAACATTTTTGCTAGCTGAAAACAACACATTTTTATTTTTAACAGTTTTAGAGGCCACAATTCTGAATCCAAGGTGTTGACCTGGTGTTCCTTAGCTGTAGCAGAATTGATCCAATGACTACTTTCATCCTCACGTGGCTTTTTCCTCTGTCGCTCTTTGTCTCTCTGAAGTTTTCCTCTCCTTATAAATACAGTTGACCCTTGAACAGTGTGGAGGTTGGGGTGTCAAACCCTCTCCTATCCCACATGCAGTCAGGAACCCATGTATAACTTTTGACTCACCTAAAGCTTAACTACATCCTTTGCTATCTGCAGGCAATTGGTTCCAGACATGCCCGGATACCAAAATCCACAGGTGCTCGAGTCCTTTATATAAGATGACACCTCACAATTCATACAGTCGGCCCTTTGCATCCACGGTTCCCACCCGGAGATCAAAAATACTGTTTTCAATCTGTAGTTGGTTGAATCCAGGGATGTGAATGAAACCCAGGGATATGAAGGGCCAACTGTATATTATTGAAGAACTCCATATATAAGTGGACCTGGGCAGTTCCAACTTGTTTTGTTCAAGGGTTAACTGTACACTGCTCGTTGGGTTTAAGGCTCATCCTAAATCCAGAATGATCTCATCTCAAAACCCTTAACTTAATTAAATCTGCAAAGATCCTGTTTCCAAATAAGATAACAATTTACAGGTACCTTGTGGTAAGACTCAGGCATGTCTTTTTTGGGAGACACAATTTAATCCATGAGAGTGTTGACACTTAGAAGATGTTATTTACTGAAGAATACATTATCCATCTGTATTTTCTCCTACTACTTTCATTTTGATATAAGGTAGAGATGTAAGTTTATTTTTTTGTATGACAGTGTTAGAAAATCACCCAGTTAATAAACAGTGAACCTATGACTTTATTTCAAAGTCAGCGTCTTTTCTGTTAAATAGAACTACTTCTTTTTAGTATTCTAACTTTAAAAACTTTGCCCAGGAGGCTGTTTTTGTCACATATCTTATAACAGAAAAGACTGCTATTATAGGCTTTATTGGCACTTTATTCATAGCTGAATTTCTAAGAAGAGTATTGTAGGCACTTGAGCCCCTTTTCAACAGTTGTTATTCTAGGAAAGAAAAAGAAGTGCCATTTGGGAAAGTTTGTTGGAGGGCTTGGTCTTGAAGCAATGACTTACTTTGCTGTGTCTGATGCAATTGTCATTAGACTCTTAGGGACATTGGTAGTAGTTGCTGTTTTACTCCTATTAAAATATATTAATGTCTGTCTTTCCAAGGTCTGTTATTCATATTACTTTTACGAGGTTGGTCACACTAATGGGCTTACTATCCTTAGTGGTAATGATAAAAGTTAAATTGACATTTCTAACATTCTGTAAATGTAATGAATATGTTGGACCCACTTTTGGTACCTGAATCTGTTGTGTGTTTGCAATGATCACATTATGAATAGCAGCCTATAATAGCAGTCTTTTCTGTCATAAGATATGTGACAAAAACAGCCTCCTGGGCAAAGTTTTTAAAGTTAGAATACTAAAAAGAAGTAGTTCTGCTTAACATTGGGTCTTACATAATCTAGAAGAATATAGTGAATACTCTATAGTCTGTTCTCTTATATAATAAACATTTATGTCAACTACATAATTTTTGCCCATAACATTTTGGAATGAGTTTTGAAAAACAAAACTTACTGTTGCTCTTTTATTGCTTTTTAAAGGAAAGCACAAGAGAAGAAGTTCTGGTGAAGACTATCAGGACTGCTAATGCAAAATTTAACCCTGTTTATTTTCATGATGATACAAATGTCAATAGAGGTGATTTTGACCTGATGAATCCTTTAAAACTGGAGGCAGGGTCTCCTCATCAAAATAAGCAATTGGCATCAGATTCAGACACTAAGATTCCTAAAGTATCCATTCAAAAAAATATGAACATAGCATCTTTGAAGCCCATTAATAAAAATAGTATTAATTCTGATATTCTCCAGTCACCAACTAGCGAAAGAAGAGCATGTGAAAGTTACGAGTCCATTGAAAAGAATAAAGACCGTAAGTGGACTTTTTTTTATAAGAATATATAAAATATTGTGTATATATTTTGAATAGAATATATTTCTAAGTGGGACTTTCCTCATCTTTCATATTAAAATACTTAAGTTTTATGAATTTAAAAAATGGTATTTTAAAAATGAAGATGGTGCCTAAAATGAAGAAGGGTAGTGTGTTAAGGCTTTGGAGGCAGAGAAAGCAGTGCTGAAAGGCATCCACAGCCACACAAAAAAATGGAGATCCTGCCCAGCTGGTGTGGCAACCCGAATATATCCGGAAGAGTCCCCCAGGAGAAACAAGCTTGACCACTGTGCCCTCATCAACTTCCCCTGACCGCTGTGCCATCATTAAGTTCCCCTGACTACCAAGTCAGCCATGATGAAGATAAAAAATAACAGTACTCTTGTGTTCATTTTGGATGTCAAGGCCAACAAGCACCAGATAAACAGGCTGTGAAGAAGTTTTGTTACATTGATGTAGCCAAAGTCAACACCCTGATCAAGCCTGATGGAGAGAAGATGGCATATACATGTTCGACTGGCTTCCTACTATGGATATTGCCAAGAAAATTGGGGTAATCTTAAGCTGTGTCCAGCTGTGAGTTTGGGACTTGAGGAACAGTTCAGCACTGTGTTCCCCACCTAGGCCATACCACGTGCCAATCAGCACTGCTCCCCTCCTCCCTCCTCTGCCCTGTGCCCATGGCCACTAGCACAGTGTGACTGGGCCTGAAGCCTGGGGCTGCTGCATTCTAGGGCCATGCAGGGCTACAACCAAGGCACTGCTGGGCAGCCAGGAAAAAGTTGACAACTCACCCTGGAAGGGCAGTTGAAGTCAATCATAAAGAAAATTGACTTGGACTCAGATGGCTTTCTCACCAAAAGTGAACTCAGTTCATGGATTCAGTTGTCTTTTAAACATTATGCTGTGCAAGAAGCGAAACGATAGTTTGTTAACAATGATAAAAACAGTGATGGCAGTGTGTCATGGATGAGTGCAACATTCAGATGTATGATTGTGTGATTGACTTTGATGAGAGCACAGCTCTGGCTGTTGCAGAAGAGGAGTCTTAGGCAGCTTCATTTAAAGGACAAGAAGGGATTTGAAATAGCTAACCAGGATGGTTTGTATCTTGAAGAATTTATTGCTTTTGAGCATCCTGAAGAAGTTGATTATCTGATGGAATTTGTCATTCAAGAGGCTTTAGAAGAACATGACAAAAATGGTGATGGATTTGTTAGTTTGGAAGAATTTTTAAAAATTTAATTGATTTTAGAGACGGGGCAGAGAGAGAGAGAGAAACATGGGTTTGTTGTTCCACTTATTTATGCATTAATTGGTTGATTCTTGTATGTTCTCTGATCGGGATCAAACCTGCGACCTTGGCATATCTGGATAACACTCTAACCAAATGAGGTACCCTGTCAGGGCTGGAAGAATTTTTTGGTGACTATAGGCAGGATCCAGTAAATGAAGATGCAGAGTGGATCTTGTTGAGAAAGATACTAGTAGATTCCTAAATGATTATGACAAAGATACCGATAACAGGCTTGATTCTCAAGAGCTGTTACCTTAGATGGTACCCAATAATCAGGGTACTGGTCAAGAAGAAACTCTTCATCTCATTGATGAAATGGATGTGCATAGTGACAGAAAGCTCTCTGAAGCAGAGATTCTGGAGAACCAGGACTTGTTTCTTACTAGTGAAGCCACAGAGTATGGCTGACAGCTTCTTTCTGTCATGATGAGAGTTAATCCCTGGTTATATCTCAGAGTACTGGCTCCTTTTATAAATTGTTACCAGCGTTACTTTCGTGATAAAATATTGATGAAGTTATTTTCCACTCTGAAATCTTACCAAATGTATCTTAATGTAGATGATAACCTTGGTCTTTTAGGAAAACAAAACAAAACAAAACCCTCATACTTATTTAAAAATGTATTGAAGAAATAAAACAATATTGAGTCATCTGACTAATAAAGTCTTTCCTAAATACTCTGTATGTTTAGTACTATATTGTGGGATATTTTGAGTTCTATTTCCATACTTTTATTTTTTTATTTATTTATTTTTTTTTTAAATATATATTTTATTGATTTTTTACAGAGAGGAAGGGAGAGAGATAGAGAGTTAGAAACATCAACTGCCTTCTGCACATCTCCTACTGGGGATGTGCCCGCAACCCAGGTACATGCCCCTGACCGGAATCGAACCTGGGACCCCTCAGTCCGCAGGCCGACGCTCCATC
>NW_005871106.1:6662609-6738036 GCF_000147115.1 Myotis lucifugus
AAAAAATGAAATATCCTCTCTTTTAAATAAATATATAAAAATAAAGTGAGTTCATTTTGCTCAGTGCTCCGGCCAATTCCGGCTCCCGAGCCCCAGCAGCTCTTTGGCCCCTTGAGTGTGGCTCTTCCACAAAATACCGACTTCTGTGCATGGGCCAACAAAGTTTCAATCGCACTGTACCTGCGCGCCCGCACGTGGTATTTTGTGGAAGAGCCACACTCAAGGGGCCAAAGAGCTGCATGTGGCTCACGAGCCGCAGTTGCCAACCACTGAGCTAGCTAATTCTAAATATAAAAAATTTTCACTGTAAATAAGTAAATAACATAAAATGGTATCTTTATTCACAGATCTGGTAGAAATATACCTTTCTAAGTCTTCTTTTCCTTTTCCCCTAATTCTCCATTAGATACTTTTACTGTAATTAAGGCTGGCTTATCAGAGAGATATTTTTCTTTGGGGGAAATTAATTTTCCTTTTTCTAACTAGTTGTGGGCAAATTTTAGGACTGTTGATAGCTAAGATAAGGCAACTAACTAACTAACATTATTTAAGGATATTTTATAATTTTATTTGTTATATGTATCATTGGATATTTTTGGAATTTTATTTTTTAGAAGCTGATCCACCGCAGAATGTGGTTTATCAAAATGAAGAAGGTAGATGGGTCACTGACCTTGCTTATTATACATCTTTTAATGAAGAACAAGATTTAAATATGCCTCCAGTGGATGAAATGAATGAAGAATTCAGAACTGGTTGTAAGTGGATATCGCTAACCACATTATTGTACCATTTTCATTGTTTCTGATGGTTGGTCACATCAGATCCTTTCTGGAATATACAGTACTTAGCTCTTCACTTGTTTTTATTGGAATAAAGGCTTGAAAGAGTGCTAAACATTGCAGAGTGAGCTGAGCCTTTTTCTTAAAGACAGTGAATTAGACCAGCAGTCTCTTCAATTTAGAACCTTTATTGTATTGCAAAATTAGGAGGCTTTACTTTCTTACTTTTTAAAATCTGTCTTGAACAAAAGAACTATTCTGATAAGTGAGCAGTTAGAAAAGTCAATCCATTTTGTAGTAAAAGCTAAGAAGTGTGGTAGAAATGATGGGAAAAAAAGCAATGAAGAAAATATGTAAAATCTCAAAGGATGAACATATTAGGAACATAAATTAGGTTTGTGGATTAGCAGAATCTCTGAGAGTGAAAGGGAAACTGGTAGGTCTGCAGAATCATGGCATTTTGTCTTAGTCTGCGGAGATGTTGCTGGGCTGCTGCGGCTCTGGACCCTGAACACCTCTAAACGGGATGAGAAAAGCATGCAGTGGCCCGGAAGCCCAGTCTTATTTTTAATAAGCTCAGAAGGTGCCAGAGAAAAGTTTTTCTAACTGCTGCTTGTGCTGAACTCTTAAACATCTGATGATGTGGAACTACAGAGATAAGGCATTTTTTTTTCAGCCCGTAAGAAACCATCCATCAGCTAAAAGGGGTAAAATAAAAATACAAAACAACATTTAGCAATCACAGAGAAACACAGGACAAATGCTTTGGAGTTTTAGGAGAAATAACTTGTTTGAGGGGGTAACAGAAGGCTTTCGAGATAGAGTTTCAACATGTGAATATTTGGGGGCATGAGAATTCCAAATGGATGGAAAACCCATTGAAAGAGAATGAGATGAGAAAGTGTGGGCATTTATGGCAAGAAATGGAAAGGGGGAATGGGAGATTCTTTAGGATATAGAAACATAGGTGTCACTGTGAGAATGAAAAGAAAGTAGCTAATGAAGACATGGAGGTAGAATGGTTAGGGTTTTGACTGGGTTCCAATTGCTGGTAGAGAGTCGAGAAAGGATTGAGGTTTGTGATCTTTTTTGGGGAAATGCCAGTACTATTAACTGAGATAGGGGAAATCAGAATAAACTGTAGAATGTTGGATGATTGTGGTTTGAGCTGGGAATATTTGGTAGTTGGAAACGAGTTGGAAATGGGAGGTTAGGTTACTGTTAGGCCTTGCTCAATGATGTCTTGATTTAGAAAAGACACACTGGACAGTGGATATTGCCTTTGTCACTTAAGTCAATGGTAATGGAATTCTTAGGTGTTGCTGGTGGGAAATGTAAATCGATACAACCATTTAGAAAAGTTGTTTGGCAGAATCTAGTAAAGATGAATTTTATGAAATTCACACTTTATGACCCACTATATACCCAGTATATGGAGTGTACATAATTTACCAAAGACATATGTCAAAATGTTTATAGCAGCACTGTATGTATTCGCTCTATACTAGAAACTTCGAAATTCCCATTAACAATGGAATGGATTGTGTTTATTCATATATTGGAATGCTGTGTAGCAATGGGAATGAATGATGTGTAGCCACTTGTAGCAACATGAATAAATTTTACAAATATGGTGAATAAAATAAGGCTGACTAAAAATACATACTATAATTCTATTGTATACAGTTCAAACATCTGCTCTGTGAAGTCAGAAGCAAGGGTAGTGGTTACTCTGGGACAGGCATGTAGTGACAGGAAGGACGCTCAAGGGGCCTTTTGGGTGTTGTCAGTATTTTGTTTCTTGATCTGGGATGTTGATATGGCTACATGCATGTTCAGATTGTGAAAATTCATTGAGTTGTACACTGGCATATACTTTTCATAGGTGTGTTATGCTTTAAGAAAATTTTTAAAAATTACTCATCAAACAAAAATTTTTAAATTCATATTACAGATTAAGGGTCCATTTTCCTAAAATGTTAATAGTTTTAATAAACAACAAAAAACCCAACTACTCAGTATAGAATTAGGCAAGGGATGTAAACACAGAATTTATAGAAAAGGAAATAAATGTGGTCGTTTAGCAGCCTCTAGATACGGCAATATTGCAGCATCTAACAAAATTGCAAAGGTATATATTCTTTAACCAGGCAGTTCTCCTGGGAATTTATTGTTATTCAGATACACTTGCATGAATGGTATGTAATGTATGTGCAGTGTTTTTATTTGTACATTGTTTATAATAACAAAAATTTGGAAGCAACATGGATGTGCAAAAAAGGGGGCTGATTAAGTAAGGTACATCCCTGCAAGGAAATTCCCTGTGGCTATAAAAAAGGTAAAGGAGCTTGTTAAGTCCTAATATGGAATGGTCACCAAAATAAACTGTTTAAAATCCAAGACATAAAAAGCCATGTAAAATATTCTAGCATTTGTGTAAAAAGGTGGAAGAGGGGAGGACACACATGTATTTGTAAATGCATATAGTGGAGAGATTTAAAAAAAGAAATGGATTGTAGGAATCTCTAGCTACTTAAACTCAAAAATCAAGTAGCGAGGTGTTTTAGGGGTACTTTACACACTGGTTGCTTCTGGAGGTGTGGTGAGTGGGGTCAGGGATGTGGTGGAGACGTTTCAGTATTTATTCCCTTTTACATTTTCTGGTTAACTATTTTTTTTAAATATATATTTTATTGATTTTTTATAGAGAGGAAGGGAGAGGGATAGAGAGTTAGAAACATCGATGAGAAAGAAACATCAATTCAGCTGCCTCCTGCACACTCCCTACTGGGTATGTGCCCGCAACCAAGGTACATGCCCTTGACCGGAATCGAACCTGGGACCCTTGAGTCCGCAGGCCGACACTCTATCCATTGAGCCAAGCTGGTTAGGGCTTAACTATTTTTTTTATTTAATTTAATTTATTTTTTGGGGTTAACTTTTTAAAAGTCTTCATTGCAGCATAGTATGCATACATATACTTTTTAAATTTCGAACTATGTGAACGCGTTCTATTAAAGGAAAAAATAAATAGATAATGGAGGAATTTAAGGAAAGCTTACTTGTGGAATGACTAATATTGGGTGGTGAGGAAATGGAGAAAATGAATATGGAAAAATATTAAATTTGAAGAAAAGAAAGGATGAACTATATCAAAGGGAACCAGGGCCAGTGGAGCATATGAATAAAATGGGAGCCTTTTAATAGGAATAGGGAAGGGAATTTGAAAATGTAAGAGATATCCAGCAGAGGAAGAATGGACCAAGGGCATAATTTTTATAATATCAAAGTCATTTTAAATGAAAACTTACCTATTTAATAAACTTTTTCAGAAACTTTACTTGAGATACTACTACTCTTCCCCATTTCTGTCCTCTTCATTAGTTCCATATATCAGAGGTACTATGTACATTACTTCTATTTATGGCCTTGGATTTAAACACTAGGCAGGGGGTGGGGGAGTAGGACTGAGGCCTGCTTCAAAATTTAACAACTAGAACTTTCAGGTGACATTTGAAAGGACTCTTGTTTTAGATATGACAAACAATTGGGCATAGACTCAAAAAATGCAGTTCTGCTTTCTCATAATTAGTGACTAATTTCTGATGAACATTACTACAGATTTTTAACTGAAGAATCTCAAAGTTCAGAGAAAAAAATGCTTAGGAATATAATAAATAGCAATTGGAGCTGTATACTTTAAAAAATGTGATATTTATTCAAAATGAACTTTTGAGTTTTATTAAATTTTATTTTTAAAATAAATTTATTGGGGTGACATTAGTTAATAAGACTGTATAGGTTTCTGAGTTACCTTCTTATGGGCTGATTTCCTCCTTCTCTTGGATGTTAGATTTAGTTGGTTTATACTTTCTGATTTTAGGACAGTGGTGGTTTTTATCTCAATTTTTAAAGTGGTATCATTTAAAATATATATGTGTATATTTTTATTGATTTCAGAGAAGAAGGGAGAGAAAGATAGAAACATGATGAAAGAGAATCATTGATTGGCTGCCTTTTGCACAGCCTCACTGGGGATTGAACCAAAACCTGGGCATGCGCCCTGACAAGGAATTGAACCATGACCTCCTGGTTCATAGGTTGAAGCTCAACCACTGAGCCACACCTGCCAAGCAGGGCAATGGTTTTTTTGTTTGTTTGTTTTTTAAAGCCATGTTTTATTGAGCACTTATTATGTACTGATCCTTTGTGTGCGTATTTACATGAATTATTGTATTAATTTTTAAAAATATTTTTTATTGATTTCAGAGGAAGGTAGAAGGAGAGAGAGATAGAAACATCAATGATGAGAGAGAATCTTTGATCAGCTGCCTCTGGCATGCCCCCTATTGGGGACCGAGCCAGCAACCCGGCATGTGCCCTTGAATGGAATCAAACCCGGGACCCTTTAGTCTGCAGGCCGACACTATCCACTGAGCTAAACCGGCTAGAGCTGGGCAGTGGTTTTTTAACTTATGGTACCCCACAGAGAATTTTCATAGAAAATTTTTTATGTGGAAAATTTAGCATATGATTTCGGGAGCTTCATGGTTCCATTGATGCTTATTTATACCTCTAGGTTAGAATGTGCTTATATAAAAGAAAGGTAAAGAATCAGCACTATTTTAACAAGTAAGAATCTTGACCTATCTTTGGTGCTGTACTTTTCCTAACTAGAAATATTCTCTTGTATCTATTCTCATTTTGTCTCAAGGTGTTAATCTGGGACTGTGAGGATTTTCAAAAGGGCAGTTTGGATTGGATTAGCCCTTGATGGATCTGTAAGAGTGGGAGATACCCTTCTTGTGGACTGTCCCTTCTGGTTGCTATTGACTCTTCCCCTTTCTGCTACTATTTTGAAATACCAGGCAAAGGCCCAGGATAAGCAACAGGCAGGCAGCCTAGAGTTTAGCCTGTAGCCTTTTCTGATTTAGCCAATATGTGTAAAATTCTTTTTAATTCTACTGTCTGGAGCAGGAGCATTAAACTAGTGGCTTTCTAGTTTGCCACTGTCCCACCACTCTGTATTGTGTTACACCTCACCCTCTTTGCTCATTCACTCCTAGCTTCTGAGGCATTTTAGTTTGTGGCCTTGGCTTAGGGGTTGATTCAGACCCATTCATTACCCTAAGGTGAATCGAGGTGCTTATAGGAACTTTGAGAACAGACACCGCGGGACCTCTTGTTACTGTTTGCTCAGGCTGTGGGATTTGCTGGGATGTAGGATTTCTCCTCTCTAAAACTGGGACAGTTATGGACAAAACAGGTGGTTGGGCAACCCAGCAGACATCTTCATGATGAGCCTACAGAATGGCTTGTCAGTCCATTAGTTCCAGATGAAATACCAGGTGTTCATGGGGTACCTTAACTCAAGTGTACCAGATCTTTAAAGCTAAAATTAATGAGTCTTTTAAAAACAAAAATCTTAGATTGTAAAGCCCCCTTTAGTGAGTTAGGGCACATTAATAACTGATTAAATCAATCACAGTAGGGTGTCTATTACCAAAAGTTTGAGTACCATAGACTATGTACTTAATGCAGATGCATCAATTGTGTGAGAGAAGCTTTCACATACCTTTTAAATTTTTTATTTCTTTAGTATTTCATTTTCCTAACTAGCTATGTTTTATTTATATGCTAGTATCTAATTGGCATTATATAATATTATACACCTATTCTTTTTAAGCTGAGGCATTGGAGTTGATTGCACAAGATGAAGAAGAATTTAATAAAGAGCACCAATTTATGCAGGTTTGTATTTTATGGGCATTAACCAAAGTTTAAAATTTTTCCTGTATTAATTTAAATGTAGCAAAATTTTTATTCCTATCTGAATAGATATATGGTTAGTATAGAATTTTATCTTGCTTTCCTCATATTTAGACAATTTCTGCTTTTTTCTTTACACTCAAAATTATTGATTGAAAAAATAACTGGCATACTGAAATAATATTTAATTTGCTTAAAATCAACTTAATAGTCTTCAAAGATATTTCCAGTTTTTAACCATATTTTAAAATGAGGTAATGCTATTTGTTTTTATTGAAAATATGTTCCTTTCTAAAGATTTATATTAATGAAAGTCAGTGTTTGATTAAGCAACATATTAAAACTGTATATTATAACTCAAAGTATGTAAAATGAAGTTCTCTTCTTCTGGACTTCATTACCTGTATTTGCTGCTTAAGGTTGAATTTGTCCACATTTTAAAAAAATTAAATTTTCTTTCTTTCTTTTTTTTTTTTTTAAATATGAGAAAAACAGAAAGAAGGCTTGCTGGGGAAATAACGTGAAATAATAACTTTCTTCCTAGGAAGAAAATATAGATGCCCAGAATACTTCAGTTGCACTAAGGGATACGTCGTGGGGAACTTCAGTTAATTACAATTTGTTGAGGAAATCACTTAGCACATCAGATTTGAACAAAGACGATGCCAGTTATTTACGTCTCTCTTTGGGAGAGTTCTTTGCTCAGAGATCTGAAGCTCTTGGTTGCCTTGGTGGTGGTTACAGTGTGAAAAGAGTAAGTATGATATGTACTGGAACCGGTTAAATTGACTAGCTGTTATATTTTGAATGTTATGATGGTATACCTAGAGCATAGTAGTATCTTTAAAGCAGAGACAGAATAGGAACATGTTAAAATAGTGGATAAAAGCTTAGATTTATTAGTTGGTCAGACCTTGACCCAGTCCTAGGTCTGCCTTTTAACCAGTTCTATGACATGGAACAATTTATTTAACTCCTCTATGCCTTAATTTTCCAATTTCTAAAATGGAATGCCATCTTACAGGGTTTTGTAAGAATTAAATGTGATGTTGCATGTGAAGTATTTAGCACCAAACCTAACATGCGGTAATATCAATACCTGTTAGTTACTATGGTTATAATCATTGGTTGGTGGGAAGAACTTAAAGATTCATTTTTTTAACCTGTTGTTTAAAAACATATTTTGAAATATAGGAGTATTTCAGTTTCATAAGATGTAAAAAATTAAAAATGCAAACAATAATGATAGGTCCTGTGAAGAATGAGTAAGGATAAGGTGATGCTTTAGCTGTGGTAGTCGGGGTGACATCTGGGACCTAAATGATGAGAGAGAAGGAGGCAGTCACCAAAAGATCTGGAGGGAGGTTCTTCCCAGTAAATGGAGACTATTTTTATCAGGGGTGGGGAACCATTTTTTCTGCCAAGGGCCTTTTGGATACTTGATAACATCATTCGCAGGCCCAACAGTATTATTGTTTTTGTTGTTTTCATATCATGTTTTTGTTGTTTTTATATCATGCCTCTGTTGTTATATCCTTTTGTTACTGTTTATTTATTAATAAATTTATTATTTTCATATACATTTTACTAATTTCCTTTCATCTCTCACACTTCTATTATAGTGAAAGGGCCAATAGCAATATTAAAATATCTCCAGTAATTAATTCCCTTTTAATGTGCACGAATTTCATGCACCAGGCTACTAGTTCAATAATAATTACTGAAGGAACAAACAAAGTGTCATTTCTGGGTTGTTTTAATTTGGATTTCTTAGTGAGGGCAACTAGTTACTTGACCATATTAGTTCTGATGATTAAAGATAGCTGGCAGTAAGGAAATAAAAGGTTCTATGTGGACTTTTAAGTTCATCACTAGTCATTTAAGTTTAAATAGAAAGAAAAAAATATTTGTTGAAATCATTTAGCTAGGTTACCAATATTAAGATAAAGTAGTTAGAATTTCTCAAAGCAGTTGAAAATGAAGGAAATAATTCATATGTTTATTTTGTAGCCATCATTTGGTTATTTTATTAGATCACCAGAAGAGAGAGAACCTGTTGCTTTAATAAGAAAATCTGATTTATCACAAAGTGATTTGGAAAAAGAAATGGTTCGTCTTAACCATGATCCATTTTCAGGTAATAGATTAAATGAAAGAATTTTTAGTAACTCTTTTTTAACCTGTAAAAAAAGAGTAAATTAAATGGTTGTGTGATTATGTTCTTAATGAGTGAAAATGTATGAACCACTTCAATTTTTTCAGTATTAGTTATTCATTTGATTCTTATATAATCCCACATTGCCTTTTAAATCTAAATTGGAAATAAGTCATCCAAAATCCACCTAAATACTTTTGTAAAAATCAAAGTAGATTTAATTTGTTCAAATGGGTTAGTTAACTTTGTCCTATTAGACAACTGAGTTAATGAATTATAACTGTTATATTTACTATTTAGGTAGACTTTTAAATAAAGAGGTATTTTGAGATTCAGACTGTGTTATAGTATGATAAATATCTATGATAAATATTTAAAATCAAACTTTTTTGGTTAACATCCAATGAGCAAACAGCTGTTTTTTGCTAGTATAAATTCAACTTGTGTATTTGTGAAATGTTTAAAGCTGAAAAATATTAAATGAGCTTATAAGAGGAGAAATTAAAATCCACAAATTTGTTTGCAGAATTTAGCTAAATTAACAATGGTATGGCCTTTGTCTTAGTGACTATACCTTTATTCAGTTTTTGTGAAGATGACTGATATTTGGGTAAAAGGATTTTTCCTTGGCAATTATGTTGTGATCCTTATCCCACAGATTGTTTCTGTGAGATAGTGTATAGATATAAGTTGAATATTGTATATTTCCTACAGGAGATTTAAATGAACACTCCAATACACAACTAAGTGAAGGATCAGTTACACTTCAGGCGGAAGAACTGGAGAGTATTTCACAAGTGGATGAAAACGATGTGACATTAACTGCCAATAAAGGCAAAACAGAGGTATCATAAGCCTTTCATGAAGGAAAGCTAAAATCATGTTAGTTCTTGTCTAAGATCAAGTTAAGGTCATATGTGGCCCTGGTCCATGTAGCTCAGTTGGTTGAACATTCTCCCGTGCCCTGAAGGGTCGCTGGTTCAATTCCAGATCAAGGCAAATGCCCAGGTTGCAGGTTCAGTCCCCAGTCAGGGTGTGTACAAGAAGCAACTGATGGATATTTCTCTCTCTCTCTCTCTCTCTCTCTCTCTATCTCAAAATCAATACAAACATTAAAAAATATAAGGTCATATGTAAAAAATATTGAGTATAACATGGTTGCCTTTTTAAAAAAATTCAGTTATGTCTTTTAAAATTTTTACCACCATTTGAAAGACAATTTACTGATTGATTTTAGAGAGAGGAGAAACATCTATTTGTTATTCCACTTATTTATGCATTTATTGATTTCCTTGTATGTGCCCTGATGGGGGATCGAACCTGCAACCTTGGTGTATCCGGATGATGCTCTAACCAACTGAGCTACCCAAATGAGCTCATAGCCCGGGCGCTAGTTTTGTTTTTAACTTGTAAGGAGATTGAACTTGTCAAATGCTTTTTTTGTATCTATCGAGGAACATGCACTTTCTCCCGTGGTAATGTGTGAATTACATTAATTGGTTTTTGAATATTAAAGTACCTGGATTGAACACCAGACTTAGAAGCGTATCTCTTTCAGCACCATGGCCAAAGCAAAAGGTTTTTTCGCAATGTTGAAAGACAAGGTTGGATGAACTATATTGTTGAATTTACTGCTAGCTCTGAGTCATTGAACAATTCAAGAAACATTTTTATTACATAATCTGAAAGTGAGTGGTGAGTCTGTGATGAGAAGGCAGCTGAAGACTTTTTGGAAACCCTACATAAGCAGATTGTGGAGGAAAATTATTTGCCAGAGCAAATATTCAGTATGACTGAAACCTTCCTAATCTGAAAGCATATGCCTGAAAGGACTTTGATCCATAAAGAGGCAAAGTCAGTGTCAGGTTTCAGGGCTTATAAGGACAGGATAAGAGTCTTGCTTTGGGTCAGTGTTGCTGGCTTCAAATCGAAGCCCTTTGTAATCTGGCACAGTGAGAACCCCAGAGCCTTCAAGTATATCAGTGAGCAGT
Source organism: Myotis lucifugus (assembly GCF_000147115.1). NCBI lineage: Eukaryota > Metazoa > Chordata > Mammalia > Chiroptera > Vespertilionidae > Myotis > Myotis lucifugus. The sequence continues at coordinate 6,673,307 of NW_005871106.1, forward strand.
GTACTACAGGAGCAATAAGAAGTCATGGATGACCCAACCCAGCTCCTTTTCCAAGACGCCCTCCCGAATTGTGATACCAGTGAAATGGAGAAGTACAGTTTGGAGAATAACATACTTTTCAAGATTTTGCTTATTGTTGATAATGCGCTCAGACAACCTATTATTGGTGTTCTTCACCCCAAAATCAAAGTGGTGTTTCTCTGTCCAAACACTACCTCTTTGATCCAACCAATGGACCAAGGCGTTACAGCAGCTTTTAAGGCCTACTACCGGAGGAGGACCTTTGCTGAGGCTCTTGCTGCAACTGAGGAAGACCCTGGGAAGATACTGATGCAATTATGGAAGGATTAGAACATCAAGACCTTGCTTGGGCTTGGTGTGATATTACCAAGGAGTGTATGAATGGCATTTGGAAAAAGACAAGAAGTTCATCCATGACTTCAAAGAATTTTCTCAAGGCTGAGGAGGTTGCAAAAACCAATGAGGCTGTGATTGAGATGACAAACAACTTTAACGGGTGTCGATGAGGATGACATGGAGGAGCTCCTAGAGTTGGTTCCTGAGCAATTGACTAATGAGTTGTTGGAACTGGAACAGGAATGTATAGCTGAGGAAGAGGCAAGAGAAAAAGAAACTGTAGGAGAAGAAAAAGAAGAAACCCTAAGAAAATTCACAGTGAAGGGTTTAATAGAAGCTTTTGCAGACTTCAGTAAGCTCCTTATAAAGGTTGAAAACATGGACCCCCAACACCGAAAGGTTTTCATTAATAGAGAGGAATGATTATAGTGCATTATCTGCTTAAAAGCAGGAAAGAAGAAACAAACCAAGCAAACCACCATGGTCATAGTTCTGAAAAGTGACACCTGAAGAGTCTTAAGTGTGTCTGGCCTGTCTCACCCAGTCCTGATCCAGTGACCGGGGCCTTCTTGCCCAGTCCTGATTCGGCAGATTGTGGGAGGGCTCCAGGGCGTGTCTGGCCCATCTTGCCCAGTCCCAATCTGCCGGACCCCAGCAGCAAGCTAACTTACCGATCGTAACGTCTGCCCCCTGGTGGTCAGTGCGTGTCATGCGACTGGTCTAACGGTTGAACGAATAGTCAGACAGCATATTAGGCTTTTATTATATAGGATAGAGATTGGGGAGTTAAGGAGGGAGGGAGAGAGAGAGAGAGAGAGAGAGAGAGAGAGACATCAGTCTGACTTTCAGACACTCCAATTGGGGACCAAACCTCTAACTTAGGCATATGCTCTGACTGGTAATTGAACACTCAACCTTTTGGTGATGTTAAGGACAACATTTCAACCAAGCCACCTGGTCAGGGCATAGAACAACTTTTAGCAATTTGAATACATTATTTTACATCTTTTCATTTTAAATGTTTGCTTTCAGTATTATTGTTAACCTCTCTAAAGGTAATGTATCTTATTTCTGATTGCTTTAAATTTTTTTTCGTTGTTTTTTGTCCGTTTTACTATGATGTGCTTAGGTATCTTTTGTTTTATCCTGCTCAGGGTTCATAGGCCTTCTTTTTTTAATTTTTTTCCATATTAATTTTTTTCTTCTTAATTCTTGTTTGTTGACTTTCACAAGTTGTAGAAAATTCTCTGCCAATATCTTTTAAATAGATATTTTTACCCCATTTTGAGAGTTCAGTTACAACTTCGTTGGACTTTTATAGAGTATACCTTTTTTTTAACCATCTTTCTATTCTTTTTTGTAGTTTCCATTAACTTTCTCTTTCACAGTTCATTCTGGATATTTTCTTCAGAATTCTCTTCCAAGTCTGATTTTTTTCAGTTGTGTCCAATTAGTTGTTTTCGATTGATTGGGTTCTTAATTTGTTATTGTATTTCTCAGTTACAAAATTTACATTTAGTTATTTTTTTTATTTTAATGCGTTTTATTGATTTTTTTATAGAGAGGAAGGGAGAGGAATAGAGAGTTAGAAACATTGATGAGAGAGAAACATCTATCAGCTGCCTCCTGCACACTTCCTACTGGGGATGTGCCTGCAACCAAGGTACATGCCCTTGAATGGAATCGAACCTGGGACCCTTCAGTCTGCAGGCTGATGCTCTATGCACTGAGCCAAACCAGTCAGGGCCATTTAGTTATTTCTTTATAATTCCTAGCCCTCTGCTAGGGTCTCAATGTTGTCTTTTACTTCCTTAACCCTTTTCGGCCCAACGTGGAGGATGACTCGACAGACCAGGCGCTAGGAGCAGGTCCAACGTCGAGGATGAGGTCGACACTGCAAACCGGTTCAACATTCAATCCCGTCAATTAATTTGGACCAGACTGTTTGAATTCCAAAAATAAAATTGGACCGCAAAGGGTTAATTATGTTTTAGAGTTTATGTTAGATTTTATGTTTTAGATTCAGATGTGTTTTGGATTTTGATGACTATTTTCTGGATCCCCGATAGGTCTGTTTCTCTTGTACTTGGGCCACATTATCTTGAAACATCATGTGTCATTGATTGAGTGGTGGACTTTTACAGGAAAAGTTGTTGAAATAATTGGAGGTCATGGGGGATGATATCTTCCAGACAGGATTTATGTTTGCTTCTGAAAGGAAGCAAAGAACTCTAGCAATCTCAGATTACTTTACTTTGGTTTCTGAGTTGAGGTCATTAGAACTGAGCCTCAGTCTGTAGGAGGGCCAGTCTAATTTTTGTTTACTTTGACTCCTAGGGTGTAGTCCTTTGTGGTCTCTCCCTAAATTATGATGTTTATCAGGGTCACTGCCTGCCATAATTGGCAAATACTGAACTTGAGGTTTTATACTCTTACTCCCGTAAGAACAGCTTTGCTTGTCTGCTTCTTGAAATTTAATCAGCTGCCTCTTGAAACAGCAGATTCCCTAGGGAAAGCATCTCCAGTAATGGACTCACCTGTTTGGGATTCTTCCTTTTGAATTTTGGCCTCATAGTTTTTTATTCTTTTTTTTTAAAGCTTTCCAATGCCATTTAAGGGATGTCTTTGAATATGCTCTCCAGTTCTAATTGCTCTCAGCAAGAATTGGTTTGTATTAGTTTGTTCTTACTGGAGGCAGAAGTTCTTAACTTGCATTTTTGAATATTAAATGTGTTTGTTTCTATTATTTGGTTCCACTTTAATTTTTTTTTTTAAATATATTTTATTGATTTTTCACAGAGAGGAAGGAAGAGATAGAGAGTTAGAAACATCGATGAGAGAGAAACATCGATCAGCTGCCTCCTGCACATCCCCTACTGGGGATGTGTCCGCAACCCAGGTACATGCCCTTGACCGGAATCGAACCTGGGACCTTTCAGTCCGCAGGCCGATGCTCTATCAACTGAGCCAAACCGGTTCCGGCCCACTTTAATTTTTTATCCATGATTCCTATTTATGTCTTGCCTATAAATCCTTTTGTAAAAACTTGAATTTATTGAGTTGATACTGGTTAACAAAATTATACAGGTTTCAGGTGTATAATTCGACACATCATTTGTACACTGTATTGTGGGTTCACCACCCCAAGTCAATCTCTGTCCATCGCCATTTATCCCCCTATACCAGGGGTGGGCAAACTTTTTGACTCGAGGGCCACAATGGGTTCTTAAACTGGACCGGAGGGCCAGAACAAAAGCATGGATGGAGTGTTTGTGTGAACTAATATAAATTCAAAGTAAACATCATTACATAAAAGGGTACAGTCTTTTTTTTTTTTTTAGTTTTATTCATTTCAAAAGGGCCGGATCCGGCCCGCAGGCCGTAGTTTGCCCACGGCTGCCCTATACCCTCCATCTCCTGCCCCCCTTGCAATCACTGCATTGTTGTCCATATCCATGAGTTCTTTCTCTTATTTTCTTTATTGCTCTATTTCTCCAGCCTTCCACCTAGCCCTCCACCCCCAGATGTCAGGCTATTCTCTAGTCTCTGTTTTGCTTGTTAGTTCATTTTGTTCATTAGATTCCACATCTGAGTGAAATCACATGGTACTTGTCTTTCTCTGTCTCTCCTGTAAATAATTCTACAATTGGATGAAATTACCAAGAATTGTACTTGGCAGTCACAATGTCACAATGGCTTCTCAATCTTATTTTCTTAATTTTTTGGTTTTAAATTATTTTTCTGATTCATTTTTAGCATCTTTTACTCCTGAAGATTTTTTTTAACAATTGATAATCAGATTACATAAGTAATTCAGTATTCAACAATTGAAGTTGATAGCAGCAGTCTTATTTTTTTTTTTTTTAGGATTCTTCACTGCTATACCCTTAAGTTTTTGCTGCTATTAAATCTTGTCTAGCAGCTATATATATAAAAGCCCCCTAACCGGTTTGGTTCAGTGGATAGAGCTTCGGCCTATGGACCAAAGGGTTCTGGTTCGATTCCGGTCAAGGGCACCTGCCTGGGTTGTGGGCTCGATAGGGGGCGTGCAAGAGGCAGCCGATCCATGATTCTCTCTCATCGTGGATGTTTCTATCTCTTTCTCCCTCTCCCTATCTGAAATAAAAAATATATATATATTTAAAAAAAAAAAGCCTAAGCAACTGTTACGACTGGTCAACCAGCCACTATGACACACACTGACTCACCAGGGGGCAGACGCTCAATGCAGGAGCTGCCCCCTGGTAGTCATTGCGCTCCCACAGCCAACCTCCAGCGGCCCAGCCAACCTCCCATGGTCCCTCCCCCCGGCTGGCTGGCCCCAGTCGGCCCCGATTGGGACTGAGTAAAACAGCCCTGATCACTGGCCAGGCTGAGGGACCTCACCCATGCACAAATTCATGCACCGGGCCTCTAGTTTATAAGTAATGATTAATATGTACCTGTTTATGGACTGAGGTAAATTTATCTGATGTAAATTTTCTCATTTCTAGGATACTTTCTTCATGAATTGCAAACCCCAAAGATGTAAAGGCAAACTACCTGATGGTGATGATTCTGTACTTAGGATAAGCACCATTGCTTCAGCGATTGCAGATGCATCAGTGAGTACTGATCCTTCCCAACTTGCTGCCATGATCAAGGCACTTTCAAATAAAACCAGAGAGAAGACTTTTCAGGAAGATGGTGAACAACAGGACGTTTCCATTGTGTCTCATTTCATAGCTAATGATTTAGAAAAAAGTAATGGATCCAGTGCATTTGATATGGAGAAATACCTTAGAAAAACGGAAGTTAGTAGATGCGAAGGTGGACTGGGAAACTTTTCAAGAACTGGTATGTCTGACATTTGGGATTTATCTTTGCCAAAAGAACACACTACACAAGACATCCATACAGTGGACTTAGATGCTACTAGTATAAGTGTAAGGGAATCAGAAGAAAATACACCAGCTGCTTTTTATGGTGAAAACAGAGAGAGTGAAAACCAGGAATCATTTAGAACAACAGACTCTTCAAATTCAGTTATTACAAATATAAGAGAGAGTGAGAGTGCAATAGTTGATGTGAAGACATATTCCATTGACGACAAATTACCAGATACTGGTAACAGTGAAAAAGCTACCTCAATATCCATTCCAACATCTAATAGTTATTCATTAGTAAAGGGCCCCTTTTCACTGTCAGAAGAGTGTGAAGAAATGCAAACTAATAGAGAAAATCAGAGGCAAAATGAATATGTTTGTGAAACAAGTAGCAGTGAAAAGCATGTGACTTTTGGAAAACATTTCTTAATCTCACCTAAAAATGTTGGTAAGTATCAGAATAATTGATCACATTTCACAAAATTATAGAGAGTAGGGTTTTTTCCTGTTCTAATTAGAAACTACATCTTTCTGATAGATTTGAAAAGTTTTTCTCCTGAGCATGGTGGACATAGTTCAGAAGATGATCAGGATAGCTTCAGACCTTCCACCACTCCACTGAGTCATTCTTCTCCTAGTGAAGTTTCTGGAACGAGTTTATCAGGGTAGGTGCTTACCTTTTTTCTTTTTCTTTTTTTTTTTTTTAAATATATTTTGTTGCTTTTTTACAGAGAGGAAGGGAGAGAAACAGAGAGCTAGAAACATCGATGAGAGAGAAACATCGATCAGCTGCCTCCTGCACATCTCCTACTGGGGATGTGCCCGCAACCCAGGTACATGCCCTTGACCGGAATCGAACCCGGGACCCCTCAGTCCGCAGGCCGACGCTCTATCCACTGAGCCAAACCGGTTTCGGCACCTTTTTTCTTTAAATAATAAAAATATATGCTCAATATAAGAAAAAAGTACATAAAAGAAAATTAATTATAGATTCATCGCTCAAAGGTAACCATTGTAAATATTTTGTCAATTTCATTCAAGCCATTTTTTGTGCAAATTTGCTATATTCTTGTTTTTTCCACTTATAATAATTCCCTTATTTAAAAGAAAATTAGTAATGTTACAGATTGTGTAATGAATCTGTTGTGGTTTACATGCTCCTGGTGGATACTTACTACATTGTTTTTGCCATTAGAGTGATATTGAGATGAACAAATTTGCTCATAAAATTTTTTCTCTGTTTTCACTGATTTCCTTAGGATAGATATCTAGAAATGAAATTACCAGGTTGGGAGTAAGTATAATTGAAGGCTCTCTGTATTAGCAAATTATTTCTAGAAGGGTCTTAAAGACTTGCACCCTTATCTTCAGTGTGTGATGAGAGTGTTGATCTCACTGTTTGCTTATCAGCATTTTAAATAGCATTAATTTTGGATTTTTTTTCTCTTATAGTATTCACTAGGGGCCTGGTGAAATTTGTGCACTGGGGGCAGGGCCCTCAGCCTGGCCTGTGCCCTCTCGCGGTCTGGGACACCTCGGAGGATGTCTGCCTGCCGTCTTAGGCCCAGTCACCCTGGGATCAGGTCTAAGCCAGTGGTCAGACATCCCTCTCGCAGTCTGGGGCTCTCGCAGTTTGGGGCCCCTTGCTCCTTACCACCTGCCTGCAGTGGAGGTGGGAGAGGTTCCCGCCACCACCACTGTGCTCGCCAGCCATAAGCCTGGCTTCTGGCTGAGCGGCGCTCCCCCTGTTGGAGCACACTAACCACCAGGAGGCAGCTCCTGTGTTGAGCATCTGCCCCCTGCTGGTCAGTGTGCATCATAGTGACCAATCATTCTGCCAGTCATTCTGCTGTTTGTTCGATTTGCATATTAGGGTTTTATTATATAGGATTTGCATTTTTAACACTAGTAAGATGGGTAAATACTTTTTCAAGAGTTAGAATAAGAAACTTATTTCACAGATTTTATGACAAGTTTATCAGGGTAGGTATAAACTAACTTAACCTTCAAGTTATAGGAATTTTCTAAAGTTTAATTTTTTGAAAAGGCATAAGTTAACATTCAAAAATTATGGACATATATAGATATATGTATGTATCTTACTTAATAATAGACAAACATGTAAATTGATCGTTCCTCCACTACGCTCACCAGCCAATCAGGAGAGTATGCAAATTAACCCAACAAAGATGGCGGTTAATTTGCATACGCAGGTGCGGAGTGAAGATGGAAGGCTCTGGCTGGAGCAGCGAAGACTGAAGGCTGAAGAGGCTTTGCTTCTCCACTGCGGCCAGAGCGAAGGCCTGGGTCCCGGGTGCCAGGAAAACTGGTACCGGCAGCCAGGGGAAGGAAGGCCTATTGCACGAATCTCTTCATGCGACAGGCCTCTAGTATATATATAATTTTTGACAGTAAATTTATTGCTTTATCAAATATAATATATGTGTATTCATGGATAAACAAAATTAGATTTACAGCTATAATAAAATAAATATAAGATGAAACCCGTAATGTAAACCTATAAGAATAAACTTTTGTGTACTTACAACTGTAAACCTACTTTTGCCCACCCCTGTCTATTGCAGAGTCTGAAGATTAATAAGATTGTAGGCAAAACAGGATTGGCTTTTGCTAGTGTAGATGATGTTAAATAACAGAATGGACACTCTAGTCACGAGGTGTTTTCTCTTTCAGGTGTGCTTCAGAATCTTTTGGCTCAGCAGCTCATCATCAGAAGCCCCCCTGTGAGAGTGAGTTGTCTCAGTTGATGTATCCACAGGCTAGTGTGAGTAGGCTCACTTACGTGTCTGAACAAGAGAGCACCTGTCCCACCATGGCCTCAGATCATGGCCTTGAGGACTGCAAGGTGGGCAGCACTTTTATTATTTCTTTAGTAAGACTTCTGGCTCTAAAGTGTTACTGATGTAGGGTACAGATTGAGGTTCCTGCCTGTATACTTTCTGTTGCCATTTTTATCTTTAAAATGGGGGGTAGCAGGGGTACAAGGAAGGAAGAGGGAGGGAGGGAGAAAGAGAGGAGAATCAAACAATTTCTCATGTTGGATAGGCACTAGAGGTACAAATATTTTAGTATCTGCCCTTAAAACACTCTCAGTCTGGTGGAAGACACATACATGCAAGACACACTCTGTAGTGAAATGCACTGTGCTGGATCTATGCTCTGGGTATTCAGAAGGAGATAACAAAAAGTATGACTAGGGTGTCGATAGGAGGGATAGTAATGTATTGAAGCCATCTTTTTCAGGGATACTTGGACTTAGGCAGGGAAGAAGCAGACAAACAAATGGGGGAAGGCAGGTACAGTGGGGCCTTGACTTACGAGTGTCCCGACTAACGAGTTTTTCGAGATACGAGCCGTCTCGGCTGATTTTTTGCTTTGAGTTGCGAGCTAAAATTCGGGTTACGAGCCAGCTTCAGATATCCCACCGCTAGTTGGCGCAGCGAACGTCACAGTGAACGCCACAACATCAGCCCAGCATCACGTGTCTCACTCGTTCACTTTTGATTTGACATACGGGTAATTTGAGTTACGAGCTTCGTCACGGAACGAATTAAACTCGTAAGTCAAGGCCCCACTGTAATTGTAAATACAGACAGCATTTGAGGGACTCCGAGAAGTTTGGAATGGCTACAGTGAATCATGTACTTGGGGCAAAGAGGAGAGGCCAAACCAAGAATCTTAGTTGTAAAATTTGTGATTTTGAAGGTTCTTAAGCAGAACAGTGACATGATCTGTGTTGATGTTTTCAAAGCTCATTGCAGTAGCAGTATGGAGGAGTCATTGAGAGGGGCAAGATGAGGACCATTTCACTGAAAGCTGTCTTTTTTTAAAAATTTGTTATTTTTTAAATTTAAATTCTTTACTGTTAAAGTATTACATATGTCTCCTTTTACCCCCATTGACCTCTCCCCGGCCACTCCCACCTCCAGCACATGCCCTCACCCCCCTACTGTCTATGTCCATTGGTTATGCTTATATACATGCATACAAGATCTTTGGTTGATCTCTTACCCCCATCCCCTGCCTTCCCTCTGAGGTTTAACAGTCTGTTCGATGCTTCTATGTCTCTGGATCTATTTTTGTTCATCAGTTTATGTTGTTCATGAAAGCTGTCTTTTAGATGATGCTTTTATATGTTGAGTCTCTATGTTCTTAGCATAGTGGTTAAGAGCTGAATTGTGCAGTCTGATGGCTTCTCTGCTACTTTCAGACGGATACAATCTCCCCAAGCTGTTTCTTCATCTGTAAGGAGGGACAGTGATGTGAGAACAGGGCTTGGGAACGTATCACTGAATACATATAGGCTCTTGTTATTTTTATTGATTGATTGATTAAGTGATAGATGGATGGATGGATGACTGGCAAATAATTTGTTTATCAGTGTTTTTGTTTCTAAAGTTTTATTCCAGAAGAAATTTTCAGACCAAGTACCAAAAATAATCAACGAGGTTAAGTGCATCTTAAGTTGTGTGTAACAGTTGTGGATGTCACCCCTAAGGTGATGCATTATAAAGAAATATTAACATTGACTAGGGCTATTACTTCATACTTAAGAAAACAGAACCACATAACTTAGATATTTGAAAAGACTTTGGTGCTCATAAAAATTATCATTTTTAAATATGACAGCAGTATCTATATATATAAAAGTGTAATATGCAAATCTACCGGTCGGCAGAACGACCAGTGAGCTATGACATACACTGACCACCATGGGGCAGATGCTCAATGCAGGAGCTGCCCACAGGCCCCGATGGCCTGATTGGGGTCTGCTGGCTGACCTCTTGGTTCTTCCTCCTGGTGGGCAGGCTCCGATTGCCTGATGGGGAACGAGGAACTGGGGGTGGGTGGTGATGGACGCGGGCAGCATTGGGGCCCTGATCGCCCCGCCAATTGCCCCACACACAGAGGGCGCTGGCAGGGAGTGGGGCCGGCTGCTGGCAGCCAAGGAAGATTGGCCCTGATCGCAGGCCAGGCCTAGGGACCCTATCCATGCACAAATTTTGTGCGCCGGGCCTCTAGTAGACAAATAATGTGGGTGGGGGAGAGAGCCTTTGAACTGGTTTTGTCTTGATTCTTAACCCCATGTTGATGTAATTTGAAAGCTTGCTCACTGCTCCCCCCCCCATTCCTTTGTTACTAATTTACTTAAATTTTTATTGTACAGTTTAGAAGGAAAAAATTCCTTAAATTTTACAAAATTAGTTGTCTCTTGTCCTTTATGTAAATTTTTTCAGAAATAGAATTGGTATATACCTCCTCTTTAATCTCCTCATAATTATTTCTATAAAATAATGAATGCAAACTTTTTAAAAACTTAATCCTGCATTTCATAGCTGCCAAACTACATTTTTTTTGTGTGTAAGCAGACTTTTTTTCAGAGTTAACATTGTTTAGGTCTGTTTATTATGTTATTTGGATTTGTAATAATCTATGGATTATTTCTAAAAAATTTTTGTCTCTCAGAGTGATATCACCAGTGAGTTGAGCACCACAATTATTCGAGGAAGTCCAATTCCACCAGAGGAACAGGCTGTGGAAAAGTTGAAAGAAAAAGATTCATTTCAAGGTAGAGGAAGAGAAACATTGTCACATATTATCCAGGAAAAGTCAGATGCAGAAAAAATGACTGAAACTACTTCTCTGAGTAGCAAACCTGAAGATGTAAAACCCACCTTTAGATTTAGTAAAGATCTTTCCTCCAAAAGTGAAGATCTGTCGGAAACCACTGCCACCGGTTTGACTACAAACTCCAGTGAATTGGACCAGATCAGCCTGGCTCATCTGAGCAAGTCAGGTCTCCGGCACCCGATTGCGTCAGCATTGCCACGCCTCCCTTTGACACTCCAGGCATCTGGGAACGAAAGTGAGAGAGTAACTTCAGAAGATACGTCAACTACCAACAGTGCGTTGAGTGGCCGGGTTCCTCATCAGATGGCCTCTGGAAGCCAGTGTGCCTCTATTCCCAGCTCTGTGGTTTATGGCTCTGCGCTCGACATGCAGAACATGCCCACCTCAGTTCCTGCACTGTTGACTCGACATTCTTTAGCCACAGCTCCCTTTGCCCAACAGTATTTGGGAACACTACCTGCAGCTGGAAATGCTGCTTTGCCTCTGTGCTATTCTGGCAGCACCACCGTCTGTGGCTTCTCAGGAAGCTGTTCTTATCCTGCTGTCACAGGCGAGCATGTTCAGAACTCTGTGGCTGTGGACATTTGTCTAGGACAAAATATCACCTCTGGATTGATGGGTAGTTCTTCCATTTGTAACCCATATTCTAATACCACACATCAGAATCTTCTAACTACAGCAAAATCTTTTCCTGTGCAGTCTGTTGGTGCAAATTATGGCATTGAACCATGGGATTCAGGAATGATGTCAGGATTTGGTGAGATGCTTTTTCTGTTATTGCCTGTTGTTGCTTGCTATTACTTAAAATTAAGTTTTCTCAAATGACACCATAAAAACTAGTTTTGTTTCAAGGAGATAATTATGGGCCTGAGTTTCTCATAAGTTTTTTCCTTTGTCCTGGAATTTGGAATATTTCTGGGCAAGGGTCCCTGAAGTGGCCTTAGAAAAATATGAAAACTTATGTAGATGAAACTCCCAATACCTTTGTCTTCCTGTCTGTTGTGTTCTGCACTTTGTGTTCTGTTAGTCTTTCAACTAGGAAATGTCCAGTTTAGAGTCACCTCCCTGAAGGAGTGAGTCTCCTTCCAGCTTTTAAGTCTGGAGGGTTACTGTAGTGAGAGAGGGCACCCTTCCACTTCTGTCTGTAGTAGCTGAACTGCCCCTGATTCTCTTGTTGACGGTCACTCTGCTAAGCAGAGCTGGGTGCTGTGCTTTTTCTGACCTAGTACACACAGCCACTGGAGTGCTGTCTTTAAGGAAATTCCAGAGTAACTGCGTAAGGGTGGTGAAAAGACTGGTTGTATTAAAAATCCAAGTTAGAACCTCTATCATTTCTTACTAGGTTAGGCAGTGGCTTATATTTGGGGCGGGCGGGGGGGGGGGGAAGGGGGAAGAAGAGATTAGTAATAGGTAGTAACATCTGAGAGTTGATTAGCTTTAAATTGTGAGCTTGATCAGTTTTAATTGTTCTTATTCCTTGGCTGGATTCAGCAAGAAATAATTGTTGGCCAACCTATTCTGAGGCTTAGAGAATATTAAGGAGCCTGAAGACCTGGAGCACTTTATACCATACCTCTGTGTATAAACAAGTAGTCTTCTATAAAACTTCCATTTAACTAGCTGTGCATTTAATCAGGTATTCACTATAACTTGCATTTTTTAAAATACATATTTTTATTGATTTCAGAGAGGAAGGGAGAGGGAGAGAGAGATGGAAACATTAATGATGAGAGAGAATCACTGATTGGCTGCCTCCTGCACACCTCCTACTGGGTTACACCCGCAACCCAGGCATGTGCCCTTACTTATGTGGGAATCAAACCTGGGACCCTTTAGTCTGCAGGCCGATGCTCTATCCACTGAGCCAAACCAGGTAGGGCATAACTTGCATTTTTGACTGTGCTTTATCTTTACCCAGGGCATGTAAGAGTACCTGAGGAAGTGAAGTTTCCTCATGCTTGCTGTGTTGATATTGCTTCACAAACCCACCTTAGTGTACTTAATCCAACCACCCACTGGCTGCAGGTCAGCATAGGAGTTCTCAGTGTTAGTGTTAATGGTGAAAAGGTAAGTTTTTATTAACTTTCTCTTTTGACTTAACAATTGCATTATGATTAATGCTGGATTTCTTTTTTGTCTAGTACGTCCTTTTATACTGGGAGTATGTCCCTCCTCTTATACCTTGTACAAAATCATTGGAATGGTATCTTTCTTGGTCCCTCTTTTGTTGTAATACTTCTGGTGTAAGAGGTGAAATCTGAATGTGTTTCTCATTTTCTGCCAGTTATTATTTATTTATTAATCATTATATTTCATTGTTATTTATTTATGAAATTATGTATATGTCCTTTTAGTGCTATTATTTAAACCACTGAAAGCTCTTGAGTTTCTAGTTTTGTTAAATGTGATTGAATATAAGTTACTGTCATTTATCAAAAAAACAAGTTACTCTTAGGGCCCACACCTTTAGTAGTCTTTTTGACTAATTTATTATGTTTTTACATGATGTTTTGAAATACCTGGAAATACAATTTTAACATTAACCCATAGTGAGGATCTCTCACATGATCAGTAACAGCTGTCATAGTTCTAGAATATAAATCTTCTCTTATGATTGCATATCAGTGAGTAGGGAGGGTGGGAAATATGGACAGCAGCACCTGTTCTGTAATATCCTGATTTTGCAACTGCTACTTGCAGACCAGCATTGGTGGTCTACTCTCCCCTATTACATCCTAGTAATAGCCTTTTTCTGGTAAAATAAGACGGTCTCTACCCTACTCTCCTTTTTTCCTAGCTTATACCCTCTGCTTTCATATCCTGAGGTTAGAGGAAAAGCAGGTAGTTGAAGGAAAGGGTTGAGGATAGAGGGTGGTGAGATTGAAGGCCTTCTCAGGAAGCAGTGTTGTCTCTGGAAGTGGGGGTAGAAAAGATGATCCCCATTTACAGTGAGTGAGAAGGGAGGGTTTGGAGCGAATCACAATCATAGACTTGGAGGTGTGACAAGGAGTATTAGAGATCAGTCTAACCATCCTGCATTGTACCAAAAACTAGGTCCGGGGACCATGTGCAGGGCTGTGAAGTACTGCAATTTTCAGTTTCCTTTTCAAGGAAAGTGTGGGTATCAAAAACTGTGTTTGCTTTAAAATAGACTATGGGCCATGAATTCAACCTATCTTCATAAGGTTTCATGAGTTTGACTAATTGTACTCTACAGATAATGAGTTATAAGACTTGGATATTTTTGAAGAGGTAATATATGTCTAGGTTTGGTAGTACAAGTGACTGGGGAAAAGGATCTTAAAACTAGTTGATTCTACTTCTTGATTTTCATTGTGAAGCCATTTTTAACAAACCATGTGGCTCTTTGTTTTTTTTTATTAAGGTGGATCTTTTAGCATATCCTTGTTTAGTTTTCAAGAATAAAGTCATCATAAGACCTCATGCCACAGAAGAGATAAAAGTACTTTTCATACCATCCGATCCTGGGATTTTCAGATGTATATTCAGTGTTGCTTCTTGGCCATTTACAGCGGATGCGGATGCTGAGACAGTAGTCCAAGCAGAAGCCTTGGCAAGCAGAGTCATTCTCACCGCTATTGCTGAGACCCCTGTGATCTAAGCGGATCTTTTAATGAAGTCAATATAACCTTAAAAGTAATATTTAGTAAAAAAATGAATTTGTGAGTAAATGTACCACAAAGTTCACTTCCAGCTAAGCATTAGTTCTTAATACCTTCTTATTCCAAAATTTAAAATTATTTCTGTTGTTTTACAGAAACATGGATATATTTGCTCAGATATTTATAAAGCAAAGTGTAGCATTAAATCTTATTTTCAAACCTTATATTCATTTTATAATTTGATACTCACTTAGGAAAGTGCTATGTTCATATTATTCTTTCTTTTCTGTACCTGAAGACTATTTGCCAGCTGAAGAAATTTCTCTTCTGTAGTCCTCTATTTTCTAGAAGTGAAAGAGATAAGGTCTAGCCTAGTTGGGATAATGGGGCAGTTACCGTGTTATATGCCTCTTTAGGACAGTGGCACTCAACTTTGGCTGCACACTAGAATACCACTGGTGTTTTGTTTGTTTGTTTTTATTGATTTCAGAGAGGAAGGGAGAGGGAGAGAGAATCATTGATCAGCTGCCTCCTGCACATTGGGGATTAAGCCTGCAACCCATGTATGTGCGCTGACCGGGAATCGAACCATGACCTCCTGGTTCATAGGCTGACACTCAACCCCTGAGGCACTTCGGGCCGGGCTCCACTGGTGCTTTTTTTAAAATTGAATTTATTGGGGTACAGGTTTCAAGTGTACAACAAAACATCATTTGTACACTGCTCATGCACCCATCTCCCCAAGCACAGTCCCTTTCTATCCCCATTTTCGCCCCTTTGCCCACCTCTACCTACTCCCACTCCCTTTCCCTCTGGCTATCACCACACTGTTTTCTGTATCTTTTAGTTATACATATTTTTTTCTTTTTCTTTTTCTTTTTTTTCCCCCTCTTAATCCCTTCATCTTTTTTCATCTGGTCCCCCCAAACTCCCTCCCATCTGATAGTGATCAGTATGTTCCATTCCTCTGTTTCTATTTTGTCAGTTCATTTTATTAGTGAGATCATGTGGTATTTGTCTTTCTCTGACTGGGTTATTTCGCGTAGCATAATAATATCCAGGTCCTTTCATGCTGTGACAAAAGGTAAGATTTCCTTTCTTTTTCTGGCCAAGTAGTATTCCACTGTGTAAATGTACCATAGGTTTTTTATCTCCTTATCTACTGATGGGCACTTGGGCTATTTCCAGTTCTTGGCTATTGTAAATAATGCTGCAGTGAACATAGGGGTACATATAATCTTTCGAATTAATGTTTTAGGTTTCTTTGGATATATTCCCCAAAGTGGGATCGCTGGGTCAAAAGTCAGTTCCATTTTTAATTGAGAAAACTTTATACTGTACCAGTCCACAGAGAGGAAGGGAGAGGGACAGAGAGCCAGAAACATCGATGAGAGAGAAACATCGATCAGCCGCCTCCCGCACATCCTCGACCGGTGATGTGCCCACAGCCAAGGCACATGCCCCTGGCCGGAATCGAACCCGGGACCCCCGAGTCTGCAGGCCAACGCTCCATCCACTGAGCCAAACCGGCCAGGGCGTCAGTTCCATTTTTAATTGAGAAAACTTTATACTGTACCAGTCCGCATTCCCACCAACAGTGTACAAGGGTTCCCTTTTCTCCACATTCTCACCAGCACTTGTTGTGTGTTGCTTTATTGATGATAGTCATTCGGACAGGAGTGAGGTGATATCTAATTGTGGCTTAATTTACATCTGTCTGATGATTAGTGATGTTGAGCAGTTTATCATGTGTCTTTCGGCCATCTGTATATCCTCTTTGTAAAAGTATCTATTCAGGTCCTTTACCGATTTTTTAATTGGGTTGTTTGTCTTCCTGGTATTGAGTTGTATAAGTTCTGTATATATTTTGGAAATTAACCCCTTATCAGATGTATCATTGGCAAATATGTTCTCCCATTCAGTGGGTTCCCTTTTCATTTTGTTGATGGTTTCTTTTGCTGTGCAGAAGCTTTTTAGTTTGATGTAGTTTATTTTTTCTTTGTTTCCCTTGCTCTAGGAGATATATCGGCAAAAATATTGCTACCAGAGATATCTGAGACTTAACTGCCTATGTTTTCTTCTAGGATTTTTCTGGTTTCATGGCTTACATTTAAGTCTTTTATCCATTTTGAGTTTATTCTTGTGTTAGATTGTCTTAAGATCTAAGACTTCTCAAAGTAACAGCAGCTAAGTGTTGCTTTGTTCTGTACAATATTTGAGTAATAGACTAACAAAAAGAATTTAACATTAATTTTTTAAGAAATAGCAATGGTAAAATAGCCTGGGGAAACTTAGGTAAGTTTACCTTTAATGCTGACTCTTGTGGCTGACAGGGCAGTGATATGAACATACGTTGTGATATTTATTAATACATTGCTTTTTATAAATTAGTCCCTTTTTTTCTTAATTAGGTAGAAACAGAAAAGAAAGATATTCTTGATTTTGGTGACTTGACTTATGGTGGCTGGAAAGCTCTCCCATTAAAATTGATAAATAAGACACATGCCATCGTGCCAATCAGACTTATTATTAATGCTGTAAGTACTAACGTACAGTAAGAAACTGGTTTACAGAGCACATTGATTTTGAATTCTAGACACTGCTAATATTATTCTTTGTTAATTTTTCTTTTATGAAAGTAAATTTTTAAAAATCTTTATTGTTGAAAGTATTACAAACGTCCCCTTTTTTCTCCCAGTGGCCCCTTATAGTCCATGCCCGCCCTCAAAAGTAAATTTTTTTGTTAAAGATTCTTTCAACAAGTTTAACGTTTACCACCTTTGGCTTTATTGAAAATGATTCTTCTACTTCTGCACAGAATGCCATAGCCTGGCGTTGCTTCACGTTTTCCAAGGAACCCGTCCGTGCTTCGATGAGAGCTGCTCCTTATGCTGATGTGATTGCTCAGCTGGCAGCTCCTTCTGTGATCAATCACATGATGCCCGCTAGTTACGATGGACAGGTAAGCTAGGTGCTTTAGAATTAAAAGGAAAGTTAAGTTTCCAAACTACTTTTCTTTCATTAAGATTTTAATCTTAATGCCAGTATTCACTTAATTTTTAAATTTTATTTTACAGGATCCTGAATTTTTTATAATTTGGGTTCTTTTCCATAGTCCAAAGAGACACATCACTTCTTCAGGTATCATTTTTATGTTTTGTCAGAATTCCTTTACTCTGTACCTGAATAAATTAAAAAGTTGAGGCTTATTTCCTTTATCAGTAAATATGAATACTTTGAGTAACTTGTCAAATGTTTTATGTTGTTTTAAAAATGGGGCAGAGATCATGGTCTTTGGGGTTAAATCCTTATAACTGTGGCTAACTCAAGTAAACTGAAAACTTTTTGGGATCTTTTCTGCTAATTGATTTGATCACATCTACCAATTGGATGTTTTCCCTTTTCTTCCTCCAATTATTTTTATTTCTCTTTGTTCTTTAAAATAGTATCTTACTTAAGATTTCTTGTGACCCCTGAGGGCATAATGTTTGACCACTCATGGCATTTAAAATTAAATAACTCTGGTGTCTGAACTAAAAGAATGAACTTTTATAGAGATTCTGGACTCAGCAGAAGAATTCTTGGCAAGAGTTGATATAGAAGTTGATAGCCCAAACCCTACGCCAGTCATTAAAAGTGTTGGTCTTCGAGCCAGAACAGGAATTGCTAGGATACATGCTCCAAAGGACTTACAGGTACTCGAAACTCTTTGCCATTATTTTATGTTCAGGTTGGTCTAATTGTAATTGTGATAATTTTTTACAATGCCTGTTTTATCCCATCCTCTAGACTATGCATTTGTTTGCCAGTGTGGCTTCCTCAACAAAACAGCACTTACCCTTGAAAAATGCTGGGAATATTGACGTTTACTTAGATATCAAGGTAAGAATTTGTGTCAGTGCTATGACATAGTATTTCCTCAGACTGTGAGACTGAAGGGACTGTGCTACCTTCCTTGTCAGAGTGCCGTGGGATCAAATGGAAGAGTCTGCAAATGCTTTAAATGCTGGGTGTTACACTAGTATAAAGTAGATGATAAGGACTTTATATAATATTTCATATATAAGAACCAAGTTTTTGATTAGTTCCTGAAAAATGTGTGTTCTCCTTTCCCTAGGTAGAATTGGAGAAATAGACATAATTTCTGAATCATGTGGTTGAGTAAGAGGGTAGGGTTTTAGTGACCAGGAATTAAGGATAGGGTAGAAGATAAAGTTTGCTATGGGAGATGAAGGAGAAGGAAATATCCTTTCCAAGATAATAAGACAAGGTGGGACAGTGATGGATGAGGAGGAAGGGAGAAATAACCTGTCTTAGTAAATGAGAAAGACACATAAGACAAAGAGAGTAACTGAGTAAAAGCCATATTTGTATAAATCGGCATTTAGTTATAATGATATAAATATTTAGATCCCAGATCAAGGAAGTCACTTTTCAGTGTTTCCAGAGACTCTCTTCCTTAAACCTGGAGAAGAACACGAAGTTATTGTTTCATTTACTCCAAAGGATCCCCAAACCGCTGAGGAAAGGTAATACATAATTGTTTATAATGAAAAGTTTTTACTCTTCTCAAGTTCCTACTCACTTAACTTAGATATGCTTCAGTTCACAGCCTGAATGATAGAATACACATTTTACCTCACCTATCAGATGATAGCTCTGTCTTACCTCTTTCATTTAACCTTAGAGTTTCTTCCTCTGTTTACCAAAAAAAAAACACAACTTTTAAGCCTATTGACTAGAAATCTAAAAGTCCTATATCCAAGTATACTTTGACAAAAGTAAATAATAGAATTTTAGTCTTGATGTTTCTCATTAACTTTTTTTTTCTCTTTCCAAGGAAACCATTGGTTGACCTTGTCTGTTGTTAGTTTAAAATACTTTTCTTCACCCCTTCTCAGTGCCTGCGACTTTTTGGCACCCAAGCCATAAATGAGTGAATAACACCATTGTTTTTAGTATTTGAACTTGCTTGATAAACCTAGCGCAGTACTTAGCATGTAGTCCTGAGACACATGACCTATCTCCTGTCT
Organism: Myotis lucifugus; assembly: GCF_000147115.1. NCBI lineage: Eukaryota > Metazoa > Chordata > Mammalia > Chiroptera > Vespertilionidae > Myotis > Myotis lucifugus. The sequence goes on from NW_005871106.1 coordinate 6,692,837, forward strand.
GGGTTACTGAAGCCGTAGAGGGCTAGTCTGCTACTGTGGCCTGCAGCACTTGCCCCCAACTTCACTGGCTTAACTCTTTCATCTCAGAAGCTTCCTCAACTCTTCCTAAAGTCCTCGTAAATAGTATTTAGTAGTGTCCCTATTTAGTTAGCCCCTTGACCACCTAGTAGATGGCATTGTGACCGTCTCTGTCCTTATCTGTAGTCTCCTCTATAAAATAACCTCTAATGATGGGAAGGGCATTGTATCCTCGGCACCCAGCTCAGTCTCATGGACAAAGGAAACATGTAGGAAATAGTTGCCAAAAGAATTCTGGACATTTAACTTAATTGGTTTTCTTTGTCAGGATCTTGAAAATATTTGTGCAGCCATTTGGACCTCAGTATGAAGTAGTGTTAAAAGGTGAAGTAGTTTCCTCAGAAAATAAACCTCTAGCACTTGGATCTGGCTGCTCAGACATTCCGTCCATTTTATCCAACAAGCAGTTTTTGGCTTGGGGAGGTGTCCCCCTGGGCAGAACACAGTAAGTATGCATGTAGCAGCCTCTGCTGCGATCTTGCTGTTATCTCCCAGTGTGATTCCCCGCTGTGTTAGTTATGACCATGTTAATATTTTTAGAATTGAATAAAGCTTTCTTATCGTCCTTAATCTTCCTGTCATGAATTCAAAATTTTTAATTTAAATTTCCACCTGTTTTTAAATGCAATCTAAAAACATAGGTTTCAATTTTCTTATGCTTTTTGGCGAATTCCTTGCTGATTTCCAAATGTAGGCAATTAAGAGTATCTTTGTTTCTTCTCTGGAAAGCACTATGAAAAGGTAGGAAGACATTCTTTTTAAGGAATTTACAAATTAGTTGGTGAATGCTTTGTACTGTAGAGTGAAGGGTATAAGGGGTCTCTAATAGAATAGATATATTCTCTTATAGGTTAATGTGAATTATATCTCTAATTTTATTTTTATATTTATTTTGATTATACATTATGGATAACTGAGTAATAAAATTAATTGGCATATAACATGTAGTATGTATAGTAATATTTTCCCCTTCCTGAGTTTAGCAACATAGATAAATTTTTTTACCAACCTTATATCAGTAAAAATTTCTAATTAATAACCTACGTAATTATTAAACCTAAATGTTTACTCTTTCGTAATTTTACACTTTTGTGTTTATCCTAAATGTTTTACCTATACATTTCTATGGTACCTGAGAGATAAAGTTCTGGCTGAATCTACTAAAGGTGTGAACAAATTACTTCTTTAAAATTATAGTTTTGTCAGTGCAAAAAGGATCTAATTGAACTTCCTTACTTTAAATATATTTTTATTGATTTCAGAGAGGAAGGGAGAGAGAGAGAGAGAAACATCAGTGATGAGAGAGAATTATTGATTGGCTGCCTCCTGCATGCCCCCCACTGGGGATGAACCCACAACCCAGGCATGTGCCCTGACCAGAAATCAAACTGTGACCTCCTGGTTCATAGGTCGATGCTCAACCACTGAGCCACGCCGGCTGGGCTGAACCTCCTTACTTTATAGAGTTTATACCTCTGTTTAATCACTCATGTAGACATCTGTACTTGTTTTGTTCCAAAAGCAGTTTTCCAAAGGACACAGTAACATAAAAACAGTTAAGTGAGAAATTACTTCTGTGGGAAATTGAAGCAGTCATCATAAAGGTGGCCCTTGAGGTCTCGATGGGGACCTTGTGCACTTGCCTTAATGTGAGTCTTGGGCTTGTTTCTGACGTCACAGTATTCAGAGGTTAAGAGCAAAGCAGTTACTATGTGAGAGAGCATAGCCATTCCTGCTGCAGACTTTAGAGAGATGTTTCTTCCAGGGTCCTTTTAAAGAGAAAGTTGTATAATATAGTGAATCTCAAGGAAAAACAATTTCACAGTAAATACTGCATCAGGATGCTCCCCCTGTGACTAGACGTGCCACACCTGAACCCCCAAGTGAAGGCATTCTCCGAGTGCTGAGCATGTGGTGGTTTGATTTAGAAATCCCTTAAGCACCTGGAAGAATGTGCAGACTGCATGTTCTTTAAGCAGCTCTCTGTAAAGGTTTCTCTCAGCTACAGACTTTTCAAAATCCTGAATGACAGTGGGTATGAGGTACTATGCCCTCTTCAGTAGTTCCTGTGTTGTTGGTTATATGTGCCATATATTTTTTGAAGCCAGTTAAGAGGGATTCAGGATTGACACTGATGTTGAAAGGAAGGTCTGAACAAGGACATGTGCCTATAGAGAAGGTTTTTCCTATTCTGTACAGTTGAACCTGAACAGTGTTTAAATGCCAAAATTTGTCTCAAAACATTAACCTGCGGTTGCTCTAGTACTTGTACAAATAGTTGATTGAGACCTTTAAGTCTGTGCTGTGCAAGGTGGCCAAAATAATGAAGCTGGTCAGCTCAGCCATTACTGTCCAAGTTAAAAAGAAGAGGAAAATTAGCTTCAGTCTGCCCTAGCAATCACAGCTTATCTTACAGCTGCTCTTGTCCATTAAGCCAAAGGCAGAAGAAAGTCATTAAGAGCCATCATCAAAAATAAATAAATAAATAAATAAATAAATAAATAAATAAATAAAAAAGAGCCATCATCATCCTTGTGTTTCTGACAGAATTTCCTACTTTATGATAGAATTTATAATGAATAATTAATGTGGTAGAGATGGCTATGCTTAAAATTCAGCTGCTTCTCAGATGCCATACCATCCTGAAATCTCACCTCCTCAGCTAAAACAAAATTAACATGTGCTATACTTTTTAAAATCAGAAATTACATTAGTTAAGTTGAAAGCAGAGGCGCTGTTTTGATGCGCTTTTGGACTTGTCAGCAGCATTTTCCCTCAGCCTTTTCCTATGTGAAGGGCCTTCAGGCTGTCCGTTACTTGACTTCATTTCCTCATGGAGATTCACAGAGTTCTTCTAATCTAACAGATGTATGAGTAAGTCACATGCCAGTGCAGGGAATTAACCCAAAAAGCCTCTTGTATCCCCATTTACAGGAGTTGGTTAGGGTCTTAACTCAGCCTGGAGGATCTTGCCAATCCTGTGAGAATAACTCTACCTTAGTTGATGATATACCACATGGATGGCTAAAAGTGGGCTTTTGTGAAAGTAACAATTCCAAAGCATTAAATGGATGTATTTAGTGCAGCGCCTAGCTAAATTATAGATTTGCGTTTCTTTATTTCTCCTCAGCCCCTGTCTTGATGTCCTGCAAAGAACAATAATTTTTCCCATCACAGATAGCTCCTGCTACTCCTCTGTAAATATTGCAGCTGAGTTCTGCTTAGAAAATAATCTTATTTTCTTTTCCACCATAAAGTGTTCCAGGAGGCAGACAGAGGCTGTGTCTCAATAGTTACTAAGAGAGGACTTCTAAAAATGGATGGGAGATGCTGCTGCCCTACTGGGTGCTCTTCCTGCGAGATACTTGCCTTGTAGAAGAATGTGCTTATTGGAAAAGGGAGATCTGAAGTGAGCTCTTCATCCAAGAATGGAGAAAAATTAATAAATAATTTTGGGGGCAATATTCTCATTGAGTTAATGGGTTTTTGCCTCAGTTGCAAATAGGAATGATAATTAATAAAATTATATTTTCTGTGGGTAAAGTGGTCCAACTTGATATTTCATTCCAACTTGATATTTTTAGATTTCTAAAGTTCTATAGTTTTCCATATTTTATTCGCTCATTCTAGATTTGCATAAGTCTGCTTACATACTTTAGTTATTTGTTGGTTAGGATTTTAATATTTTTTTCTTATTTGTGTACAATCTTTATATAATAAAGGTGTTAACCCTTTGATTTTTATACAGCTCCTTTTAAAAATTGGACACTGAACCCCCCCTTAATAGCTCTGCTATTTGAAAATGATAACTTTTTTTCAAAACAAAAAAAGTAAATAAAATTAAAACTTTTTAATGATTTTTTTTTTCAGGTAAGTCTTTCCTAGTCAATGTACGTGTGGAAGGCTTTTCTCGGGTTTGCTGATAGTCAAAGGTCTTAGATTTTATTCTGAGATAAAGCTCAGCTGCCTTCCCTTTGAACGCAGAGGGGATAAGGCATAGATCACAGCTTAAATAATTTAACTGCCAATCTTTAAAATTTGAGAAAAATAGAGATTTACTCATGTATTTATTCTCCAGCGACAAGAGGATTCATGTACTTTCAAAGATTGAAGGATTTTCTTCCAGTCAGCCAGCTGTTATTCATATGTCCATTCTACTTGCATTGTAACTTTTTAAAAGTAAGGTTAATTCAATGTACTGTTTAAAAGACTTTTGTGCAAATGAGCCTCTTAGAGTGAAAAACTTGGGCAGTTTGCCAGGGACCCCTTGTTTACTTGAAAGCGTGGTATTTGAGCCGAACATGGTATTGACTTAATGAATTTGTTAATCTGGATATTCATTTATTAATGTATTATAAGACAGATAATACCTATACATATAGTATAAATAATAAGGGCAGCTAAGGAGCTATAATGGGAAAGAGATTAAACCAAAAAGCTTCTCTGATAAGGTGAGTCTTCAGTGTAAGCTTTCAGAAATGTAGAGTTCTAGGACTGGAGAGAGGATTCCAGGCTGCTAAAATGGCATGTGCAATCAGTCATCTCTAAACGAATTGGTTTTGGCTTTGTTTTTTATAATTGTAGCAATACCCATGGAGGAAAACCACATTTAAAATGTGTAATTGTTTTTAGGCTTCAGAAACTAGCTTTAAGAAATAATTCTACGTCCACAACCCAACACTTGCGACTGCTAATTAGAGGACAAGACCAGGACTGCTTTCAGGTGTGTAGAGTGCTTGGTTCTGTTCTATGTTCTGTCTGATCCAGAACACTTAGCTATGCAGACTATTGTGTGTAGTCTGAAGAGTGTGTGTCAATGGTATGTTTTATTTTTGCTACTGCTTTGCTTTATGCAGTGATTATTTTTAAATTGTAGCTTCAGCACACTTTTGGTTCAGAAGAGCGATTAACTAGTAACTGTGAGATCAAAATTCGTCCAAAAGAAGACATTACCATCTTTGTATTGTTTACACCTACTCGATTATCTTGTATGTTGGCTAAACTAGAAATTAAACAACTTGGAATTCGATCACAGCCAGGTATTAAGTTCACGGTAAGATCATTTTTATTGCTTCTTTTTCCTCCTGTGGAATTTATAACATGTTATAACTATTGATTTAATAGTAAGTTATACATACTCTGATTTTTTACAAATCAAAATATTGTCTAAATTTATGAATTAGGGATTAATTATGTATACTTAGAATTGTCAGGTTACAAAAGCAGCCACCATAGCATTCTTTTTAGTAACAATCTCTTCTAATGCTTTTAAGTTTAATTTCAGTTTGAGAATTTTGAGCTATACCTAACTTTCCAAGGACACATTTTTTTTGGAAATGCAGATCAAACTGTTTGATACTGTCTTCCCAAGTAAATTTTATTCATTCGATTAAAATTATCTATTGACACCATTTGCTAGACTCTGTTTCAGATACTAGGAATAAAAAGACAGGAGTTTTTTTTTAAGATATATATTTTTTAAAAATATATTTTATTGATTTTTTTACAGAGAGGAAGGGAGAGAGATAGAGAGTTAGAAACATTGATGAGAGAGAAACATCGATCAGCTACCTCCTGCACACTCCCTACTGGGTATGTGCCCGCAACCAAGGTACATGCCCTTGACCAGAATCGAACCTGGGCCCTTGAGTCCATAGGCCGATGCTCTATCCACTGAGCCAAACCGGATAGGGCAAGACAGGAGTTTCTATATTTTATTTCCTCCCATCGTAATTTTTAAAAATGATTTCAAGTCATTTCTTTAGGTACATTGAAAACACTAAGAGATAAAAGTGATAAATCATTGAGGGAAGGAAAATAATCTCAAGCTTCACTAAGGTGCACACTTTAAAACTGCACAGTTGTTTGGCAGTGGGGCTGGGGCTAAAATTTGGTTCATTTCCTAGTGTCAAAGAGGGAATGTGATAAATTACAAGAATAATAATAATACCTAAAAGGTTGTGGGTTTTTTTTTTAAGTTTTTAAAATAAAATAGATACTTAGGACATATCTAGCTTTATTTGATGCTGGAGCTAGACATGTTCTCTCCGGAGCTCTTCACTTGGCCCTGTGAGCTATGGTGGGCAAAATTGTTTAAAGATGTAAATGATCATTTTTAGAACTAACCTATTTACACATGAGCCCAGTCAGTGTATCTTTTAGACTATCCTGAATATATTTTAATTAGTTTCAGGTCTACTAGCCAAGATTTTGAGGTTATTCCTAAGCAGGAATTTCTGGTGCTTTAGGGCAGAACCATTTTATTTGACAGCCAATCAAACAGAAGTTCAGCTTGGTGTCCTCTTAAGACAAACTAGGATCCTAATGGGAGTCCTAGCAGAGGTAGATGCCTTCTGTCTTCACTGAGAGTTGGGCTGAATGGGACCTGAATGCACAAAATATGGCTCTTATCTCACAAGAAGACTTAGACCATTAACTTTGTATCTTTGTGGAGATAAGTAGTCTGATACAGTGATGGAAGAGCACTTAACTCAGGGATAAAAGAATCAGGAACACCCCTGCTTCTGTGCTTCTCACTCACCCTGAAGCAGTCATTGAACTTGCACATGCTTCATTCCCTTATCCGAAATGCAATTGTCACCCCAACTTCCTGGTTTGGTTCTGAGGAACAAATGAAATTATATATGCTTTGTATACAGCACGATGGGACTACAGTAAAAATGTGTTGATTTCAGTCTGAGTATATACCAGGCACTACTCTTGATCATTATACGGATCACCACATTTTACTTCAGAACAACTGTCTGAGATCATACCACTGTCTCCATCCTACACATATGGAAGCTGAGGCCTAGAGATGCCTTTCTATGCATCTTACCTACCGCTATGTGGTCCAGCACAGATTCACATTTAGGCTGCCTGACTTGAGAGCACGTTTATCTGTTGGACAGGCTCTCGGTGTTCATACTAGCTTTCCGTTTTCTAGTGCTGTAGAGGAGCAAAGCTCAACCAGAGGCCATTTTACCCTCCAGGGAATATTTGGCAATTTCTGGAGAGATTTTTGGTTGTCATAACTTGGATGGGAAGGGGTGCTTCTGGCATCTGGTGGCCAGAGGCCAGGGATGCAGCTGAACACCCTATAATGCACAAGACAGCTTTCACCATAATGAGTGATCCAAATCAAAATGTCCACAGTGCTGAGGTTAGAAACCCTGCTCTAGAGCAATAATAGTTTTTCCTGTTGAATCTTTGGATTTATTAGTATTAGTTAGATTTCATTTTATTGAATCATTCTTCTTAACCTTTTATTCCGTAATTATTTCTAATTCCTTAGGCTTTGAAAATACAGGAAGAATGCTTACATTGAGTGTTTGAAAACTAATAGGGTTCCCCCAAAAACATAAAATTCAGAATACTGGAATCTTAAAAGAATTATACAGTAGACCCATATACTTTACCACTTAGATGCTATAATTAATGTTTTGCTGTATTTTTTATTACATATTTAACCATCCATAAATTCATCTAATTTTTAAATGCATTTCAAAGTAAATTACAAACATCAATATGTTTCACTCTAAACACTTCTAAGTAAGCATATCTATACTATGCTAATCTTTATTATCTAAGTTTGGCTTTTATAACAATGAAATAATTATTCTTAGTATATTAAAAAGAAAATAATTTTGTAGCTCTGTGATATGTTTTCCTTTTAAGATAGAGTCTTTAATATAATGCTGGACTGGAAGTGGGACAACTACTAGCCAAAGTACACAAAGAATAATAATTGTAATTGTAGTAATTCTAGTATATGTATTTTCTTCTCTGATCATAATTTAATCTTCTGCTTTCTGCTTATATAACAATAATTTTGAACACACACACACACATACACATGTATAAATATATATTTTTTTGTACTTACAGATACCTTTGTCTGGATATGGAGGAACAAGTAATCTTATTTTGGAAGACGTTAAAAAATTATCTGACAGTTACATGGTAACAGTGAATGACTTAATACCTGGCAAAGAAAGTAGAATTGTTTTTTCTATTCGTAACACTGGTTCTCGGGCAGCTTTTGTAAAAGCTATAGGTTTTAAGGATTCTCAGAAAAGAGTTTTCCTGGATCCTAAAGTATTAAAGATTTTCCCAGATAAATTTGTTCTCAAGGAAAAAACACAAGAAGTAAGTCTTGCACTAAAAATATAAACTCACTTTTAGGTTAAATTAATAGTTGTGTATTTTATGGCTAAAAACTAAAAAAAAAAAAAAAAAAAAAAGAAATACATATAGGAATAGAAATACAGTAAAACCTCAATATAATAGACTAATTTGGGCATGGGGGTATCTGTTAAAGCCAAAAGTCTACTATGTAATAAAGTAGATTTTCTGAATGCATATTTTAAAAATAGTTTCCCTGCTTTTACTTATGTAGACACTTCTGTGTAATTAAAATTAAGTATGTATGAATAGTTTAATTTTACAGAAAAGTTTTTTTTTAAAATATATTTTATTGATTTTTTTACAGAGAGGAAGGGAGAGGGATAGAGAGTTAGAAACATCGATGAGAGAGAAACATCGATCAGCTGCCTCCTGCACACTCCCTACTGGGGATGTGCCCGCAACCAAGGTACATGCCCTTGGCTGGAATCGAACCTGGGACCGTTCAGTCCGCAGGCTGACGCTCTATCCACTGAGCCAAACTGGTTAGGGCAAGAAAAGTTTTTTTATGTAATACATACTGTAATTTTAAATTTATACTGAATAGATCTAGTAAATGTGTGCATTCACCAGTCACTGCAAGTAAACAAATGTAAATGCCTGGGGCGTGGCTTATCACACCTGGGAGCATGGGAGGCCTGAGTTAAAACTGCTGTAGAAAGTCATACCACTGTAGAAACCAATTACCTTGCCTTGTGGTGTGATCACATGCTAATCTTTCAACCATTGTTTACGAGCGGTGACTCTTAGATTTAAATATGTAGACTATAATTGTAGATATGTAATGTTTATTTATGTCTGCGAAATAAGTATTTTTTTCAACATATGGCCTGTTTGTTAAAAATAATTAATGACAAAAAATAACCTATTAATTATAAGCAAATCTTGGTTAAAAGCTTTCTCAAATTAACAGGGTGTTAAGTTTCACATATAACATATGGACTGGAAATTTTGTCTATTAAATCTGAAGTATGTTAAATTGAGGTCTGCAGAATCGAGTGTTACTGTACTTATCTTCTTGGAAATGCTGTACATATATATTCATGTCTGTATTGATACTAGGCTCATGAGAGTTTATTCAGAATGAAATAACTTACTAAAATATTTAATATTCGGTTTAATTTTTTTTCTTGGCATCAGAATGTTACTATAATATATCATCCATCAGAGAGAGATAGCAATTACAAAACCACAACAGAATTGTCAACTGTGTACTTCTTTGGTGGAGATGAAATTTCACGACAGCAGTATCGAAGGTAGGTTACTTATCTTAGACTAGAGGCCCGGTACATGAAAATTCATGCACTTGGGGGTGTTCTCTCATCCTAGCCTGCACGCTCTCACAATCTGGGACCCCTCGGGTAGGGTCCAGATCCATCGCAGCATGGCTCTGGTTCCCTGGGCCTGCGGGCGGGAGGAGGGACCAAGGTTCCCAGATTGCAGCATGGCTCTGGTTCCCAGAGCCTGCAGGCTGAGGGGAGGGACCAAGAGGCCAGTCCGATGGCAGCATGGCTCTGGTTCCCCGGAGCCTGTGGGTGGTGGGAGGGACCAAGAGGCCAGTCCAATGGCAGCATGGCTCTGGTTCCCCGGAGCCTGTGGGTGGTGGGAGGGACCCAGAGGCCAGTTTGATGGCAGCATGGCTCCGTTCCCACAGCTCCCTCCCGCTGCCGCACCACAGGCGACCGGGACCCAGGACCGACTCCTGCCGTGGGCGGCCGGGACCCTAGCCTGGTGTTTGGTCATCCGTCCGGACGTTAGGTCATGACAGACCCAGGCTCTTTATATATTAGGATGTTAATGGGGACTATTCAGTAGAAATAGTGAGGACTTAAATAATGGTTTGGGATTTGGAATTTATAGAACATGTTTCACTTGGTAAAATTTGTGTAGCTGATAAGAAGAAATGCCTGTAGGAAACTCGTATGTATTCGCAATATTGTTTAAATACATCTGACTTATTTGGAATATTTCTGACAATGTTGTGAATTATTTGAAAGGAATTTTAGAAATGTGTGCGATGTTTAATATGGCTAACTACTTAAAGTGTGCACTTCTAGAAAATTTGGTACATCTAGTTTACATATAGTTTACATATGCTGAAATGTCAGATTGAGGTATTTAAGTTTAGGTATTATTTAACATAGGTAACATTCTTGTATGCTGAATTCAGAGTTCTTATAAAATTTTGTTTCCTAGACTAGAAGACTAAATATTAAAAAAGTGTGAAGTTCATGATGTTTCATCTGTTAGTAGGAAATCATTAACACCCAGTAGGGAAGGGGTATATGCCTATATACTGTCTTTTCTTCTTCCAACCCTTGTGCTCTGCTGTGTTTTATTCTGGGGCATAATTTAGAAAATTTTGTTTTATTTTTAATCTGTTGAAGATTATTGGAAGGTTAAAAAGAGAGAGCATAGTGATAAATTGCTATATGATGTTAGACCCAATTTGAAGAACTCAACTTTGAACCTGGTATTTTTAATTAAGTATTTTAGAGATAGAAACTGACATTGGAGAAATTAGATTACCAGCTTTTTTTTCTTTCCACTGGACTATAGAAGTCAAGGTATTGTTTTATTTATTTATTTATTTATTTATTTATTTATTTATTTTATTTTATTTTTATTGATTTCAGAGTGGAAGGGAGAGGGATAGAGAAATAGAAACATCTATGTTGAGAGAGAATCACCAACTGGCTGCCTCCTGTACGCCCCGCACTGGGAATCAAGCCTGCAACCCAGGGATATGCCCTTGGCTGGAATCGAACTGGGGACCCTTCAGTCCACAGGCTCTACCCACTGAGCCAAACCAACTAGGGCTATTTATTTATTTTTAATTTATTGAGAGAGAGAGAGATTGTTCTACCCATTTATGCATACATTGATCGATTCTTTTTTTATATACATATATTTTATTGATTTTTTACAGAGAGGAAGGGAGAAGGATAGAGTTAGAAACATCGATGAGAGAGAAACATCGATCAGCTGCCTCCTGCACACCTCCTACTGGGGATGTGCCTGCAACCAAGGTATATGCCCTTAACCGGAATCGAACCTGGGACCCTTCAGTCCGCAGGCCAATGCTCTATCCACTGAGCCAAACCGGTTAGGGCTATTTTTTTTTTTTTTTAAGGTATTGTTTTAGAACTTCAATTTGCCACAGATTTAGAATAATGAGATTTGTTTGTGAACATCTGGGTATTACAGAGAAATTTACATATCAGTTCTCATACGTTAAAGATTCTCTAGAAGAGGCCAGGAAAACATAGTTACATGCTAATTTAAATGTCTTATTTGTGTCATTTCTTGGCATATTCTTTTTTTTTTTTTCTGAGACAAATTTCTGTCACCAAGTCATCACAAATAATGAAAATGTAAGACCTGAAAATAATCTTATGCTTCTTTGTACTTTTACGTTAGGAGTTCTTGTTCTGATGTTAATATTTAACGGAAACTCATGGTTGTACTACTATAACTTTTAAGAGAACTTGCAAAACAGATTTTCTTTTAAAAAAATTACTCATTAGGATTTAAGACATGAGGTCTGTGTACTAATGTATCATGCAGTTAGTTGGATTTGCCAAACACACTGATAAAATAAGGTCACTTCATATGTAAAACCACTTTTGAATAAAAATCTCTCCTGGCAGAGCTCTGTTGCATAAACCAGGGATTCTAGAAGAGATACTTCCAGAGAATAGTGTGCTTCAGAACATTGATTTTGCTGAAACGTTTCAAGATGAGCTACTAGTAACTGAAGGTAAGAATTCCAATGTCTTAAATCTTTTGTGTTATTTGTAGTATTATCTAGATCCAGTGATGTAATAAGGAGGAAGAGTATTAGTTTGATTATGGTGTTAGGCTGAGTTTGAGCCACAGTTCTTCTATATTACTTTGGACATATTACATCACTGAGATTCAGTGTTCTCTGTAAAATGAGACTAATAATAGTATCTAACATCTCATCCATGTAGTGTATGTATTAGATGTCATTAATGTACTATTGCACCTATTCTGTGGGTAGACTTTGAAGCAGGAGGAGGAAAGTGGTTATTATTAAACTCAAATTAATTATTATTTAAGATTTAATGATTACAAACTTAGGCTCATTTTGAGATTTCTGTGCTTTTGTGCCTACTGTACTATTTTGGATGATGTCATGGCAGCATCCAAAACAAGTGGTGAAGTGACTGTAACTTAGATGTTTAGATCTGTTTGATATAAACACCTGAAGGATTTAATGGTGTTTATTACTGATACAAAAGATTTGTATTCATATATACAAATTGTGTAAAAATGTACAGATTTTCACCACAATCCTATCTAATAAAAGAGTTATATGCAAATTAACCATCATTTCACGATAAAGATGGCAGCGCCCAGAGCCAATAAGGAGGGAATATGCAAATTGACGTGACAAGGCGAGAGGTGGAAGGTGGCTCCGGGCTGGAGCGAAGGCGGAAAGGCAGCTCCGGGCCGGAGCGAAGACAGTGCCGGCAGCCAGGAAAGGAAGGCCTATTCTTGCACGAATCTCGGTGCATTGGGCCTCTAGTATTGTTTATAAGAGCAAGAAGTTAGAAATAACTTAGATGTCCAAGAGTGGTGGATTGTTTAATTATGCAATATAATATTTTGAAACTATTAAAACAATGATGTGATTCTGTATTAATGACATGGAAAGCTCTTATTGAGAAAATTTATTTTTAAAGTTTGCATAATAAGATCTCATTTTGGCATAAAAATAATTTAGTGTTTATATATAGCTATGTAACATAGGTAAAATTGCAGGACTATACACACCAAAATATTAACAGTGGTTATGTTCTGGTGGTAGAATTTCAGTTGGTACTATCCTCCTCCATCCCCATTTTTGTTTTTTAAATGATAAACTATATTTTGCTTCTGAAATATGAAATGATAAAAGAAAAGGATACTTATGCTTGTGTAGAGGGGATGTACAGTAGTCTGTAATCTTTTCAGTAATTAGGAGTCTAGAACATCTATTCATAGGAAAGCTAGAAGTGGGGGTTAGAAATAATGAAAAGATTTGAAGTGGACCTTGTCAATATTGTGTTAAGGGGGCAGTGTATAGAAAGAACCTTGGATTTGGAGTTAAAACTCAATTCAAGACCTATCTCTGCCACTTCAGCTCCCCTAAGCTTCACCTTCCTTATTTCTTCCTCCTAAGAAAGATCCCAATAAGAGAGTTAAACTGAACTGTGCAGTATAGTTGGAATAGGAACATTTACTGCAACAACAGTGAAGACTGAAAGTAGGTAGTATTAAGTGAATCAGAGCTTGGCACAGTTTCATGATTCAGCAACATTTATTTCTTTGATTGAATGGACATGTATTTGAGAGTACAGGGTGCCAGTCTATAGAGGTAAAAGATGCAGTGCTTGGCCTTTATGGGCTTACAGGCTCGAGGAAAGACAGATGATTAAGATGCAGGGTGAACGTGCTATGCTAGAGCTGTGTTTAGGAATCTGGGAGAGCACACAGGAAGGGGTACTCCATGTAGAGTGAGGTGACTCTTGAGGAATTTGAAGAACCAGGGAGAGGGAACCTCATTTACAAAAATTCAACAAATGTGTAATATTAAGAGTTGTGTTTATAAACCCAACCAAGAGACAAGTAACATGCCAAGATCACCCTTCTAAGATGGGGTTGAGTTGGGACTTAGGGGGGTCTTTGAAATGTCATATTCTACCTCAAAGAATACTGGATTTCTTGAGATGGTATATTTATCATCAGGATGAAGAGAGGATCAGTCCCACTTTGTTTTGTGTTAGCATAGTAGATCACCTATGAGAGTGCTGTAAGTGAACTTTGTACATGATTATTTTGAATAACATTTGTTTAAGCATATTATTACAAATATTTATAATCACATTTTTGTAAAATGTGTAATTAGTGACATTTTTAGTTGATTTAAACTTTTATAGTCAGATATATTGGTTACTATAAATTTCAGTTTACACTTACTGTGTTCTTTTAAAATTTCCATTTAAAAATGTAATTCTTAAAATCTAATTTATATGTAGATTACAAACACGTTATATAAAATTTCTTGTCTGTATAAATTCAGGTGGACTAGTCTAGAGATATTCAACTCCAGCACCATTTTATTAATCTATAATATTTAATGATATTAATATTGCCTGGTTTCTAGATTTGCTTAAGTTAAATATTTGCAAGACTGCCACTTATAAATTGTGTGCTCTTAACCTCTTTGTGCTTCAGATTCCTCCTCATCTTCGATGTGGAGATAATGCCTTTCTCAAAGAGTTGTGAAAACCAAGTAGGTTAATATACACAAAAGAAATAGAACAGTGTCTGGTCCACAGTTCGCTTTATATAAACGTTTATGCCACATATATCTTTTAAAATTCTTATTTTAATGGTCACAACAGTCCCTGAGATAGTTTGTTATTCCATATTGTACATGAGGAGACTAAAGCTTAGTCTTAGAGAGGTTAAGTTGCCAAAGGTTACAGAGCTAATGATTGGCAAGGCTATAGTTCAAATCTAAGGCCAGAGCCTGTGCTGCTAATCATTGATGCTGAGCTGCCTATATTTCATGCTCATCAATAGTATTAAAAATCAAGTTGTCACCTACTCCCAACCTAACAGAGTAATATTTTGTGGCTAGTAAATATATATATAAATTTACCTGGTGTTTGTAGTGTGGTTATGTGGATTCATATATTTCAAACATTATTTCTATTTCAGTGTATGATCTTCCCCAGCGGCCTAATGATGTTCAACTCTTTTATGGAAACATGCGTAAAATTATGCTTTCAGTAATTGGAGAATTCAGAGATTCCACTTCTAACAGAGAATTTCTTCAGTCTTCTTCCAAAGCTAACCTAGAATTTAAAAGGTAAAACAAACAAAACATCTGTCACAACAGACTTCAAGATTACTTGATTCATAGTATAGCTGGTCTTTTCCCTGTACTTCATTTATTAATTTGTTTATTTGTCTCAAACGTTTATTTCATCATTGTTTTTTTGGTTTCAGTTGAGTAATTTCAAATTTATGGAAAAGTTAAAAAATCGTTCAGGGAATTCCCATGTATTACCTTTGCTGAGATTCCCCAGTTGTTAACATTTAACACATTTACTTTATTGTTCTTTATGTATACATAACTTTTTTCTAAACCATTTAAGGGTAAGTTGCAGGGATGATGACCAAGTAGCCCTAAGTTTCTTTATTTTATTTTATTTTATTTTATTTTATTTTATTTTTAATATCTTGTAGGGAAATACCTGGAGATGATGAATTATCTTAGTTCCTCATCAGACTTTTAGCACCTATTGATGATTGTTGCCTGAATCACGTATTACTATCTTACTTACCAAATAGTGATTTCCTCATTTCATTTTCCTACATTTATTAGTTGTTTTTTCACTATGAGGAAGAGATTTATTTTTCCCTCTTTAATGTACTTATTCACTAATATTAGGACAGACTCATGGGTTCAGTATTAATCCTTTATTGTCATTATTTGGTCTCTTAATTTGGCTTCTTGATCTTTTTGATGTGCCCACAGCATTCTTTGAGCACTTCCTTATTCGGTGGCACAACAGGATAGTCTAGGCTCATCTTATACTTACCCTGTCCAAGCCCTAGAATAGCTGGGACTTCTCTTAGAAGTCTTGGTTCCTTTTAGTAGAGAATGGAATTGAAACCAGGATATGGGTAGTTGGTGTGCTACTGCTTTTCAGATGTCACTACTTCTAGGCCTCCTCAGTAGACAGAGCTAGAAAACAAAAGCATCTACATTAATAAGAGAGAAACATGCAAATTAACCATCACTCTGCTACACCCACAAGCCATGCCCACCAGCCAATCAGAAAGCAAGTATGCAAATTAACCCAACTAAGATGGCGGTGGCCAAGGAGCTGGAGCAAGCAGGAGGCTTGGGTTGCCCCTGGCGATGGAGGAAGCTAAGCTTCCCGTCTATGCTGGCCAAGAAGATCAATAAATCCCAGATACCTGCTTCCAGCCTGCCAGGAGGTGGGGGGGGAAAGAAAGGAGAGGCTGGGAGCTTGGGTCGCCTGGGGGGCGTGGCCAGCCTGAAAACGGCCATTAGCCCCTCACCCAGGCTGGCCAGGCACCCCAACGGGACCCCACCACCCTGAAGGAGCTGTGGGCAGCCTGAAAACGACCCTCAGCCCCTCACCCAGGCTGGCCACACCCCCATGGGGTGAGGGTTTCCACTGGGGGGCTTGACCAGCCTGCAAACAGCCCTCAGCCTCTCACCCAGGCTGGCCAAGCACCCCAGTGGGTACCCCCACCCTGAAGGGGCTGTGGCCAGCCTGCAAACAGCCACCAGCCCCTCACCCAGGCTGGCCATACCCATGGGGTGAGGGTTTCCGCTGGGGGGGCTTTGCCAGCCTGCAAACAGCCATTAGCCCCTCACCCAGGCTGGCCAGGCACCCCAGTGGGGACCCCCACCTTGAAGGGGGTGTGGCCAGCCTGAAAACGGCCCTCAGCCCCTCACCCAGGCTGGCCAGGCACCCCAGTGGGACCCCCACCCTGATCCGGGACACCCTTCAGGGCAAACCAGCCAGCCCCCACCCATGCACCAGGCCTCTATCCTATATAACAAAAGGGTAATATGCAAATTGACCCTAACAGCAGAAAGACTGGGAATGACTGGTCACCATGACACACACTGACCACCTGGGGGCAGATGCTCAATGCAGGAGCTGCCCCTGGTGGTCAGTGCGCTCCCACAGGGGGAGCTCTGCTCAGCCACAAGCCAGGCTGACGGCTGCCAGCACAGCGGTGGTGGCGAGAGCCTCTCCCATCTCCTCAGCAGCGCTAAGGATGTCAAACTGCAGCTTAGGTCTGCTCCCTTGCTGGCAAGTGGACATCCCCGAGGGCTCCCGGGCTGCCAGAGGGATGTCTGACTGCCAGCTTAGGCCCGGTCCCCAGGGTGGACATCCCCCAAGGGGTCCCAGACTGCGAGGGGGCACAGGCCGGGTTAAGGGACCCCCCCGAGTGCACAAATTTTTGTGCACCGGGCCTCTAGTTTATATATAAATCCACATGTATCCATGTCTGTTAATATGTTAAAACTATGAGTCTATACTGATACCTCCAATTCTAATCTAACAAAATACAGTGTATTTCTTTTTTCCTTTCTCTAATTGTATATTTTTTCTCCCAACACTGAAAATCCTGGCCCTATTAGCCTCAATATATTTACATTTTACTCAATCCTTCTGTTTTTAATCAATCTTCTCATCACATGGGCTGCCTCCTGGGCCCAGTGTTTGCCTGAGAGTTCCCTGCAAGTCCCAGTGCCACTAAGTTCACTGCTGACACACGCACTCACCTTCATCACCCGATGCCTCTAGTTCAGCCAGCTTGCTTTCTTTCTCCTATACTTACAATGTTAATTTTCTTCTAAGATATTGAGTCAAAGAACGAATTAAATATAGTTACATATGTGAAAAATTACCTTGAAAATCACTTATTATCTGGTACTGGTTCTTAGGAAGCTAAAAAGCCAAGAATAAACGTTTTTATTTCTTAAAATTATTCCTGACATTTGGCAGGTGCCTCCATTTCCCCGGGGCAGTAGAGGCCTGCTTTGAAAAGGAGGGGGTGAGAGGGCAATGGGCAAGGGTAAAGCGGATTTCTTTGTGCTGAGTGTCAACTTAAAGATGTTCCACTATTGCCCTGGCTGGTTTGGCTCAGTGCATAGAGTGTCGGCCTGGGGACTGAAAGGTCCCAGGTTCGATTCCGGTCAAGGGCACATGCCCGGGTTGTGGGCTCGATCCCCAGTCAGGGGCGTGCAGGAGGCAGCCAGTCAATGATTCTCTCTCATCATTGATGTTTCTATTTCTCTCTCCCTCTCCTTTCTTCTCTGAAATCAATAAAAATATATTTTTAAAAAGAAAAAGAAAGAAAAAAAAGATGTTCCACTGTAGAGTAGGAGAATTTGGATTCTGCACAGTTGAACTTCAATTAATCCATGTGCTTTTGTGATTACAAAATTTGTTTTGAATTACTTTTTTTGTAATCTAAGGCTTATTTGAAAACACTGCTTCAACACTTAGTTAAAAACTTGTTAAATTTTATTAGCATTTTTTACTGTGGCATTTTTCCCAAAAGACTTTCTTATTTTAAAGTGTTTGGTGTTAGCATCATGAAAACAGAGATACATTAAGAGTTTAATTTTTTTAAAAAAATTCTTAATATTGGTTAATTTTCTAGTAAATCCTTGTAAGAGACCTTAGATGGCATGCAGAAGTCAAAGCAGGAAAGAAATTAAATCATTGAGTGATCTTAGTAAAAATTAGTATAATAGTATTTGACCTATTCTGTATTTTTTATACATTACTTTAAGTATACACAATATGAAGGATTTTAATTCCCTGAAAAATCCACAGTATGTAACGCACTTTCAGTTTTATCTAAATGTTTTGAAATTTATGCAGAATTAATATAAAAACATGACATGATCTGGCTTTTTATCACTTTTGATTTTTATTTCTTTTTTTCTGTAGTGAATCTGACAGTCTTGGGAAACATGGTGGCAATGTTTCTTTGGATGTTTTACCAGTTAAAGGTCCTCAAAGTTCTCCACTTTCACAAGCTGTTCACCCACCTCAAGATAAATCATCCTCTGAAGAAATGTGGACTGTCCACCCCGAACACTTGATTTTGGTAGCCCCTTCTGCGTGTGAGTATGTCAGTGAAAACATGACAGGAATGCCCTCTGAAACCCTGCTGTACTTACTTTGTACCCCCGGCTCATCTAGGATATATATGTGGACTTTATGCACATGTAGCCAGTGGCTTTCATAGGTCTTCCTCTCACCTACTAGAGACCCAGTTCAGACTTGAACCACAGCATCATCCTGACAAAGGCCATGGCCCTCAGTCCAAGTTCCCATTTCCCGTACGGCAGAGCCACTTAGGACCCATGGTCCCTTCCTTCCACCACATCTTCTGCCCCAAGGAAACCATTTGGCACTTGGCCTCTTTTAGCCTTAACATTGGTATAGTTGGTAAAGTAGGAACAAATCTGGTACCTATGTATATGCCCAAGATAAGGCCAGGTGGTAATAACAATTTCCAGATTTCCTTTTCTCTCTCCCTTTGTTCAGTATTTGAACTTTGTTCAGTATCTTTGTCGTTTCCAAGAGTAAACAGATGGCCTTGCTTCAACAGGAATTTGAAATTCCTGTAACTGGGCAATTGAGAAAGCACAATAAGCTGGTTTACTAGTGTACTTATTTAGGATTTATTTTTACTGTTTATTAACTGGGTCTTATTCACTAATGCTAAATGAAAGTAACATTTATTTATCTGATATAATAGGTGACCTGGCAAAAACTGGACGTTTCCAGATTTTAAATAATTCTGTTAGGTTACTGAACTTTGAACTGTACTGGCCGGCACATTGCCTTACGGTCACACCACAACATGGATTTATTGAGCCAGAGTAAGTATGTCATCTCTTTTCTCTGGGTGTGTTATTCAGATGCTGGCGTGGTAATCTTTTAAGGATCAAGTAATACGCTGTTTTAATTTATTAGTAGAATTTTGCCATGTGCTGACTCTGTACAGTGTGCCATGTGTGGTTCTGTGAGACTTATAGTGAGTTCAAGACTCATGCTACTTAGTGCAATAAAGACCATGCCTGTAGCCAAATATGGTATACAGCCTAAAGGTCAAGAAAGACGTGAGAGGTGGGAGAGAGTTCCGGAGGGAAGACGTGAGAATGTTTTCTGGCATAGTACTCTGGCTTCAAAATTACAAAGCAACAGATACAGTTGGGGCTATGATGAGGGGTGAGGGTCTCTAAAGCCCAGATGTTCTGCCTTTCATTACCTTGGATTTCACTCACTTATTCTGCTGGGTTTGTCTGAAGGGCATTTTATAGACAAAGCTTTTTCTGACTTAATATGTCTGACCCACAAACCTACCATTTTCTGCAAAGACTATTCTGAGATAGAAGGGAGTCTTTGAGGGCCTGATGTTGATAAGCAGCTACCCTCTTTTTGCAGCTTAATTATTGGTAGGAGAAGGTAAAGCCTATCACAGCTCCGTAGCTTTTTAGGGACCGTGTTTGGGTCAGCACAGAACCTTCACATCTGATAATTGCTTCATATTTAGCAATAGCAACTTTGCGGAACAACAACATGAAGTTTATTTACTTTGCAAAATGATGGAGTATGCATTTACTTGACTAAGACCTGAGGTGAGGTATGGTTAGGGACACTCCAGAGAAATATTCCTCGGACCAAAGCAGTCAACTAAACATTTACTAATTAATGGTTGAAAATTTAGAGAAATGAGGACAGGTTGTTCACAAACAACTTTTTCCATTGTCCCAGGTGTTTAGCTGTTAGCAGTGGATATAATCTTTCTCTGCCATTTTTGACCTGTACCAAAGTAGCTTTTGTAACTGGGGATTTGTTTAAGTCACAGATCTGGCTGTATTGTCCATATTTGTTCTTTGACATCCCATAGCTCTTGAAGAGAACAATGAACACAGGAAATTTTAGTAATGGGGGGTGGGGAGGGGAGAAACAATCTGTTTTCATTCCTTTTTTGTCTTCTCCCTTTCAGTTTTCTCCCCACCTACATTACATTTCCTTTGTATTGTGACAGTATTATTCTTTATTCGCAAGTGGCTTAAAGCTTTGTCGTATTGATTTTTTGCTGTAGATATGTTCTTTTCTCTAGATATTTTAATTTTGAATTGCTTTTTAAATGGTATTTCTATGGTATGGTCTGTTTTCATGGGAGTTTGCCTTTAGGTTCAGGGTTTCATGCTACCTAACTTTTTGTTAGTCACAGAGTTGGAGCTGATGCAAAATCAGATGTGCATGGGAGCTCACCTCTGTTATCTGCTCTTTCTGAGCAATAAGGAAATAGTTGGTTATTGATAGGATAGTATTTATAACTCTTGTTGTTCTTGCTATTAAAGTGTAGGATATTCTTGGTTTTCATTATGACATTCTTTTCTTAAGGAGTAAGCTACAGATTCTTGTGAGCCCCAATTCCTCCTCATCCACAAAACAATCAATGTTCCCATGGAGTGGTTTGATCTATATTCACTGTGACAATGGACAGAAGGTACTTGTTAACGTTTTTGGTTTGTTTTTTTTTTTGAGCAGCATTTCTCTTAACTTGTGTTGTATCTTAAGTGTTGTAATTCTTATTAGCACTTACATTTCAGAAGTGATATGAAGGTGTCTGCTCTTTCAGCCCAACCAGATTTATTCAATAGAGTGTTTAGTGCAGAGATTTTCCATGAGTGATCTGAATGATTTCCCTGGGTGGGGGCAGGAATGGAGAGTGGGGCCTAGAAGCCATTATTAGTTTATAAAATTTGCTTTGAAAAATGGGGAGATCAGGGACAGGGGATAATGTCAAAGATTTATTTTGATCTGAATAAATTTTAATTTATAAATTCATCAAGTATTTCGTATGGCACTACTTTTCTCTACCATGACTTAAAAATAAGAGTTGTTTCTTTAAAAGTTGCAGCTATTGCCCTGACCAGTTTGGCTCAGTGGATAGAGCGTCGGCCTGTGGACTCAAGGGTCCCAGGTTCAATTCCGGTCAAGGGCATGTATCTTGTTGTGGGCACATCCCAGTGGGGAGTGTGCAGGACACAGCTGATCGATGTTTCTCTCTCATCGATGTTTCTAACTCTCTATCCCTCTCCCTTCCTCTCTGTAAAAATTCAATAAAATATATATATTTTTAAAAAGTTGCAGCTACATTTGTGTCTTATCCCTTTATTTGGCTCATTTCAGAAAATTGTGAAAGTTCAAATTCGAGAAGACCTGACTCAAGCAGAACTTCTCACTCGTTTGGCCTCCAACCCATTGGGAATCCCTTTTCCAGTTACTGAGCCTTTAACTAGACATCTTGTAAAACCAATGACAAAGCCACCTTCCACAAAAGTTGAGATAAGAAATAAGACTGTTACTTTTCCTACAACAGAACCTGGTGAAACTTCAGGTATGGTATTACAAGATTATTTAATTCAAATGTCTACTGACATATTGAGTGCGTGTAGTACTCTTAGTTAACCATATGTTAGTGATAGGTACAAAATTTTACCCCCTTCAGGACAAAATCACGTAATTATTGGAAATCATTTCAATGATGAGATGGATTTGGGGGAGCTTAAAAATCGTAACTATAAGGCATTTAGTAAATCTGTGTATTCCAAGAGTCTTACATTGCTGGAGAAAACTACATGCTGACTTTATTTGATTTTATATGGTCAGAACCATCCTTTTCCAACTCTCACTAGATTTTTGACTAGAATCCTATATAGTAAAAGCCTAATATGCTAATTGTCTGGTTATCTGTTCAACCAATCAATAATATGCTAATGATATGCTAAGGCCGCCCAACTGCTCGCTATTACGTGCACTGATCACCAGGGGGCAGACGCTCCGACTGGTAGGATAGTTTGCTGCTGGGGTCTGGCCGATCGGGACTGAGTGAGAAAGCCTGGACATGCCCTGGAGCCCTCCTGTGGTCCCTCCCCAGCTGGCCAACCTCCTGCTTCCCTCCCCAGCCCCGATCTTGCACTGGTGGGGTCCCTCAGCCTGGCCTGTGCCCTCTCACAATCCGAGACCCCTCGGGTGATGTCAGAGAGCTGGTTTCGGCCCAATCCCACAAGCCAGACCAAGGGACCCCAATGGTGCACAAATTCATGCACTAGGCCTCTAGTTGCAAATAAGTTAGCTGAAGAAGAGAGGAAAGTGGGAAGAGCCTTGCTCTGTCACTGATGTCACTTTGAGAGTCAGTGTGTGTGTGTGTCTGTGCCTCTCTCTCTCTCTTTCTTTCTCTCTTCAGTTTGAAGGACTAGGATTATATGTGGGACCTATTAGAAAGAATTTGGGACCATCTGTCACTTAGCCCTCTAGCTCCTGGTCTCTTTCATTGATTTTGTCTTCCACTTAAGCTCAGTTTCCTACTTTCAGTCCCCTCTTAGATTTTGTCATCACCAATAGCTATGCCATATTTTCTCTCTCAGTTTCAAGCTTGTCACTTCCTGAACATCACGCTCCTGTCTTTCCAGCTCACTTACTCTAGGAATTACAGCAGTTGTTTGACCTCATTCAGACCTCCAGGCTACTGATCCTACTACCTTTCCACTCTCCATCACCCTACTCACATCCCGCTTCTCTGATAACCCTCCTTGAATTCTGTGGTCTATTATAATTACTGCTTCACATTCTTAACTTCCTTGTGCCCCTCTCCCCCCACATTCCTGTCTGGCAAAATCCTAACCCATGTTAAAACCAATTGTTTACCTACTCCATGTTCATACCTTAGCAGCAGAACATTGCTGGAGAAAATGACATGCTGACTGATTCATGAGCTCAACTCTCATATCAACAACACTAGGCTCTTTCCCAGCCCTCCTTAGTATGTGTCCTTCACATCTCTTAACAGTATTTAACAGCTCCTTTCTTTTTTAAAAAAAATATTTTTATTGATTTCAGAGATGAAGGGAGAGAGAGATAGAAACATCAATGATGAGAGAATCATTGATCGGCTGCCTCTCGCATGTCCCACAGTGGGGATTGAGCCTGTAACCCAGGCATGCGCCCCACTGGGAATCGAACCCTGACCTCCTGATTCATAGGTTGACGCTCAATCACTGAGCCATGCCGGCCGGGTGGAAGCTGCTCTCCTTTCCTTTCCTTCCCTCCCTCCTATCCAGTCCATGAGCTAGTCCTTTACAGTCTGTCTTCAAAATAAATCCCTTATATGCTCACTGCTTTTCCTCTCGTTGCTGCAGTTCAAGTTACTCATGCATCATCTCCACCACATGCTGCAGTGACAGCTGACCAGGGCTCCTTCTTTCACTCTGACCCCTTGCCGTCTCTCCTCCACTGCAGCCAGTCATTTCTTAATCATGGAAATCACTTTATTGCTCTCTTGCTTAAAATTAAGCCTTTCAGTAGCTTGGCATTGCACTTTGATTAAATCCAAGTTAAGATATTGTCAAACATGATTTTGTTAGAAAGTACTGTAGTTCCTGTAGGGCTTCTCTAGGGATCTAATGATTATATTTTTCTCTGTGATGAGGCAGCCATAGTAATTATCACAATAATCTGCCTATTTACTTACCTCTCCAAGAGACTGAGTTGTTGTACATGTGTTCCTTTTAGAAAATTATCTGGAACTTCAGAATCATGGTAACACAGAAGTAAAGTGGTATCTGTCATCTTTAGCTCCACCTTATGTCAAGGTCAGTAATCATTGCTGCTGTTATACTTGTTTTACTGTTTGAACTTTAGGGAGGGTGTTTCAAAGGTTGAATTATGAATATAGGTTGAGATTATTGGCTTTCTGTTCCTAATTTGTTTACTTGATTTTCTCTACAGGTTGGGCTAATACCTGCCCCTGTCTTTTTTGCAAGGTGGTTTTGAGAGTCAAATTAGAGAATGTATATGAAAAATGTACTTGCTCCATTTAATGCTATCTCCTACAGCCCTGATTTTTATCTGAAATAACTTTAGTTTGAAAAATAGAAAAAATTTTGTTATAGAATGGAACAGAGTGTGTGTGCTCGTGCACGCACACTTTTCTCTCCAGGTTCTGCGTACCATTGTGTGTTTGCCACCAGTGGGAGCTAGTGCAGGAGGCAGAATTGAATGCTCTTTGCCACCAAGTGTTAGCCTACTGTATACTGCAAGTAATCTCTGCCGGTGGGCCATGCTGGAATTGAGTGTTGTCGTGTGTGTTGTTTAGAACACCGTGGCCTTTCTTACATTTTTTTTCATGTGCTTGTTTAAATGATTACTTTGTAGGCAGTCGATGAAAGTGGAGATGTTTTTAGAGCTACTTATGCAGCATTCAGATGTTCTCCTATTTCGGGAATAATGGAAAGCCATGGCACACAAAAGGTGAGTGTTGACATGGTTTTACAGCCAGCTAGTGTTGGCCAGGAGTGTCTCCTGTGTTTCCAGCAGAGCCGTTTGCTTCACCTAGACCAGTGCTGCTCACAGCCAGGCTGCCGCCACAGGAGAAGAGGCTTACACAAGTTAGTGGATTGCTTCCTGCAGCAGAAAGTCTTGCTCCCTAACAGCAAAACAAAATACCATGCTTGGTCGTGGGATCGATGTACATTCCGATATAAGCACTTCATATGGCTGCAGGCTGCTAGTACTTAGAACCTACTTCAAGTAGCGCTAATTTAGACAATAGCTTCGTGGTGATGGTTACACAGTTCTGGAGATACACTAAAAACCTGTTGAAACCAGGGAATTGTATGGTATGTGGATTTATATCTCAGTAAAACTGTAAAAAAAGAAAAAGGAGGGTACAGAATTAGATTGTCTCCCAGGAATTTTTCACACAATACACCTCCGTGATTTTTGTTGTGTTCATACTGTATATCCTGGCCCAGAGCAACACATATCATCTTGTCAGATCACATTTGTCAATGAATTTTAGGTCTGGTTTCTTAATTTAAGGTGGGGCCAGGGGAACAAGGCACATCATTCTGGGACCATTTATGGAAGCATTACCAAATAGCACAATTATTGGTGTATATAATGGTGTTCCAGAAGAGGGAAAAATTAGTTACAACCTAATTCTTAAAAGATGCACACAATAATTTTTTGAAGCATCAGACAATTTTTTGAGCGAATGAATGTTAAAGTGCCCATTATGTTCCCACTGTGTGACATGCAATAATATTAGGTTTTCTCTCTTTATTTTTTTGGTGTTGGAAGGAGGTGTAAGTAGGATTTGTCTAATTCATGGTACTGCCCCCCTGTAGTTCCTGATAGTTTGTATATTTTCATCATTTAGGACATGGTTGTCTTCTTTCTTAATCTTCTAAATGTCCAAAGCATCTTTAACAGTATAACTCACTAATCGTGACCTCATTTCGATCAGTATTCTGCCTTTGCCTCCATGCTCTCAGGCTTGCTGGCCGCATTGTCACTTATGTTCTATAGTGACAGAAATTGGGTCACGTAAATGTTTTAATGTTAAGTTCAGACTCAAATACTGATTCATTGTCACCCTGACTAGTAGTCAGTATTTTTCACACTGAATTCTTTGATAAAGTTCGTTGCTGGTAAACTTTATAAAACACCATTTTAAAATATTACAACTTTCTCATTATTGAGCTTTCTACAGATTGTATGCATACAGTTCGTATCTATAACTTTGAGTTGTACGGTCAGCGTAAATGGTCGACGGATATTCTGAAGTTAATCATAAGAAAAGCTGTTAGTATGTAGCATAGTGGTGCTTGTCTTTTCTACCTCCTGTTATGCACCTACCTTTCCTTTGCATTTTCTGTGTCCTTTCATTCCTCTCCAGTCAGTGACTGTGTGCTGGGCTTAGTCCTTTACCACTAGGCCAGCAGAGGGTATAAGCATTGCAGTGAACACAGTGTGTGTCTGGAATTAGATGTACATCTCTAGAATTTTTTCTCTTTAAAAGGTATTTATTGATCACATACAAAATAAAGAAAACCTTATATGGCATAAGCATACACTGTGTGCAGCAATAATTCCCAGGGCCTGGCCCATGCTTAGTGGTATGGTAGACAATAATTTAGCAATAAATACTGCACAGGGCAGGGTGGACACCAAGGCCGGCCCCAGCAAGATCCCTCCCCACTTGTACCTCCAACAACCCCCACCTAGGGGCATCTCCAGCTCCCCCTGGCTTCAGCATTAGGCAGGGCAGGCAGGGTCTGCTCAACTCTGCTTGGACACACTGGGCAGCCCTTGTCCTGCTGCTCTGACATGCCAGGAGAAGGCTTTCTGTATCCACTTGCATTTAGTTCAAGGCTTTGGGACTAGCAGATTGAGGGCCTGGGGAAAAGGGAGGGGCACAATGTTACTGGCAGGGTCACTCCTCATAGTTCATTAGGGACACCCATGTACCAAGGCTGCTGGCCCAGAATGGGTGGAAATGTATGCAGCTGGCCCAATAGGTACAGCACATGCCCAGGACTCACACAGAATTTTTGATGATTTTTTTTTTTAATTAAGAAAATTTACATTTTTAGGAATATGTTACATAAAGCCTTAAAGAAAAATATATTTTGGATCTGGTACAGTAACAAGCCCACTAAAAGCACAATTGTTCAAATTCTTTTTTAATTAGGGGAAAAACTAGCCAATGCAAGTTTTTTCTCTTTAATTTTTCATGCCAACACTTTGAGTTGGTAATTTAACTACATGTGTGTAAGGTACAGTGTCTAAACTTCTCTCCTGGATGTATTGTTTTATAGGTCTCTGTTACATTTTTGCCCAGAGATAAAGGGGATTATGCCCAGTTTTGGGATGTTGAATGTCACCCCCTGACAGAGCCTCACATGAAACATACCTTGAGATTTCAACTTTCTGGACAAGTGAGTATTACACTAAATTTAATTAAATTATTGTGTGTGTATATTGAAAATATAAGTGAAACTGACATGAAAAACTGGCCTGAAAATGCAGAATATTTTCCTGATATTATTCTAATTTCATTAATTCTGCTATATAGCCTTATCTTAATTTTTTCATTTATCTTTTTTTTTAATTAATACATCTTTATTGTTCAGATTATTACAGTTGTTCCTCTTTTTCCCCCCATAGCTCCCCTCCACCTGGTTCCCACCCCACCCCATGCCCTTACCCCCGGCCACTGTCCTCATCCATAGGTGTAAGATTTTTGTCCAATCTCTTCCTGCACCCCCACACCCCCTTCCCCCCAAGAATTGTCAGTCCACTCCCTTTCTATGCCCCTGATTCTATTATATTCACCAGTTATTCTGACTTAATTTTTAGGTTCACTTGTTGATAGGTATTTATTTGTTGTCACTTTGTTGTTCATAATTTTTATCTTTACCTTTTTCTTCTTCTTCCTCTTCTTAAAGAATATCCTTCAGCATTTCATATAATGCTGGTTTGGTGGTGGTGAACTCCTTTAGCTTTTTCTTGTCTGTGAAGCTCTTTATCTGACCTTCAATTCTACATGATAGCTTTGCTGGGTAGAGTAATCTTGGTTGTAGGTTCTTGCTATTCATCACTTTGAATATTTCTTGCCACTCCCTTCTGGCCTGCATTTCTCCCTTCTGTTGAGAAATCAGCTGACAGTCGTATGGGTACGCCCTTGTAGGTAACTAACTGTTTTTCTCTTGCTGCTTTTAAGATTCTCTCTTTGAGTTTAGCACTTGGCATTTTAATTATGATGTGTCTTGGTGTGGTCCTCTTTGGATTCCTCTTGTTTGGGGTTCTCTGCGCTTCCTGGACTTGTAAGTCTATTTCTTTCACCAGGTAGGGGAAGTTTTCCGTCATTATTTCTTCAAATAGGTTTTCAATATCTTGCTCTCTCTCTTCTTCTGGCACCCCCATAATTCGGATGTTGGTACGTTTGAAGTTGTCCGAGAGGCTCCTTACACTATCTTCATATTTTTGGATTCTTTTTTCGTTTTGCTTTTCCGGATGGGTGTTTTTTGCTTCTTCATATTTCAAATCTTTGACTTGATTCTTGGGATCCTCTAGTCTGCTGTTGGATCTCTGTATATTATTTTTAATTTCAATCAGTGTATGTTTAATTTCTGACTGGTCCTTTTTCATTTTTTTTTTTTTGGCATTCTCATTAAGATCCTTGAAGGTCTCACTAAGTTCCTCGGAGGTTCGTAGAAGATTCTTGAGTAACCTTATAACTGTGGTTTTGAACTCTATGTCCTCCATTAGTTTGCTTTCCTCCATTTCTTTCATTTGTGACATGTTTCTTTGTCTCCGCATTTTTGGCTGACTGTGAGGACCCGCTGTGTCTACAGTGGAAGAACTGCTGTGCTGGAGACACCCTTATGGGACAGGACTTGCTTCAGTGGGGCTTTGGTGCTCACCGAATCTGCTTCTCGAGTGTGTCCCTTATGGATGTGAGGAGTTGAAATCTGGTGTCTGACCAGGGGTACCCTGGCTCCTGGATCTCCAAGTCAACCACTGTGTGAGTCCACCCAGCAGGAGCTACAGCGATATTAGCAGATTTCTCCTCTTTGTTTGAGATTTGGAAGTTTTGGAGCTCTCTGACCAGCTGCAGTTTGTTAGATTAGGCTGCAAAAGCACAGGTGATTCCTTTGCGCAGCTGAGCACAGCTTGGGTGGGGATGTAAATTGAGTGGGGTGGGGTCTCAGAGAATCACGGGGCGGAGCAAACAGCAATGGCTGTCATCAGCCTTCTCTGCGACTCCACGCCTCTGCGTCCCCCAGTCCCTCTGCGTCCCCGAGTCCCGCGCCCCCACAGCAACAATGATCCCTGCGAGCAGCTCTGCGAGAGAGCCACCCTCGCTTTCCGACCCGCTGCAAGGCAGTCCAGTTTCTCCCCGTAGGAGTCTGGGACCCCAGAATCTCGCCTTAAACTAGCTCAGTGCATTCGAGAGCTTGTATCTCCTTCTAATGGAAAAAAACCGCGCATCCAGGTGCAGCCCGCCTCGCGCGTGCCTTTGTACCTCTGTTCTTGGCGCCTCCTACCCGGTCTCATGCGCTTCTTTCTTTCCTTCTTTTTTTTTTTCCTCATCAAAACAGACTTTATTGGGGCGCCGGCTGCGCCGCCCGCTTCCCCACGTGGTCCCCTAGTTCCGATCCCCCGCGCTTGGCCGGGCTGCGCTCACCGCTCACCAGCTCCTGAGGTGGCTACCGCGGCCACACCCAGATCCCGAGTGCCCTTTCTTTCCTTCCAGTTGTAGAACTTCCACTCGGCCAGCTTTCCCGTGGTTCTGGATGATAGCTGTTTTGTCTTATAGTTGTAGTTTCAATGTTGTTGTGGGGGCAGCACGCACAGGTTTACACCTTATGCCGCCATCTTGGTTCCCAATCCTGTTCTCTCATTTATTTTTATTGATTGGCATGTTTGAAGTCTGGGTTTGACTTTATGAAATCTCTAACTTGATTAGATAAGAGAGTGTGTGTGTGTGTGTGTGTGTGTGTGTGTGTAAGAATCTGAGCAGTGAAAAGTAAAGTATAGGGTTTTTGATTTAGCTACTTTAAAAATCTTAAGTCTCCTTTTTAAAAATTGTGAAGGAAATAGTAGAATTAAAAAACATAAATGTCCTTATATTTTCCTAGACTATTATTTCTTCTCCCACACCCTGTGCTTTCTTTATTTTTATACAGAGTGTCAAAGCAGAAAATGAGCCTGGAAATTCATGTGTTTCTACAAATACTCTTATTAAAATAGATAATCTAGTTAAGCCCCGAAGACAAGCTGTGTCAGAAGCTCCTGCTCCCATACCTGGGTATGTTGTTTTGTCATTCTTACAAGTGTTCCCCAGTACTCTATAGAGGTGTCATTAGATCCAGTAAAATGCTCAGTGACTTCACCTATGAGCTTACATGTGTTACTACCACTCCAATTGCGATAGAGACTATTTTTTGTCCAGTGGAAAGTTCTTTTGTGTCCCTTTGCAGTTAACTTCCATCCTCACCCCAAGGTTTGTCCTGTTCTAATCTATTGCCATAGGTTAGTTGGTTGAATTTCATATACATATGCACTCTTTATCTGGCTTCTTTCACTTAACATACATTTTTGGGGGATTCGTTCGTGTTGTTGTGTATATCTGTAGTTTGGTCCTTTTTGTTTAGTATTCCATTGTATGAACATGTCATAATTTATTTATTCATTTTCCTGTTGACATTTGGGTGGCTCCTAATTTGGGGCCATTATGAATGAAGGTGCTGTGAACATCATTGTATGTGTTTTTTGTGGACATATTTTTTCATTTTGGTGGAGGTAAAAGTATCTAAGAATAGAATTGCTGGGTCATATGATAAACATATATTTAACATTAAAATAAGCTGCCAAAAGTGGTTGTACCATTTTACATTCCAAAAGAGATTTTAAAAAATCTATGAAAGTAGATTCTTAAAAACTTTTAAGGATGTATATTTTATACCAGCAGCTTACATAACTTGAATGATAATATTTAAGTATTTTACCTAATGAAAATATTTCTAATAATTCTTAACTAATATTTAGGTCTAAGTTAGTTCTGCAGGAAGATGCTTGTAAGAATATGATAAACACCTGCTAAATTTACTATAAATGGGGTCGTTTATTTCTAGTAGGAGTAAGTAATGCAATTTGTAAGAAATTAGAAACCTTTAAAGAATGTGTTCTTATCACAGCCTCTGTGCTATTTACTCATTCGCTCATCTCATGCTTATTGACTGGGTGCTCACTGCATTCTGGGTGGTGGAGATAAGACAGTGAGCAGAACTGCCCTAGCTCTTGCCTCCACAGACTTCACCTTCTGGAGGAGGAGCCACATCACAAATAATCACACTTAACAGGCTTGATTACAACCTGTGGAAAGGACTGGGAGGAAATAAATGGGAAACACGGGGACACATATCTGAGAATAACCTCCCTAAAATGGGACCTTTACGTTGAGAATGAGTGGAAATGTCCTGGGTGAAGAGGACTGTGTAAATGACCAGGTGGCGAGATTGTTGGCCCTGGAGGAACTAAAAGCAGCCCGCAGGCCTAGAGCACAGAGGAAGGGGTGCACTATGAGCTGAGGCTCCAGAGGGAGGTGGGCAGAGTGCATGCAGACCACACACGGCCTCATGTGTCTGGTGTTTATCTGGAATGCTGCTAGAAACCATTGAATGACATGATGAGATTCAACTACTTACAGAAAAATCCTTTTGGCTGTAGTATGGGACTACTTTGAAGGAGGAAAGAATACAAGCAGTGAAACAAGTCAGAGGGTATTCTTACACAGTCCAGGGCTCAGATAGTGTCAAGGAAAATGATGAGATATGGACACTTTTTAAATATATAGGAAGGAAGTTTGAAGGACTCAGTGATGGATTAGACAAAGGCGTGAGAAAAAAGGGGGTCAAGGTCAGCTCCCAGATACCGTTCCCTAGCAGAAAATATCTGGAGGATTAAATTTGAGGAGAAAGGGTACAAGTTTATTCTGTATTTATGGAGTCTTCCTATATAATAAAAGGCTAATATGCAAACTGTCCCCGCGACTGGGAGTTCCTGACCAGGAGTTCAACCAGGAGTTTGACCAGGGGGCGGGGCCGGCCGGCCAACTGCCCGCGGCCCCTCCCCCAGGCCAGCCTGGCCGATTGGCCCTATTGGGGCGGGCAGGCCAGCTGGACCCACCAATGCACGAATTTGTGCACCGGGCCTCTAGTAAGAAGGTAATTATGAGGTGATTGGATATGCTGCCCAGAGATTCCATCTGAGCTGAGAACCAAATCTGGGAGTCACATAACTGTGAGGTCACTGGATTGCCTGAGATGGGATTGCCTAGTGAGAGTCCATGTGAGCAGTTCAAGATGTTCATGGCCACGCCTTGTGGGACCGTGGCATTAGAGGGGAGGGAGTAGAGATGAGCTTGCACAGACTAACGAGGGGCCAGAGAAGTGAAAGTCAGTAGCGTGGAATCTGGAAGCCAAGGCAAGAGGAAGTCATTATCATCAGATGTTGCTGAGAGGCCAGAGCTTGTGTCGCACTTAGTCTGTGTTCTTGTAAAAATAAAGATTGTCAGTGGACTACACTGTGAGAAGTCAGTGAAATAGACCAGGGCCACCTTTTGTAAGCTGGGTTTGAGCTAGTGAAGAGCAAGACTTTAGTGAGAAAGAGGGTTAGAGGTGGTGCTGCCATCCTGTGTTTAATAGCAACTAATCCCAGTAGCTCTGTAAGAGTGCCTGCTCTCAGCATTTTATCTTTACACAACTTAGTTAAATGGCCATTACAAAACTACTTTCTAAGTGCGTTGTAGGGGAAAACACAAATTAAAGCACTACTCCATAATATAGTATGTCTAAATTGTTTAAAAAACTTGATTTTAAATTGGTGACTTTTAAACCTATTTCTAAAGCAGACACCTTGACTTGACTTACCGTGGAGTTTATGCCCCAGAAGATGTGTATCAGTTTCTACCGACTAGAGTTGGGGAATCAAGGTCTTTAAAAGTCAACTTGCGAAATAATTCTTTTATTACACACGCGGTAAGTTGGAAATACTATTGTGGGTTTTAGAAAAAGAAATTATCCAATTATTTGATAAACATTTTCCTGATAATTAAAAGTTTATGTTTTAGATTATAGCTAAGTTGTAATAATGAGTTAATTTTTAAAATGCCTAATACCATATTTATAAAGAAAGTCATAGAAAGTTCATGACCTTTTATCAGATAAAGTTTATCTGAAAATTAAAAAATTAGCACTTACTTTCATACTTTTACAAAAACTTTTTCTTTTCATTCTGTACCATCAGAACAACATACTTCTGGATAACACTAGAGTAAATGCATATTAAAATTCCTCTTTATGCGTTTTTCTTTTTCTTTTTTTTTTGTTGTTAATCCCCACCCAAGGATTTTTTTCCCATTGATTTTCAGAGAGAGTAGAAAGGAAAAAAAGAGAGAGAAACATCGTTGTGAGAGAGACACATGGATTGGTTGCCACCCACACACATCTCTTTCCGGGCCAGGGATCAAACCTGCAACCGGGTGCATGCCCTTGACCGGGAATCGAATCCGTGACCCTTCAGTGTGCAGGCAGTGCTCTAACCATTTAACACACCGGCCAGGACTCTATTTATGTGTTTTTACGAGCATTTATTGTCTTACCTAATTTTGTGGCTCCACTTAAATTTGCAAATGTAAATTTATGTTCAAATATCTAACTTGCATAACTTCATAAAGTATTTCATATTAAATTGCAGCTGAAGTTTTTAAGTCCCAGAGAGCCTTTCTACGTCAAGCACTCAAAATATTCTTTGAGGTGAGTTTATCATAAGTCAAACTGTTCTTACCTGGTGCAGGAATTTGTTGTCAGGACATCAAGATTTCTCATGGGAGTGAGGACTTGTGAGGCCTCCCTCTCTGGCAGCCCCTCATCTTCATCCCCAGCACCAGCGAGCAGTGAACACAGGGATCTTCTTAAATAAGAAAGGGGATGAGCCGCAGGGACAGCACTTCATGGCTGACTCCCGGTGTGCTTCACAGTGTGGCTACCCAGACTTCACCTTGTGTTTTGGACTTAACATATGGTTCCTTTACCCGGTGTTGTGCCAGCCACTTACATACATACAACCTTAATTATCTTGTGAGTAACTTTAGAATGATTCCTGCTTCAAATATTATTTTTACTGTGCTGAGAATCAGCAATTTAAATTTTCACTAATTTGGACAAAAATTAGTATTCCAGATTAATTGGGAAAACTTTCATTATGGTATTTTTCAGTTGTCTTCTTCAAATACCCTATATTATTCTTAAATCAGGGCCTCATTTCCTAATTGTCATTGCTAATTTTCTTTTTCTACATGATGTACATTTAGGTTGAAATCTCAAACTTGTTTGTCCCTGTTATTTAAGTTCTGTTGGACTTACCATTGAAGAGTAATTTTATCTTCATCTTTAATTATTATAAGGTCTTTCATTTTAGCATTAGGAGACTATTTAAAAAACATGTTTTGTTCTAAGAGAACTCGAACCACTCAGCAAACGTTCTGGACTGTCTTTACTGAGTCCCTGAGACAGCAGTGCTGTACTCGGAGCTTACACATAGAGCTAGGAACTGCAAAGGGGTTGAACTTGTTGACGTATCATTCCAGTGCTAGAAAATTTTAAGCTGTCATACATTAGAACCCTGCTTTTCTGTGCAGCCCTAGCTGCGTAGTCATGTTAATAGCATCTAAAAGAACTTAGAAACATGGGAAAATATTTTTAATTTCAGTAAAATTGGAACAATTTACATACAATAGCATTTGAAATAGTATCATAACTTACATTTTGTTTGCTTTGAACATGTACTCTTTGAACATATTACTTTAGAATATTTCTAAATGTTTATGCTTTGAAGATAAATAAGGTACTTTTATACTTTATTAGTGACAGCTCCTTATTATTCTGAACACGAGTTTCCAGAAAGTTTTCATCTATATTAACTGTCATTATGGAACTTAGGATAAATATGTAATGTCACAAATTCCAGCATCAACTCTCATAGCAGCAGCTCAGTATAACTTTGATAAGAATAAGAAAAACTTGTGGTCCTAGCTGGTTTGGTTCAGTGGATAGAATGTCGGCCTGCAGACTGAAGGGTCCCAGGTTTGATTCCAGTCAAGGGCACATGCCCGTGTTGCGGGCTCAGTCCCCAGTAGGGGGCGTCCAGGAGGCAGCTGATCAATGATTCTCATCAGTGATGTTTCTATCTTTCTCTTCCTCTCCCTTCCTCTCTGAAATCAATAAAAATATATTTTTATTTTTAAAATATATTTTTATTTTTAAAATATATTTTATTGATTTTTTACAGAGAGGAAGGGAGAGAGATAGAGAGCCAGAAACATCGATGAGAGAGAAACATCGATCAGCTGCCTCCTGCACACCTCCTACTGGGGTTGTGCCTGCAACCAAGGTACATGCCCCTGACCGGAATCAAACCCGGGACCCTTCAGTCCGCAGGCCGACGCTCTATCCACTGAGCCAAACCGGCTAGGGCTAAAAATATATTTTTAAAAAACCCCACAGACCTGTGTGTAAAGCACTAACTCTATGATCTGTTTAACCAAATGAGTAAACTGTAGCTTGTAGGGTGTTCTCATCCTTTCTTAGGTAGATAGGTACCTGCTTTTGCAGATGGAATAGGAAGCTCCATACACAATGGTCAGAACTTTGATTTCCTCTTTCCTACTTTTGTTAGCCAGGAATACGTATGCAGTACTTTTTGAATCAGATGTTAGATTTCTCTCTTTGTGCCAGTTTTGTATTAAATAATAACATCAGAGAAATGAGAAATAAATTTAGGTTGAGTGTAACTGGACCAGGTTCTCTGCCAGGCATTGTGCAGGTGATTGGTTTGTGGCCACAGCATCAGCTGCTGACATTTTCCTTTCTCTTTGCAGAGCCCAGCATTACATCAACATGCCCGTGCAGTTCAAACCAAAGGCCGCGGGCACATTTGAAGCTTTGCTTGTTGTTCAAACTGATGAAGGCAAGAGTGTAGCTATTCGACTAATTGGTGAAGCTCTTGAAAAATTGAACTAGAACACAGATTGTGTAAAGTAAATGGCCTAAGTTATATTTTGATAACTTCATTTTTCTGCACTACAATTATGCTTTTGTATATATTTTGTATGATAAATTCGATGTATAAAAATATTTGATGTATAAACAGTAGATTTTTTGTTGTTTTGAGAAGCTAATACTGAAGATGTGACTAAAATATCATGTATCTAGCCTATAGTATTGTAGTTAATTTTTGATGGGAGAAGAGAATTCTATTTTTTAATTGATTATGATATTCTGAATAAAGATGGTATATATTTTATTGTGCTATATCTAGAAATAAAGTTAATTTTCACTGAACTTGTCTTTTTTATATGATGTCATACAGAAATCAGAACATCGCTTTCTTCTAATGACTTCCAAGCTCCGGGGTTGGTTCTGTGATTTTTCTCTTCCATTGCACAGTTTCCTTTCCCCTAACAGATTCCTTCCCTTTTCCTCCTGCCCCGTAAGCTAATTTCCCTCAGTAAAGAGGGAAGCTTACTTTTAATGAAATTGTTTTCCCCCAGTGGAAAAAGTCTTCATATTTTATGCAAATACATTGGAGAGGTTGATGTATTTTAAGATAGAATTTATTGTAAGTAAAGCCAGACAGGACAAGTGCTCCAGAACCGTGTAGCAGGGCCCTCTGCAGACACTTACCCTGCGATCAGGGCAGTGAGACACTGAGCGGTCAGAAAAATGCTTCCAATGTGACAACGTGAGCAAGGAGTGAGGCGGAGAAGGTGACGTGGTTACCTGGTTTCACCCAGGAGGAACATGCTGCTTGACTGCTTCTCAACCATTATCAGTAAGTCTCCTGATAAAAATTTCTGAGCCTCAGCGAACAGCCTCCCCTTTGGAGCAACAGAATCCCAGCTTGTGAGCATTTGTGGGGTGGGTGGGGTGACCACTGTGGGATGTTACTGATGGAACAGCAAGAGCGCAGAATGGGTGAAAAGCTGCCTAGGTGAACTGAACCCAGGAGCAGTTTAGAACCAATGGCTGTGAGCCTGAGATAGAAAAACAGATTCCTTCTTTTCACCTCATTTTTTTCTTGTGCTTAGAAACACAAATTGTGAAAACAGTTTTCACAAGTGAAGTACTTATTGGTTTCACTGATACTGTCCTCCAATTCTAGGTGTTGTACATCAATTGTGAGATCTCTTCATGTTTGAATGTGCATTTATTTGATAAGTCACCCTCAAAAATTTTAAAACTGGCATTACTTTTTAAAAATGTAATGTTTTGCCTAGCTGGCGTGGTTCAGTGGTTGAGCATCAACCTTTGAACCAGGAGGTCACAGTTTGATTCCTGGTCTGGGCACATACCCGGGTTGTGGGCTCGATCCTCAGTGGGAGGCATGCAGGAGGTAGCTGATCAATGATTCTCATCATTGATGTTTCTCTCTCCCTCTCCCTTATTCTCTGAAATCAATAAAAATATATTTAAAAAAATAAAAATGTAATGTTTCCATTTCTATGTAACCATCATTTTGCCTTTTAGGTGATACTCAGGAGGTTGTAAAAAAGAAGGGTTAAACAAGCAAAGACTTGAACTGTGACTCCTTTCATAGATGATGTACTTTTATGGATATGCATTTCTTTCTATGCCTTCCTGTTTCAGAAACATGATGCTCAGAGTTTTAAGAGTAGTTGGATGTGAACCAAAGATTCGTTACAATTGGTCATCGCTGCTAACGCAACTAGACCATTGGCTGTAATCTAATGTGTAAGAGCATCTCATACAGAATAAGCTTTCCTTTCGTTAGCTTCTCACCTAGAAGCCGCTTTCTCTTCCTTCCCATCCGTTTCCAACTGTGGACATTTCAACTTGGTTATCGAGTAAGCATCACAAACTTTGGGTTCCCTCGCTGCCTCAAACATGTTCTCTAACTTCCCTTATCTCAGTAGATGTCACCCTATCCATCTATTCAGCTAAAACCCTAGGTTTTGTGTCTTTTACCCTCATAATAAAACTGGTAAATGTTTATTGAGTGCTTCCTATGTAATAAGTAATGTCCTCAATGCTCTATATACACTGTCATCCTCTATTCCAGTGATGGCGAACCTATGACACGCGTGTCAGAGGTGACACACGAACTCATTTTTTTGGTTGATTTTTCTTTGTTAAATGGCATTTAAATATATAAAATAAATATCAAAAATATAAGTCTTTGTTTTACTATGGTTGCAAATATCAAAAAATTTCTATATGTGACACGGCACCAGAGTTAAGTTAGGGTTTTTCAAAATGCTGACATGCCGAGCACAAAAGGTTCGCCATCACTGCTCTGTTCCCCAACAGCTTTACTGAAATGGACCCCTTTTTGGTGGGGAGGCCTCCCTGTGGCTGCAGCCTGCAGGTATCCAGGAGGCCCCTGGGGACGGGTCGGGGAGTTGATAGTTGGCCATGGGTGGGGCTGAGCATCAGGAGAGGCTGCCCTGGGAATGCCTGGTGTAGATGCGCAAACCCGGGTCCTAACCTTGGTTTTTCTGACAGTGCCAGCTGCAGATAATAGAAACTGTTACTGAAGCTAATAATTAGAGAAAATGTAACTGATAAATGTCTGCTCTTAAAAGTTTTATTCTCTCTGGTTGTAAAGCAACCCTGAGATGGCAAATTAGCATGCCCTGCCTGGGTTAACATATTCAGTAACACACAACCAGGCAAGACCTAAAGTTCTGTAGAACTCGGTGATGATTAATGTGCATCATCACTGATTTAATTAGCCCAGAAATGAGACTGGATAAAAGGGCATCTGTTTTGTGTCTTCAATTAAACTCTGAGGTGGGGATGATTTTATATGTATACAATACATATACTTTATGGGACACAGATCTCTGGGAAGAATTAAATGGGTCTGTTTCTCACAAATATAAACTTGTTATCACTACTTTTAATTTTTAAAAAAATATTGATTTCAGAGAGGAAGGGAGAGGGAGAGAGAAACATCAATGATGAGAATCATTGATTGCTGCCTCCTGCACGCCCCCTACTAGGGATCAAGCCTGAAACCAGGCATGTGACCTCGACTGGAATCGAACCTGGGACCCTTCAGTTTGCAGGCCAGTGCTCTATCCACTGAGCCAAACCGGCTAGGGTTCTGCTGTTTTTTTAAATGGCTTTCCTCCCTTTTTAATTCAGTAGTTTCTAACTTTTTATATTTAACATGGTAGGTTGTGGTACTTTATAAAGGTTTGATGCAAACCGTGTTTTGAAGTGAAAAACTATTTTCCCTGCATCTTCCTAGATGAGATTTTTAAAATAAATGTCCATTTGGTGAAAAATAATGTGTCAGTCTAAAGATACATTCTTGTCCACAACACAGTCTGTATACCCAACCTGGTTAAGAGCTACAGGTTTCATACTGTGGATTCCCAAATTCTAGCAGCAGACTCATTCGGGATCCAAAAATTTTTTTTTCAAACTTTAAACAAAGTGTATCATTTTAGATAGCTGGTCAGCTATTATTGAATTTCAAAATGCCACACTCTGAAGTCCCACAACCGCCGGCCAGCTTCCTGCCCGTTCCCCTGTGGAGTATCACTGTCTCATTAATGCGGACTTCCTGCCCCAGACCTCTTCTTAAATCCCCCAATCCTACAGGGTCACATTTTTGGACATTGTTTGATAGCACTACTTCCTCTGTCATTGTTAACAGGTCAAGGACAAGTGAAAGTAGTGGTAATAAACAGTTCAAATAGTAAATATGTTTTATTTTAAAGAGAGGGTGGTTGGTTCACTTGTTTTTGTGTTTTTATACCACTTTCTATATGACCTTAGTCTGGATAAGAGAATGAGCAGGTATTCAGGCCTGTGACGTAAAAGTAGTTGTGTTGTATATAAGGATTATTAGAGTAAGGAACATGGTGGCTGTGACAGGCAGCTTCTAAGATGGCCCACAGTGATCCCACCTCCTAGTATTCATGGTCTCATGTGATCCCCTCGACTTGAGTAACTTGCTTCTGATCCCGCCTCTCCAGCCTGCTTTCCCCTCACTTGCTCTTTCACAGGCAAGCCCACCCTCTGGGAATGGGGCTAACACCTCCCCTTTCGTTCCTACCTGCCTTCCAGGTCCTCAGGGAAGATGGGGAACTGTGTTGAACAATTTTCTGTTGAGTGCCCTGAGTTGAGGTCCACACACTCAGCCAGAAGTGCCGTGAGGGCAGGTCCAGGGCTCCCGGTTCACCTCCGAAGCCTCAGTGCATCGAGCACAGATGGCTCTTGGTAGAGTTTCATACGTTTTGAACGAATGGATGCAGCAGCAACGAGGTTTCTGTCTTAATAGTTCAATGGAAATAATCAAGAGCATATGGATAATATAACAGAAATGGAAGGACCCTTGTTCAACATAATTATTTATATCACAGGCCAAAAGCAAATCGTGCACGTGGAGAAGCGCTGCCGTCAGGAGCAGGCCACGACTGTTCATACCGTGTCTGTCACGTGGTGAAGTCCCTGGAGGGCCACCTGATTGCGCTGGTGCAGATAAGAGAATTCGGTAATGTGAGCAGCCTTTCTATATAAGAAAATAGTAATGGGCAGTCAGAAAACATAATGGAAGAAAAAATAAAACACATAGGAATAAATGTGTGACATGTTTATGAAGGAAACTTTAAAGTCATACTGTGGGACAGAAGGAGACTTGAGTAGGAGGAATGACTTGCGCCTGCTTCCCCACGCTGCGTGTATCTGTAACGTGAGTCAGACCATGTGTGACCGGTAAAGACCGCAGTGGTGACAGTGTAACTCAGAGATGCTTGGCTCAGCTAGTGTTTCCCCTGAGAACTAATGCTTTGCGCCCCCATGCTGGTGGCTCCCAGCCCCTCTCACTGGGAATTCCAGACATGGTGAAGGCCCACCATCGTCATCTCTGGCATCACTGTGATTTTCTTCCTGTTTATTGAATTTATTGGGGTGAAACTGGTTAACAAAATTATACAGGTTTCAGGGTGCAGAATTCTACAACACATCTGTACACTGTGTTGTGTGTTCACCACCCCAAGTCATGTCTCCATCCATCACCATTTATCCCAGTGATTCCCAAAGTGGGCGCTACCGCCCCCTGGTGGGCGCTGCAGTGATCCAGGGGGGCAGTGATGGCCACAGGTGCATTTGTTTTAACTTTTTTTGTATTACCTTTCTATTCTGAGTTCAATAAATAGTTTCATAATTTCAAACTTCAATGTTTCTAATTTATACCTTTCTTTACTATATTTTACGAAAAAGGTAGAAACATTAATACATATATCTTTCTGTTTAATTGCTATGAAAACTTTAAAAAATTAATTTCCAGGGGGCGCTGAGTAATATTTTTTCTGGAAAGGGGCGGTAGGCCAAATAAGTTTGGGAACCACTGATTTATCCCTTCTATACCCTCCTCCACCTCCTCCTATTCCCCAAGGCAATCACCACACTATTGTCCATGTCCATGAGTTTTTTCTTTTTTTTCTTTTTCTTTTTTGCTCAATCTGTTCACCCCCTCAACAGCTGTCAGCCTGCTCTCTGTCTGTGAGTCTGCCTCCATTTTGTTGTTAGTACATTTTGTTCATTAGATTCCACATATGAGTGAAATCATATGGTATTTGTCTTTCTCTGACTGGCTTATTTCACTTAGCATAATACTCTCCAGGTTCATCCATGCTGTCTCAAAGGGTGAGATTTTCTTCTTTACAGCCAAGTACTATTTCATTGTGTAAATGTACCACAGCTTTTTCTTATCCACTCATCTACTGATGGGCACTTGGGTTGCTTCCAAATATTGGCTATTGTAAACAACGCTGCAATGAACATAGGGGTGCATATATTTTTTTGAATTAGTGTTTTGGGTTTCCTCGGGTAAATTCCCAAAAGTGGAATCGCTGGGTCATAAGGTAGTTCTATTTTTAATTTTCTGTGGTAACTCTCTACTGCTTTCGATAGTGGCTGCACTAATCTGCATTCCTACCAATAGTGCACAAAGGTTCCCTTTTCTCTACATCCTCATTGGCACTTGTTTGTGGATTTATTGACGGTAGCCATTCTGACAGGTTTGAGGTGATATTTCATTGTGGTTTTGATTTTCATTTCTCTGATGATTAGTGACATTTCACGTGTCTCCTGGCCATCTGCGTGTCTTCTTTGGAGACCTGTCTATTCCATCACTGCGTTCTGAGTTGAGTCTGCCACCGGCTCTCCACCTGCCCTTGCTTTGCTCTTGCCTCAACCTTAGAGACCCCCATTCATCTCATTTTTATTCATCCTTTTAACTGTGCTAGAGTTTTATGAGGATTGGTGTAACAATGATTATTACTGCGTTAGTTAAAAAGTTGTTTAGATTTTAAGTAGTTGACCCTAAGCGCTGCTTTTCCCATTGGCTTAATTTAGTGTGTGAATGGGAGGCTTGTTAGGAATGCGTACTTTGCATTATAGTAGAACCTACTTTTGAAGGAAAAGATCCAATAACTACATCTGTCATTTCTCCCTAGACTGATCTCTGTATTTAATGCCTTTCCAATAATAAAACCTACAAGGTGTTTTTTTTAACTGGGAAAGGGATTCTAAAGTTGCTATGGAACAATGCTACACTGTACACGAACAACCCAGGCAAGGCTGAAAGGAGGAGTGACGATGGAGGCTGGTCCTTCCAGGGGTCAGCGATGAGGCTTCAGGTGTTAGTTTCCTGACATGATAGAGGGCGAGAGGGAGGAAGGTTGCGGGGAGACTCACCTCCGCCCTCACCCCCCAGGGAGGAATAGTTCTAGGCTTTCTCTCTCCAAGTGATCAGTCCTTAGGACTCGCACTCCTCCCTCGGCCTGAGGTCAGTGGGCTACAGGGGGCCTGGTCTGCCTGTGTAACTCAGGAGAGGAAGTGTTAGGAAGCAACATAGCAACAAGGAAGCTCATATTTCATTCTTCATCTGTCAATGGAAACTTGTGGTAAGAAGCTGGCAGTGTGATTCATTGGTCATTTGAAATCCTAACAA
The DNA here is from genome assembly GCF_000147115.1 of Myotis lucifugus. NCBI lineage: Eukaryota > Metazoa > Chordata > Mammalia > Chiroptera > Vespertilionidae > Myotis > Myotis lucifugus. The sequence goes on from NW_005871106.1 coordinate 6,736,099, forward strand.
CAGGAATTAAAATAGCCTGGGTGAGACCGATGTGTGAGAGATCAGTGAAACCGAATGGACTCCAGCAACAACATCCAAATACACACAGGAAGTTAGTATTGGTAAATGTGGGTATCAGTGGGAGAAAGATGAGTTATCCCAAAAGATCTTGATAAATCATATGTTAAAAATGGAACTATAAAGTCCCAGAAGAAAATATGGAAAAACAATTTCAGTTATTAATTTCCAGTTATGAAACAAAAACTGGACATTCTATAAGGAAGATGGATAAATTCAACCACGTGCAAGCTACATTTTTTCTGGGTGAAAAAGCATAACCATCGTCAAATGACAAATTGACTGGCAGGAAATTTGTAAATTTCTTATGTAAAAGGGCTTTATATAGTAATAAGAAAACACAGCGATAGAAACAGGCAAAAGACATGGACCATTAATAGAAAGGAAATACAAATAATCATTTTATTTTTTTTAAATATATATTTTATTGATTTTTTCCAGAGAGGAAGGGAGAGGGATAGAGAGTTTGAAACATCGATGAGAGAGAAACATCGATCAGCTGCCTCTTGCACACTCCCTCCTGGGGTTGTGCCCGCAACCAAGGTACATGCCCTTGACCGGAATCAAACCTGGGACCATTCAGTCCGCAGGCCGACGTTCTATCCACTGAGCCAAACCGGTTAGGGCTACAAATAATCTTTAAATTTAAAAATTATGTGTATATTAATCAGCTTTCCAATAATCTCAGTCTCAGCGGTCAAAAGTCACACGTTTGACTTTCTCCCCGTGAAGTGGGTGAGATGCAATGGGTGCAGTTCCTCTCGCCTGCACTGCTGGGTCAGGGCCAGGCTGCGGGTTGGGGTCAGGTAGCTCCTGTGTTTCTCCTCTTGGCCAAGAGGCATTAGCTCATCTTCTCCTCATGGTGAGAGTAGAGATGTGGAAGGACGAACAGACATGTGCCATGTCTCTTAAGGCCTTGGCTTGGAACCAGTCAGTGTCACTCCCACCCACATTTCACGGACCAGAACGTACCACCCAGCAAGCCCCACATGAGGGGCCTAGGCCACATGGGGGTGTGATTCTCTTTATTACAGGACGGCATGAAGAGTGTGGAGCAACAGCCAGATTTACTGCGATGTGCACTCTCAATGTCCTACCGTGTTCAAGTATTAACAACTTTGTAAGAAATAATTTTTTAAAGGTAAACATAACAAATCAATTGTTTTAGTAAGAGATTTTCAAATCTGAACATCACTTTTTCTGTCAACATTCAGTAAACTTAATGAAATGTATTAAAGTATTTGGGCCAACTTATTGGGCAGCCAAATGTTGCCTATTGATGTAGTCAGTCTCAGAAGGCCTTTTACTTTTATTTTGAGCACATTTATTAAAGCTGGGGAAGGGAAACAACGAAGGGTTCAGGATAGGCAAAGCAACAGGAGGGAGACTAGGTGGTTGCTTTGGCTCTCTAGACATGTTATAGGAAAGAAATGAGCCACGGCGGGCTTGGAGACAGGTTCAGGGGCTTAGCCTGAGACAAGCTGTCACTGCCCATTGCTCCCCTGGTTGCAGTCTTGTGGGGTCCCTTAGAGATTAGGAGATGCACGCCTGTGGGGGAAGAAGAAGGGAGAGGGAAAGGCGTGGAATGCTCCCTGGAGGGGGAGTGCAGCCTCAGAAGGCTTTTGAAATGACATCTCCCAGTAAAATTCTAGGTCAGTGTTTGTTTCTGAAGAAACTGTTCGAGAGCTCACTCTCTTCTCACAGGTGTCTCTGCTGAACTGCAGAGGCTGGGGTTCCTCTGGCCGGGGCCAGGCGTGTAGGCTCTCGGACAGCAGATGTAACCAAGTGGCTTGATGCTCCACGCCGGTCTGCTTGTGGAGTGTGTGGGAACTTGGTGTTCACAGGGAGGAAACGGAGGCTTTGGGAGTGGGATGCTTTGGT
>NW_005871106.1:6738136-6745438 GCF_000147115.1 Myotis lucifugus
TAGAGCGTTTGAGAGATCTGGAAGGGTTTCCCAGTCACACTTCACTGCAGGGCTGCTCGCCTGGACCTGCCCTGTCTCTGGGACGTGAAATGGCAAGCATGCCTTTGGTGATGGCTGCATTACAAGTTTGGTTTTCCCCTTTCTCTTATGTTAATATCAATCTTTTTAAAAAATATATATTTTTATTGGTATCAGAGAGGAAGGGAAAGGGAGAGAGAGAAACATCAATGATGAGAGAGAGTCATTGATCGGCTGCCTCCTGCACACTCCTGACTGGAGGTAGAGCCGGCAACCCGGCATGTGCCCTTACCCGGAATTGAACCTGGGACCTTCGGTCTGGAGGCCGAGGCTCTATCCACTGAGCCAAACCAGCTAGGGCTGTTAATGTCAATCTTAATGTCAATGGCACTAAGAGGTTCGCATGTTTCTCGCTATTTAAATCTTTGGATATGAATAAAGCTGCTGTTTTCTGGGTGCTGAGGTTGAGGGTGATGGACAGATCCCCAAGAGGAGCGACTGCAGTGTCACCGCTGGCCAGTGAGGGGCTCTGATTTTGGGGGTGTGGACTGTTTTCCTGGAGTTCAAACATGAGCTCCCTCTAAAACGGAGTAAAGAGCAGTTATTACAAACATCAGTCGTGCAGAAATGGCCAAGAGAGAGATCAGAGAAAGGTAAGTGGTGAAGCAGTATGTGTCGTGCCGTCCTTTTCTGTAAGACCCACTACTACCAATAGTGCTGGGCGATTGCTAATGTGCAGAGAAGAGCATTTGGAGAGAATGCTCCACGTTGATAACCAGGTTGCATTATGGGAAGGCAGATACTTTTACAATAATAACATGTATAATTTCTGTAGTCTGAAATAATGGGGGGAAAAGAGCGAAAGTCAGAGAAGATAACTAACCCAAAGCACCAGATACAAACTAAGCCTCCTAAGTGGCTAATACCACGGTCAGTTACTACACCTGGGATGGAGCTGTGGGCGGACTGAGAACACTGGGGCTCTTTGTGGGCTCAGCACAAGTACGGTTCAGTGTATCTGCTTCCTTCCAACACAGGAACCCTACACACAGGGTCTCTGCACACGTAGTTCCTGCACATGGGGTCCCTGCACATGGGATTCCTGCACACAGGGACCCTACACACAGGGACCCTGCACACGTAGTTCCTGCACATGGGGTCCCTGCACATGGGATTCCTGCACACAGGGTCCCTGCACACATAGTTTCTGCACATGGGGTTAGTCACACTGGGACCTTGCACACGGACTTTGCACATGGGGGTCCCTGCACAAGGGTTTAGTCACACTGGGGCCCTACACATGAGGTTCTTCCTTAACAAAGTGTGCCTGGGTGCTTGGTTGCAGCAATGTGTGTTGGCGCCCAGCTGGGAGGGCTAGGACACAGAACGGGCCTGTGGAAAGCAGATTAGGCCCAGGCCCCATGAAGCCGACTCCCAGACCTTCCTGCTTCATTGTGTCAGTGACAAATGCAACCCAAGTGCAGATGTGTTGTATGGAGGCAACAGTGGATGAATTAGGCAGGTGTGTGTTCAGAAGCACTTGTTCTTCAGGGCCATCAGGCTATCAAGTTAAAAGCAAGGGACCCCCCCTGGCTGGGAAGGGGTTGCAGTGCCTGGGGCCCTCCCTTCCCCTTTCCTCCCTCCCCCATGCCCTCTCCCCTGCTCTGCGTTCCTCAGAGGCTAGTGGTGTGGGACTCATCCCACAAAGGGCTGTCCCTTTGTGGCCATTCTGTCGCCAGCCAGAGCTGTCAGGTATGTCAGTCATGTTGTTTTGTGGCATTGTCACCGGCATAATTGGCAAGATTAGGTGGCCACAGAGAGCCATGAATGAGGTGGTAATTGTGTTCAAGGGAAAAGAGAGTTTAAATAAAGAGAGACTTTCCTTTCTCACAAGAGCAATGAAAGAAGTGACAGCTAATATTTTAAAGCTGAAACAAGATAATTGCAGTAAGAGATCTATGTTCTTTGACAAATGCTATGTGCTCACAATAAATATTCAAATGCTGAGTTTGTGTTGTGAACACAAGATAACCATTTACAGTGAAACCATTTACATTTGCAATTGTGAAAAGTTTAAATCCAGTCCACGTCTGAACAAACAGGCCACACAGCCCGGAGGGTGGAGGGGAGCACCTGAGCCCCTGCAGGAGGAGGTCGGCCGTCAGCTTAGGGTGCATTGCTCCACTGCTGGTCTCCACTTTGACCACAAAGGAAACCCAACCACGTGGGAGGAAAGGGAAAAGATGAACACAAAGTCTGTAGTCAGCACCTTAGAGGAAAAAAAACAATTAACCTCTTTTCTGGTGTAAAATTTGCCACAGGAAAGTGCCAAAACTTTTCACTATAAAAGCTCTTCCCCACATAGAGGAAGCACAGCGCTGCCAGAGCAGCACGAGGTGTATTTCCATAGAATAGGGAAGCTGAAAAGCTGCAACAGGTACATTTCCATAGAATGAGGGAGCTGGGAACAGCAAATGGTCTATATTTACAAAATAAAGGGAAGGAAGCCCTTGCTTCATCCAGAAGGAGAAGAAGAATGCCCAAAGGGAATAGGAAAAAATAAGGAAGGGGGGTGGGGGCACCAGAACTTCACATGTCCCATGTGAGGCTCAACCTTTGAGCCCAGGAGTAACTATAGTAACCAGTCTAAGGGAATAGTGACCAATCAGAGGGGATATCAAGGCACCAGGATCTGCAGCCTTTATAAGCCATGGGGAAAAGGAACTCAGTGGGACCCTTTCCCCCTCCCTACGTGGGAGTCCATTCTGTGGGACTCTTCCCTCTCCCCACGTAGGAGTCTGTACTTGTTCTTCAATAAATCTCCACCTTTGCTACACACACACACACACACACACACACACACACACACACACAGCTCTTCCTCAGTAGCACCTCCTTTAGACAAGGCTTTTCTATTGTGATGGGCAAAGGACTGTCTCAACACAGGGCAGGGTCTCAGCGCCTCAGAGTTCGTGGTGGAAGGGACTGGAGTGAGGGCGGCCATGGGATTCACAGGCCAGGTGGAGGCATCCTGACACAGATCTCTTCCTTTTCTAAAAGAAAACCTGACCACAGAACATAGCCACGCTGAAGACTTTCGCAGGGAAGTGCTTTCCTGGTTTTCCAGAACACCCTGAATTGAACCTTCGGACACATTGAAGGCTGGCAAATCCCATCTCCCATTTTCGTTGCAATCTTTATCAGTCCTTCCAAGTTTCTTTTTTTATTTTAGAGTTGGCATCTCTAAAGTTACTGGTGACCAGATCCACACGAGCTTCAGAATCACACACAGACTCCTGTGAGCACACTACCACCAGGCGGTGCGCTCTGCGGGCATTCATGCTCCCACAGGACTCCAGACGAGCAACAGCAGGGGTCCTATGTAGAGCCTTCCAGGCGAGATCCGAGAGGAGGGGCGGCTTTCTCACTGACAGGCCTCTTCTGAGCACATCCAAGCAACCCAGTCTGCGTCCACTCACAGTGATAGAAAATGCCTAGACGCAGTGGTTCTCAACCTTCTGGCCCTTTAAATACAGTTCCTCATGTTGTGACCCAACCATAAAATTATTTTCGTTGCTACTTCATAACTGTAATGTTGCTGCTGTTATGAATCGTAATGTAAATATCTGATATGCAGGATGGTCTTAGGCGACCCCTGTGAAAGGGTCGTTCGACCGCCAAAGGGGTCGCGACCCACAGGTTGAGAACCGCTGGCCTAGAGGGACCCTGAGCCCAGCAGTACCACCCCCTCCCCCCCACAGGAGCCTCTCACCAGTCTGCCTACAGCATCACAGGACATCCCTGGCTGTGACCGCTGTCTGGGCCTTGCTGCGCGCTGGCTGCAGGTGCATCTGGGAGGAGCTGCTGATGTGCCTTGCTTTGTGTCAGTCCCGCCCCTGCCCCCCACTCTGTCCACTCTTCTCGGGAGTGAGGCTGCATTCTGCCCTAGTAGGAAGATATCTTTGGGATCTTGGGGAGAGTCAGAGTTCTTGGATACAACGTAAAAAACATTAAAAAGTTGATAAATTGTCAGAGAGATGTGTTCCTGCTGGCCTACAAGAAGCAAACAGTTACGGTGTGACCTGGCAAGAAGCGGAGAGTCTCTAGGAGGCGACAGTGACTCTGCTGACAGCCAGCCATGCACTAAATGCTACCGAGTGAATGAGTTTGAAAGGGCAATCTCAGCCTCCTGAGAACCTGAGCACAGAACAAGACATTCCCTGCTGGACTTCCTACCTACAGAACCGTGAGTTAATCAGTGAGTATTGTTTGTTTGGTTTTCCCTTTTAATTAAATTTTTAATTAAATTTGTTTTTTAATTAAATTCGGTTTTTTTAGTCTTTGATTTTGGTCAGTGATTTTTAAAAAAATTGTTGACACTGTTACAGATGTCCCTTATTGATCCTTTGTATTTTTTTCAGTCTCTCTGTCACTTGTTCCTACTCTGATCTTTATTATTTCCTTCCTTCTATTAACTCTAAGCTTTTGTTCTTGTTCGTTTTCTAGTTCTTTAGGGTGTAGGGCTAGACTGTTTATTTTTGATTTTTCTTGCTTCTTCAGGTGGGCCTGTAATGTTATAAATTCCCTATTAGGACTGCTTTTACTGTGCCCCATAGATTGTGGGTTTTTGTGTGTTTATTTTCATTTGTTTCCAGGTAGTTTTCTTTTCTTTCTTTTTTTTTCCTGCAAAAAGCTTTTTTTTAAAAAAAATTTTATTGATTTTTTTGAAAAATATATTTTGTTGATTTTTTTACAGAGAGGAAGGGAGAGGGATAGCGAGTTAGAAACATCGATGAGAGAGAAACATCGATTCAGCTGCCTCTTGCACACCCCCTACTGGGGATGTGCCCGCAACCAAGGTACATGCCCTTGACCGGAATCGAACCTGGGACCCTTGAGTCTGCAGGTGACACTCTATCTGCTGAGCCAAACCAGCTAGGGCTCCTGCAAAAAGCTTTATTGTTTCATTTGGTCCAATGTATGGGAGAGGGCTTCAGGGTGGTTAAAAGAATGGCTAGTAGTTTTGGGGAGAGGCTCAGGTAAAAGCCAGACACAGGGGATGCAGAGGGGCCTCGCAAAGGCCTCTGGGCTCCAAAGGCTCCTGGTCGTGCTGGAGGGTGAGCCTTTCCAAGAGATACTCGCCCAGCCCAGCCTGGGGCCCGCAGCCTGCGGATGTGAGTCAGGTGTGGCCCATCTTCTTGATGAGTTTCACCTCCTCACCCGGAAGTGGTTCTGCAGGAAGTCACGGGATGAGGGGCTGCGCAGGTAGAACCCAGGGCCTGCAGCTCCAAAGGGCCTGGTTCAGGTGCCTCTCCAAGGCCAGACGGCTGCCATGGCGTCCTGAGTTTTGCCCACTCGTCTTGGGGAGGCTTCAGTGTGTCCTGGAAGAGAAGGCGGCCACCGAGCTGGTTTTGCAGCTTTAAGAGATGCTCAGCGCCCTCGTGCTTCTTTGCAGAACTTTCGGGAGAAGTGGCCCCCGCCCTCGAGAGAGAAGCCCAGAGAGAGGTACTAGTAGGTGCAGGCGGCGGCAGACACAAGATGGCCAGGCGGTTGACCGCAGCCTCCACCTCAGTGGGTGGAATAATGCTGACGAATTTGGGAGCTCATGGTTGTTGGGCAATAGGGAGTTAAGGTAGAAAAACAACTGGTGTGTTGGCTGGTCCCGGAGGTGGTTCTAAGGTGGGGACTGGATGAGAGAGGCCGGAGGCGGGAAGAAGGGGCATCCCTGGGTCTGTTCCATCCAAACACTGTTGAAGCAAGACACAGATCCGGGACCGCCGAGAGCACTGCCTTTATTTCTTTCTTGATCTCATGGGTAACCCATTCATTGTTTACTAACACACTATTTAGCCTCCATGTGTTTGAATATTTTGTTTTTTTAAAATTGTAGTTGATTTCTAGTTTCATGATCCGAGAAAATACTTGATATGACTTCGATCTTCTTGAATTTGTTAAGACTTATTGTGCATCCTAACATGTGGTCAACGCTCAACCACTGAGCCACGCCGGCCAGGCTCCCACACTCTTTTGAGATGTGAACTTCCGCTCCTACATCGACAGGAGAATCCCCCGCGGTGACTGGGCTGGCTCTGTGACTGTGCTGACCACAGAACAGGGCAGAGTGATGTCAGCCAGATTCCTTCCTCTCGGAAGCACCTTGCTATGAGAAGCCCTGGAGCAGGGGTCCTCAAACTACGGCCTGCGGGCCACATGCAAATACAAATATTGTATTTGTTCCCGTTTTGTTTTTTACTTCAAAATAAGATATGTGCAGTGTGCATAGGAATTTGTTCATAGCTTTTTTTAAAACTATAGTCCGGCCCTCCAACGGTCTGAGGGACAGTGAACTGGCCCCCTGTTTAAAAAGTTTGAGGACCCCTGCCCTGGAGGATAAGACACCACATGGGAAAAGAGGCCAAGGGGCCCGAGAGGCCAACAGCTGAGCCGAGAAACCATCTTGGAACTGGGCCTACCCCAGTCATCTTGGCTGACCCCATGGCAGGCCAGAGACCAACTGCCCAGCTAAGTCTTCCCCAAATTTTCGACAGACACAAATGTGCAAAAATAAAGTGGTTAGCTTAAGCCACTAAGTTTTAGGGTCGTCTGTTATGCAGCAATCAATAAGCACAGCATTGCCCCGGGCAGTGTGACTCAGTTGGTTGGGAGTTGTCCCCTGCACCGAAAGGTTGCCAGTTTGATTCCTGGTCAGGGCACATGCCAGGGTTGAGGGCTCAATCCCTAGCAGGGGGCGTGCAGGAGGCAGCTGATCAATGTTGCATGTTTCTCTCTTTCTTCCTTACTCTTTCTCTTTAAAAAAAAAAATCAATAAAATTAAAATATTTTTAAAAAGCAAGCGCACAATAATTTTAGGTTCTATAGTAAAAAGAACCCCGATTCTGCTATTTGCTTACATAAATTTATTTCTTTTTATATAACACATTAACGCACTTTACTTTTTATGTTTTTTAGTTTTAGTTTTTTTTTTGTCGAAGATCTCCGCTCACTAGTAGAGTCAAATAAGCAATTTACAATAGGAGACAAAGGAAAAAGAGTTACATTTTATGTAAAAAGTATTATAGTATTGATATTTGTTTGGAAAAAAAACAGCCATAACCAGAGGCAACAATCTTCTTTTTGCAAAATAAGCTATATTGCCTATTATTTCAGGAGGCAGTACATTGTAATTGCTTTGTTTTTATTATCCTTTTACATGTTTTAAAACTTTGCCAGCAAAGCTCTCTAATACTGCTGAAGAGACACTTTTACTGCTTACTTAGCAAGTTT
>NW_005871107.1:0-12948 GCF_000147115.1 Myotis lucifugus
CTTCTGATATATTCACCTTGTTACTTTGGGAAAACCAATGAGCCATGGAAAAAAGCAGTGCTTGTCAGAATCTCTTCAAGGCTTATTTTCATGTGTGTGTGCATTTCAGTATAATTCCTAAAACCTTTCAAATATAATGTTTGATAGGAAGTTGTGATTCAATTTATTTACTGATAATTTAACATAGAAGCAATTCTATCGTAGAATTTGTAAAAATATATCTTACTATCTTCTTTTTTTATTTTTTATTGATTTTTACAGAGAGGAAGGGAGAGGGATAGAGAGTTAGAAACATCGATCAACTGCCTCCTGCACACCCCCTACTGGGGATGTGCCTGTAACCAAGGTACATGCCGTTGACCAGAATCGAACCTGGGACCCTTCAGTCCGCAGGCTGATGCTCTATCCACTGAGCCAAACCGGTCAGGGCATCTTACTATCTTCTAACCATCTCCCAATATGATTATCCAGGAACCATAATTTTTTAAACATAAAAAAATAAAAAACAATGACATTAAATTGGATGGACAGCCCAACAGTATCTGAAAGTTTAAAATACTATAAAGTATACTGAAAATCAGATGGATAATAAAAAAGAATCTATAATATGTGATTGAGTGATGTAAAAATAATTTGAAATGTGGCAAAACAAAGTTTAAATTTTTGTTTTAGCCTCTAAGGTTGAAAACTGCAGACTCCATAATCTCATTCCTTTCTAACTTTTCTTTTTAAAATATATTTTTACTCATTTCAGAGAGGAAGGGAGAGGGAGAGATAGAAACATCAACAATGAGAGAGAATCATTGATTGGCTGCCTCCTGCACGGCTCCTACCGGGAATCAAACCCACAACCTGGGCATGTGCCCTGACCTGGAATTATACCATGACCTCCTGGTTTATAGGTCTAGGCTCAACCACTGAGCCATGCCAGCCAAACCTGCTCCCTAACTTTTACTGTTGACTCCTTTCTGCTCTGGCCTTCCTCACCTGCTTGCTTTTTTTTTTAAATGAGAAAGTGAAAAGTCGCTCCTTCTCCAAGTCTATTGCACAAGGATTTCCCATTATCACCCTAAAGCAAATTTCTTCTTGACCCTATATTAGATACCCCAAAGGTGAAAGACAATTTCTTGCAACATCTCCATATTTACTTAAAAGACAACTGAAATCTATATGTGAAAAAATATGGAACTATATATATAGTATAGTAATTTATTATATAAAGATATTTAAAGAGCAGGGAAGCTGAGAGGCAATACAAATGTAAAAGAGATAGGACATCATTATGTCTTCAGAAAATAAAGAAATGGTAAGGACATTTTTTAAAGAAAAATACGATAACAGAACAATTCACTGAGGTAAATATATTTTTTAAATCTAAGATTAAACTTACATGATAATAAGAGGCTGGATATTGTGAATTCTGAAGCAAGAAATGGAAAAATATAATTGAAAGTAAATTTAATGTGTTACTGGAAGATGGGTTTGTGGGATTCCTCTGTTGCTAGTGTGGATGGGGTTCTTACGATATTTTCAGAAAAGGAATTTTCTAAGACTCTCACAGGAGATTGGTTTTTATTGGCATGGAATTATATTTCTCGGATTGTAAAGTCCCATTGTCCTTAAACCAGTCCTGGAAAATGTGCAGCTGAGGCTCCAGTAAAGCCAAAAGCAGGGCCAATGTCCAGGGTTTCTGTTCCATGGTGGAGTTGATCTCAATGTAGCTTTAGGATAATTACAGCCTATTAACCCATTGTGTGGGTCCATGCAACAGGAGTCCCAAGAGAGTAAGAGGGATAAGAGCACAACAGCACAAGAGAGGGAACTCCCTTTGTTCAAGAGTTTAAATATCAAATTTTCCCATGCTTGCAGTGGCCACACCTATTCTGGCTACTGACTTGTTCCCAGGTACGACTGACAGGTATGCATCTGCCCACATCACTCGCTGGGCATGGGTCTATTGTCCAGTCCCTTCTCCCAGCAATCTTCGGGAACAGACTAGAGAGTGTTAACTCAGCGTCCTGGTAAAGTTGAATAAAAGGCATTCCTATATTATCTCGTCTCCTCTTTATTCCTTTCCTGTTAATAATAACCAGGTTATTAATGGTCTAAATGAAGGTGTTGTTTTTTTTTCAGATTAAGTTGACTAGAGAGTCTAAATTACTTTACACATTTTACTCATATAACATTGATTAAACATATTTCTATAATTATATATTCATTAAATTACATTTTAGCTTTGTCATTTAAAACAGCTTGTTTTAAATTTTAAAAATTTCCTAGGACTTAAAAAAAGAGAAAACATGAGGAAATATTTGAGGTAATTAGTGAAAGATTGACTCTATTACTATGCAACTTGAAATTTGAGGACAAGAAGAGGATACTATAAAATTTTCAAAGGATCATCTTGTCATCATGCTTCATTTAGCTAGAGTTCTAGGACTAATTTTACATCAAACAAAAGATGTACCTTGTTTTAAGAATAAAAATGTTTTATCAACCATTTCTTCATGGCTATGAAAACCTATTTAAATCAATTACATAGGAAAAATTCCAGAACCGCCTTCACTTTGAACTGAGAAAATCTCAGAAATTTTCATTGTAGGTGCAAAAAGTGACACACATTTCCCTGTGTGCCTCCAACCTCACATTTTATTATAATTTTCTCTTTGCTTATCTGGTTTTTATCTTGTGTTCATTTGTTTTGTTTTAGCAGAAAACTCTAAGTAAACAGAGTTAGCAAACATTTATTTTCTCATTTTATTCCAAAAATAGAAAGTGCCTGGCTATTATTCACTTGTCAGAGAATAACAGAATAAATCTTTGTTGGTCATATACATCTATAGGATTTAAATAAAAGGACCAATGGTATCAAATGGAGACAGCAATAAGACTCTTCATTTTTTACTTCACAAAATAAACCCAAGGATTTTGCTATTTAAATTATATTTTAAGAAAAGAGTATATTTTTTCAGTATTTCTTATATAAAAATCTAGTATTTGCCAATTTAAAACACACAAACTAATTTCCAATACAAAGTATTACACAAATTGAAAAATATCTAAGTCATCTTAACCATGGGATGGTGATAAACTACAGTACATATAACAGCACTAATGTGTGCAGCCAAATGGCACCAAATTAGGTGTTAGACCTAATTTTGTTCAATTAACATCCTCACCGACAATCATTTAAACCTGAAAAACAGCAAATTTAACTCACAGTGAATATGATATTGGGATATTTTGTGAGCACCTTTTTGGTCTGAAAACCTGCATTTAGTTTCTCAAAATCATTTAAAATCAGATTCACTCATATATTTTACTTATTTATCAAATAAAAAAAGCAATCATTTTAAAGTATACACTGAATCTAGGAGATTTCATTTAAAAGATGTTAGGAACCTATAATTGCCCAAGATTTTATAAATGTATGTAAAAGCTCAAAATATCTCAGAGGAAATGTGTCCATCATTCTTCTGAGATATAATTCAATGAGAGCTTGAAAGTTATATCATTACTTCCTATATAGGCAAAAACAGCAACTTTGTGTGCTTCAGACCACCATTTCACGAAGGCGAAAGCAACTGGAGTAGCATAAAATGAAACAATTGTAAGTTTATTATAATGGAGTTCACATAAAAATGTGTAAGGAAGAGATAGGGTTAAATATTTAAAATAATAATGCTCTAAAATCTAATATTTCATGAGAAAACTAGTAAAGAATCAAATTTGTTCCTTTGACATGTCTTGGAATATTGTCCTGGAGAAGAACCCAGAGGCAGGGCCTGCATCGGAAGACAAGCACTCAGAGATGACTAGGGACTGTGGCGAGCAGTGACTGAGAGATCCACCTCTGAGGTCTGTGGCTGCACACCTTCTGCAGATAACTTCATAGGAAGCTCCCATCAGTCTCCTCTTTCTATTTTGTCGCATAGGATGTCATTCCGCATGAGATAAATCCTTGTAGCCCATCCTATGACTGTCTTTCCAATTTTCAGGTGATATTTAAAAACTAAGTATTGTATTGGTAGTTAATAATTGATTTATGTGAAGTATTTTTTCCTACAACTCTTAAAAAGGTGAGATATGCGTCTGGCTATTGGAAATGACATGGGGTTAAATTGGAATTTCCAAGTCAAAACCAAGAAAGATGAATAGAGGAGAGAGTGATAGTTTCAGATGAGAAGAGAACAAGGAGAATCTGCGATAGAATTTGTTTTTAAGCCATGATTGACATACTGTTCCTGCTTTGGATTAAGTAAAAAAATGAATAAAATTCTCCTGGTGGTGTCTTATAAAGTGAACATGCACATATAATACATAAAGTTGAGCAGAGTGGTTCAAAGTGCAAGCTCTTAAAGCAGTCAGTCTGTGCCCACATCACGCAGCCATATTTTATTAAGCATGTAACCTTTGATAGAATCAGTATTCTGTCTATGCTTCAGGGTCTGCATCTGACAAATAACACTTCAGTAATATGTACTTAATATTTTGTAAGTATTAAATTAAATGATACATGAAAACTACTTTGATTAGTATCTGGTACAACTGAACCCTCAAGATTGTTAACTATACATATTTCCAAAGTGTTGGTCTTTTACTTCCTTTTTTATAATGCCTTTGTTAAACAAATAACATATTTCCCATACAACTACAATCTAGAAATACCATATTGGTCTTATATTTTTTAAAGCATTGAATTCTTATTAGGTAACAAGGTATTGTTGCCATCCAACCTCTGTAGAATTTTCTATATTAGCTGAAGAAATTTGTGAAAACGCAAAACACTATTTCTCTTACATACATCTCCAACTGCAGCTATTATTTATATACAGGGTGTCCCAAAAAATGTATACACACTTTAACAACTGATAGCTCGATTTTTAAAATGAAATGTATTTTATAAACACTGCCTTCATAATTATTCAAAGTGTGTCTATACATTTTTGGGATGCCCTATATAATCATATAGACTTATTTTTCATTCTTCTATTACATGAGATTTCCTCTTCTATACCTAATTTGGACAGACCACTTTCTTATGTTTATACTTTTCCTCCTAAAATCTTAGTACCTGACCTTCCCTTCCTCAAGACTCAAGTAAAAAAAACAAACAAACAACAACAACAACAAAAAACCCTCTTTGAAACCTCTTAAAGCAATCCTCAGATTAAGAAGTTTATTCGTTTCCTCTACAGTGCTAACTGTAGTTTCCTCATATATGATTATGCTTGATAAGTCTATTTGATACTTTCTTAGAATCAGGAATTTATTCTTAAAGAGTGTTTATATTACAGAATTATCTTTCAGCAAAAAAGAAAAATCTTGAATGAATTAAAAACAAACATAGGAAACCAGAGTTCGTGTTTGCAGATTATACAAGAGGGGAGTTGCATCTTCTAAAAAATATTATCACTTATAAAGTATTTGGAACTTTTAAGGTAACTTTGAACAGGTAGATAAGCATCTACACTAATAAAAGACAAAGATGCTAATTGACCGTACCTTCACTATGCCCAAGTCACACCCACCATCCAATCAGAGCGACTATATGCAAATTAACCCAACCAAGATGGCGGCCAGCAGCCACAGAGCTGGAGCAAGCAGGAGGCTTGGTTGCCCCGGTGATGGAGGAAGCCAAGCTTCCCCCTTGCTCTGGCCAGCTGTGGCCTCTGCAAAAGGTAACAAAGTTTCAATTTTGGAGCTAAATAAATCCCAGATACCTGGTTCCAGCCAGCCTCCACTGGGAGCTTGGGTGGCTGGTGGCTGTGGCCAGCCTGCAAACAGCCATCAGCCCCTCACCCAGGATGGCCAGGCACCCCAGCAGGACCTCCCACCTGAAGGGGTTATGGCCAGTATAAAAACGGCCCTCAGCCCCTCACCCAGTCTGGCCAGGCACCCCAGCGGGGACCCCCACCCTGAAGGGACTGTGACTAGCCTGAAAACAGCCATCAGCCCCTCAATCAGGCTGGCCACAGCCTCATGGGGTGAGGGTCCTCGCTGGGGGGCTTGGCCAGCCTGCAAACAGCCATCAGCCCCTCACCCAGGATGGCCAGGCACCCCAGCAGGACCTCCCACCTTGAAGGGGTTATGGCCAGTATAAAAACGGCCCTCAGCCCCTCACCCAGTCTGGCCAGGCAACCCAGCGGGGACTCCCACCCTGAAGGGAATGTGACCAGCCTGAAAACAGCCATCATCCCTCAATCAGGCTGGCCACACCCTCATGGGGTGAGGGTCCTCGTTGGGGGGCTTGGCCAGCCTGAAAACAGCCATCAGCCCCTCACCCAGGCTGGCCAGGCACCCCAGCGGGACCCCCAACCTGATCCAGGACACCCTTCAGGGCAAACCAGCCGGCCCCCACCCATGCACCAGGCCTCTATCCTATATAATAAAAGGGTAATATGCAAATTGACCCTAACAGCAGAGTGACTGGGAATCACTGGTCACTATGACACACACTGAAAACCAGGGGGCAGACGCTCAATGCAGGAGATGCCCCTTGGTGGTCAGTGCACTCACACAGGGGGAGCTCTGCTCAGCCACAAGCCAGGCTGATGGCTACCAGTACAGCGGTGGTTGTGGGAGTCTCTCCCACCTCCTCAGCAGTGCTAAGGATGTCCGACTGCAGCTAGGCCTGCTCCCCGCTGGCAAGTGGATATCCCCCGATGACTCCTGGGCTGCCAGAGGGATGTCTGACTGCCAGCTTAGGCCCAATCCCCAGGGGAGCAGGCCTACGCCAGCAGTTGGTCATTCCCCCAGGGGTCCCTGACTGCGAGAGGGCATAGGCCGGGCTGAGGGACCCTCCCGAGTGCACAAATTTTTGTGCACCGGGTCTCTAGTCCTATATAATAAAGAGGTAATATGCAAATTGATCATCACTCCAACACACAAGATGGCCGCCCCAATGTGGTCAATGATGGCCTCCACAAGATGGCCAGCAGGGTAGGACAGCTGTGGGCAATCAGGCTAGCAGGGTAGGGCAGCTGGGGGGGAGGGGCAGGCCTGCAAGGGAGGGTAGTTGGGTGGGCAATCGGGCCAGCAGGGGAGGGCAGTTAGGGGCAATTGGGCCGGCAGAGGAGCAGTTAGGCATCGATCAGGCTGGCAAGGGAGTGGTTAGGGGGTGATCAGGCTGGCAGGCAGGCGAGTGGTTGGGAGCCAGCAGTCCTGGATTGTGAGAGGGATTTCAGACTCCCTGGTGGGATCGGGCCTAAATAGGCAGTCGGACATCTCTCTTAGGGTCCCAGATTGGAGAGGGTGCAGGCTGGGATGAGGGACACACATATCCCCATGCACGAATTTCATGCACTGGGCCTCTAGTCTATAAATAAAAGCCTAAGCAACCATTACAGTGGAACAACCAGAACAACTGGTCACTATGATGCGCACTGACCACCACCAGGGTGCAGACACTCAATGTACGAGCTGCCCCCTGGTGGTCA
Source organism: Myotis lucifugus (assembly GCF_000147115.1). Lineage (NCBI taxonomy): Eukaryota > Metazoa > Chordata > Mammalia > Chiroptera > Vespertilionidae > Myotis > Myotis lucifugus. Next base: position 7,440 of record NW_005871107.1, read on the forward strand.
TTGTGCTCCCACAGGGGGAGCACCACTCAGCCAGAAGCCGGGCTCCCAGTTGGCGAGCTCAGCAGCGGTGGCAGAAGCCTCTCCCACCTCCATGGCAGTGCTAAGGAACAGCGAGCTGAACAGTAAGGAGCAGTGAGCAGGTGGGCAGTAAGGAGCGAGGACTCCCGGACTGGGAGAGGGCACAGGCCAGGCTGAGGGCCTCCCCAGTGCACAAGTTTTGTGCACTGGGCCTCTAGTAGTCTAACAAAATAATACAAGGTTTCTGTTACAAGGTGATTCATCAAAAATTTAAATGAAGTAAGAATGGAATATAGCACACAAAGGATGAGCAACAGAATTTGGTAAATAGCAAAACAATTCAGACAGACATACAATGAGGGAGGTTTATTTAGCTATAACTGGATAAAAATTTTCAAAAAAGGACTAGAAATGTAAAATTTTATAAAAATCTTTCTATAGCCCATTTATAGTTTTTCATTTATAAAATTGTGCTGTTGAGGATGTGGAGAAAAAGGAACCTTCGTGCATTGCTGGTGGGAATGCAGACTGGTGCAGCCACTGTGGAAGACAGTATGGAGTTTCCTCAAAAAATAAAAATAGAACTCCCATTTGACCCAGTAATTCCACTTCTGGGAATATATCCCAGGAAACCAGAAACACCAATCAGAAAGGATATATGCACCCCTATGTTCATAGTAGCACAATTTACAATAGCTAAGATTTGAAAACTACCTAAGTGCCCATCAGCAGATGAGTGGATTAAAAAACAGTAGTACAACTAGACAATGGGATACTGCACTGCTGTAAAAAAGAAGGAACTCCTACCATTTGCAACAGCATGGATGGAGCTGGAGTACATTATGCTAAGTGAAATAAGCCTGTTGGAGAAAGATAAATATCACATGAACTTACTCATTTGTGGAATATAATGAGCAACATAAACTGATGAACTAAAATAGATTTAGAGACATAGAAGCATTAAACAGACCATCCAACCTCAGAGGGAAGGTGCAGAGGGAGAGGGGTTGAGAGATCAACCAAAGGACTTGTATGCATGCATATTAGCATAACCAATGGACACAGACAGTAAGGGGGTATAGGCATGTGCTGGGGGGGGGGGTGGGAAAGACTCAGGGGAGGTCAATGGGGAAAAAGGGGACATATGTAGTACTTTAAACAATTAAAGAATTTTAAAAAAGAGAGTGCAATATAGTTTTCTAGGTTATTTACTTAAAATATATTATTGGGTATATAGTTTCATATATCTCTCAATGTATGGAAACCTAGCAGTCTGTACTATATGATGATATATCCACTAGTTAAAATAAAACCAGCAGTCTTTTATGAACAATCCACCATGAAGAGTACATTTGAGGCTCTGTGGGGACTTGACAGTACAGTTGGTTTATTACTTCTTACTATCATAAATAAGACATAATGAGATAGCGATTTTACTCTTTAACCTTCATAATTTGGGTGAATATGTTTGATTTGAACAGCCATGTAAGCCAGCTTGAGGTACCTATGTAGACCGTGTGAAAATAAGTATAGTGATCATCTATGGTTTCTTCAGTACAACATGTTCACATTCTTTTAGGAAGGAAGCATGTAATTAGAATAGGGACAACATCTTTCAAATCACAGCTCCCTGATCATTGTTAATTGGCCACGGCTATGAACACAACCTACACGCACTTAGCTGATCAGAAATCCTGATCAGAATATTACATTTGGGATCAAAAGAGAGAGTTGAGTCCTTAATTCTTTGGTGGGTATGTGGAGTTCTGTAGCTGTCAGTGGCCATATTCCGTTCACAGGGAAGACAGTCTTCAAAAGAAGAGAATGAAGCTGGCATCAGCAAGAGAAGCAGAGGCAGAGGTGAAGAGATAAAGCTCAGGCAGCCTTTGGGGGACCTGGTTTCAATAGCCCCAGAATCCCAGGGCACTCCTCTATTGGTCTTATGATCAGTTATCTGAGGCAATATATTCTTTATCCCCTAGGCTTGTTTATTTTATTTTATTATTTAACATTTATCATTTTATTTTATTATTTTATTATTGATTGGTTGCCTCCTGAGTGCATCCTTCCCAGGGCCCTGGCCTGCCTGGGACTGGAGAGGACCCTGAAACCTAGGTAAGTGCCCTTGACCAGAATCAAACCTGGGACCCTTCTGTCCCCAGGCTGATGCTCTATCCACCCAGCCAAACTGGCTAGGGCCAGGCTTGTTTTAATTCAGATGCTGTTATTTATACAAAAAGAAGTATTAATACCATGAAAAATCTATGTCTTGAGAAGAGTAAAAATTTAATATTCATGCAATGAGTAGATGAAAATACAAACAGAGAAAATGATAGAGAGGAAATTATAACAAACTCATAGGGGAAAGCAAGGATATACAAAGCTTGAAAGACAGAGACCAGCCTTACTTTCATAACTGAGAACTTAATAGTGCCCGTTGGCAAAAGGCCCAGTAATACCTGGTGCAAAATCTGAATATCAAAATACAGTTATAAAGAGTTTTGCCTCAGAAAGATTTCTATTAGAAATCTTAGATTTCTATTAGATTTATCACTTACCACTTACTACGTTTACAAACTTGGGAAAGTTATTGAAGTTTTAAAATCTTTATTGTGCTCATCTTTGAAATGGGAATAATAAAAGTGACTCAGAGCTGGATATGAGTATTATTTGCTAATGAATTTAAAACACTTAATATAGCTTCTAATTTTCAGTGAGAGCTCAAAGTTTATTATTATTATTACCATAAATGCAAAAATAGCAATTTTATTTTTTGTGTTGCACTTTTTGGATAAATAAAAAGTGGCTTGTATAATAGAAAGTCATCTTTTAAAACCTAATTATAGCTACAGTCAATTTTTAATGAATAGCTTTATACCAGAATTTTTAAGTGCTATAAATATTTAAAATCATAAATGAAAGTCCACATTTGAGGAATTCATACATTTATTTACTCATTCAACAAACCAATAAACATTAATGAAATTTTATGAGGGCTCAATTGAGTATTGAATTAACTAAGGGAGAAAAACCTACCAATGTGTAAAAATATTTCATGAAACTGAGATTATTTTAATTAATTAGCAAATAGGAATAGCAGTGTATCAAGATTATCAAAAAAATAGAATGAGTAGTATATATACATTCTTAAATAGAAACATTAATTTGAAGGGATTGGCTTATGTAATTGCAGAAGCCAGCATGTCCAAAATTCGCAGGACAAGCCAGCAGACTGGAAATTTAGGTAAGAATTGAAATTGTAATCTTGAATCTGGCAGGCTAGAAACTCAGGTGAAGGGTTTTTTTTTAAATGTTGCATTCTCAATGCTGAATTCCTTTTTTATGGGTAAACCTGAGTCTTTGTTCTTAAGGCCTTTAAGTGATTGGAAGTAGCCCACCCACCTGATGGAGGGTAATCTGCTTTACTCTAAGTGCACAGACTTAACCATTAATCACATAAAAAAATACACAGCAACATCTAGACTGGTGTTTGTGCAAGCAATTGGCATGATAGCCTATCCAAGTTGACACATACAATTAACCATCACAAGCACTCAATTACTGAGTCTCCCATGTGTGTAAACTGTCTGGCAATAATTATTCAATTTGCATTTGTACAATCGAAAACGGAATTTCATTATCACATTTTTTTATTGACATTATTTAAAAAGTTACCTTAACTTCCTGGGACTCAGTTTTCTTCTCTCTGCAATGATGACAAAAGTAAGCTTTTCCGATTTGTTAGGAACAATCCTAGGAATAAATTATGAGAATCAAATACCTTCAATGTATAAATCACATTAAATAAAATATGTTTTTAACTATTGTATTTTATTTGGCCTCTCGATTTCTTCATTTGCACTATCTACATATACATGCAAATTAGCCATTTTGATGAAACTGATGACATAGTGCCCAATAATTATCAATGTATTAGTCATTTCATATTGAATTGGACCATGGTGAAAGAAGGGCTTTCACCAGTTAAATCCTAAGAGACTGGGCTCAAACAGGTTTCATTGGGTGACATAAATCTGATTATTGCAGCATGTTCTACTAAGGTCCTCAAAATTGTAAAGAAATAAGCACAATCTAGCACACAGTATTGGATCAAATCACCATGGTGATGCAGCTGAAAAGTGGTCAAATTAAGCCTTGAATTCTGCCTGTCTGACTCTATACCTGCCTTCTTAATACCTACTGCCTTTCCTGAAGTTTCTTTTGAATCTTAGTTTTATTCATGCCAATTTAGCAAATGGTTTTTGAATCCTTACTCTGTGTCAATAACTCTTATGGGTTTTTAGAAATACACAAATAAAGATGTGCCTGCTCTCAATCAATACAGATGCTCCAGGTTATAATCTATTTTCAAAATAAATCTATGTTCTGTTAATTTTTAAAGATGGCTTATTTCTTGGGGAAGAACAGTATAAAAAATAGAGATATTAAGTGGGAATGAAATAGCTGATCAAGGAATCTTGCATAAATAAAGTATACTAAGTATGTTACTTGTATTTAGTCATGTAAATAAAATGCTATATCTGTATCAGATGATTGGGACTTTACTGTTATACAAGGCAGTCCCAACCCTATTTAGAAAAGTAATAAAACATGATTTACCAGTAACATTGATGGCTTCTCATCAAAGCAATAATACTCATACAATTCCATAGAACCAAATTTGGCTAATCATATATAGGAATACAAATATATAGAAATAAATATAATTACATAATGGAAAGGATGAAGGGAGTTAGAATGTACAAATTTCCAGTTATAAAATAAATAAGTCATGGGATGTAATGTTCATATGGTAACTATAGTTATTATTATACTGTTTTGCATATTTGAAACTTGCTAAGACAGTAGATCTTAAAAGCTCTCACCACAGGAAAATTATAACTATGTATGATGACAGATGTTAACTAGACATATTTTGGTGACAATTTTCTAATACATATAAATATCAAATCATTATATTGCACACCTGAAACTAATAAAAGTTATGTCAAATACACCTCAATTTAAAAAATAGGTAGCATTGACTTCAAGTAATCTTTGCAGCATTTGTACTTATTCAGAATCGATCCAGCATTTAGAAGTTTTTGATTCCTTATTTTATTTTATTTTACAACCATCTTTAATTTGAAAGTCCCCAAATGCTTGCTAAACAAGTGGATATTCTTCCATATATTTAATAGGTCATAGTTCTATAATAATTTCATATTAACTAATCTATTTGTTCAGGAAGAGAATTGATATAGAAACAGTTGCATATATAAATGTTTTCATTTCTTGGGTATATTAACATTATTTCTTAGTAATCTTAGTAATCTAGAGTCTTCTTAATTCAATCTTTTAAACTCAAAAGTTATAAGAATATATATATATATGTTGTATATATATATATATATTTAAATCTTTATTTTTGAAAGTATTACATATGTCCAACTTTTACCCCCATTGTCCTCTCCCATCCCCCCCCTCCACC
>NW_005871107.1:14509-33627 GCF_000147115.1 Myotis lucifugus
TGAGTTACATTAAGTTCTACACTTATCTTGTCCAGTGTCTCCTCAGATCAGGGCCTCCGAACTTCATCCTATATCACCTTTAGCTCGGAGACTTAATTACTGGAAGTTTTCCATTTCTTCTTAAATCAGGCCATGAGGAATGAAACTCCTCGGTATTCCCACCAGTTTCCCCGACGAATTCGCTTCAAATCTATCCCTGCGAATATAAGGGTAATTTGCTAATTGTCCTGGGAGACCTACAGGAGTCTCTCTGGGCATTCACCGAGACAAAGCTCCTGTAGTGCGGCCGAGGCAGAGGTAAATAGGGGATATCAGACTGGCAGGGGGGCAGTCGGGGGTGAGCAGGTTGCAAGGGGGGTCAGTTGGGGGTGAGCAGGCCAGCAAGGGGGGCATTTTGGGGCAAGCAGGCTGGCAGGGGGGCGCAGTTGGGTGCAAGCAGGCGAGCGGGGTGGAGGGTGGCAGTTGGGGGTGAGCAGACTGGTGGAGGGGCAGTTGGAGGTGATCAGGCTGTGGGGGTAGTTGGGGGCGAGAAGGCTGGTGGGGGGGCAGTTGGGGCTGATCAGGCTGGCAAAGGGGGGCAGTTGGGGGTGATCAGGCTGGCAGGCAGAGCAGTTAGGGGTGATCAGGCAGGCAGGCAGGTGAGCGGTTAGGAGCCAGCGGTCCCAGATTTCGAGAGGGATGTCCGACATCCCCCGAGGGGTCCCAGATTGGAGAGGGTGCAGGCCGGGCTGAGGGAGATCCCTCCCCCATGCACGAATTTTGTACACCGGGCCACTAGTATAATATATAATATGAAAATAAGTTTGCTGGCAAATGCCCTTTTCTTCCATGTTATTATTTTAGTTGTGACCCATTGAAAATTTGCATTTTAAGTGTGGGATAGTAAGTTTGAAATTCTGACAGTTTTTAATATTTTAAAACTAATTACAATTATTGAGAAAAATAAATTACATGTTTCCTATAAGTTCTTCATAAAACTCAATGCTTAAAAAGTAAACTTTCTCACACACTGAAATGATTTTCTTTTTTGAATCCTTGTTAACAGTTAATTCCAGAACATCAAATAAAACGCTTGTTAATTTTGACTACAGCTGAGATTACTTTTATCAAAAACTGTCTGTTCCTATTAGCATCTCTAAACCCCATAATCAAGCCTATAAATTGATAATAAAAAGGTATACCTTACCTCCCAGTGTGAATATGAAGATTAAAATGCTGTATATATTCTTTGCAAACTGCATAATATTACAAAGATATGAGGCCATATTCACTAAGCAATATACAGGATACATTATTGTGGACTATAGGTACAATGTTGTACAGCAGATCTCTGTAGTTTATTCATATTGCTTAATTAAAACTACATGCCCATTGATTAATTACCTTCATTTCCCCTTTACCTAAGTCCTGGCAACCATCATCCAACTTTTTGTTTTTATGAATTGGACTATTTTAAATACCTCATATTAGTGAAACCATGCAGTGTTTCTGCAACTGGCTTATTAAAGTAAGCTGAATGTCTTCCAGGTTCATCTATATTGTCACATATTACAGTTTTTTTTCTTTTATGAAGTCTGAATAGTATTTTATTTTAGGTATATATATTTGTCTATCACTGGACATTTAGGTAGTTTCTACATTTTGGCTGCTGTGAATAGTGCTGCCGTGGATAGGGAGTGCTATTGGAGGTTCTGATTTCAATTCTTTTGGATACATACCCACAAATGGGACTTCTGCATCATATGATATTTTTATTTTTTATTTTTGAGAAATCTCCATACTGTTTTTTACAATGATTGCACCATTCTGCATTCTCAGTCAGGGTGTATAATGTTCTACTTTCTATACAGTGTCACCAATATTTGCTGTCTTCTGAAATTTTTTTGTTTTGTTTCCTTTTTGTTTTTAATCATAGTCATTCTTTTTTTTATTTTTTATTATATCTTTATTGTTCAGATTATTACATTTGTTCCTCTTTTTTCCCCCCATAACTCCCCTCCTTCCAGCTCCCACCCCACCCTCCGCCCTCACTGCCCACCCACTGTGTTCATCCATAGGTGCACGATTTTTGTCCAGTCTCTTCCCGCATCTCCCACACCCCTTTCCCCCCCAAGAATAGTTAGTCCATTCCCTTTCTATGTCCCTGATTCTATTATAATCACCAGTTCATTCTGTACATCAGGTTATTTATTCACTTGATTCTTAGACTCATTTGTTGATAGATGCATATTTGTTGTTCATAATTTGTATCTTTACCTTTTTCTTCTTCTTCCTCTTCTTAAAAGATACCTTTCAGCATTTCATATAATACTGGTTTGGTGGTGATGAACTCCTTTAGCTTTTCCTTATCTGTGAAGCTCTTTATCTGACCTTCAATTCTGAATGATAGCTTTGCTGGATAAAGTAATCTTGGTTGTAGGTTCTTGGCATTCATCACTTTGAATATTTCTTGCCACTCCCTTCTGGCCTGCAAAGTTTCTGTTGAGAAATCAGCTGACAGTCGTATGGGTATTCCCTTGTAGGTAACTGAGTTTCTTTCTCTTGCTGCTTTTAAGATTCTCTCTTTGTCTTTTGCTCTTGGCATTTTAATGATGATGTGTCTTGGTGTGGTCCTCTTTGGATTCCTTTTGTTTGGGGTTCTCTGCGCTTCCTGGACCTGGAAGTCTATTTCTTTCACCAGGTGGGGGAAGTTTTCTGTCATTATTTCTTCAAATAGGTTTTCAATATCTTGCTCTCTCTCATCTTCTGGTACCCCTATAATTCTGATGTTGGTACGTTTGAAGCTGTCCCAGAGGCTCCTTACACTATCTTCGTATTTTTGGATTCTTTTTTCATTTTGCTTTTCCGGTTGGGTGTTTCTCGCTTCTTTGCATTTCAAATCTTTGACTTGATTCTTGCGCTCCTCTGGTTTGCTGTTGGGAGTCTGTATAATATTCTTTATTTCAGTCAGTGTATGCTTACTTTCTAGATGGTCCTTTATCACACCATCGAGGGTCTCATTAGATTTCCTGTACAACTCATCAAGTTTATCGACAGATTCTAGAAGCCTCTTGAGCGACCTCAAAAGTGTGGTTCTGAACTCAATATCCTCCCTTGATAGTTTTGTCCTGTTTCTTTGTCTCCGCATTTTTTACGCTTTCTTGGTACACCCCCTAGTGGTCTTTGTGCGCAGTCTTGTTGTAGTTAAGCCTTGATTGTTATAGTTAATACTAGAGGGATTTGACCTCCAGGCCGACTGGCTGTGCTAATCTAGCCTTTGCCTGAGGCTATCCTGCAAATGGCTCTGTGCAGGGCTTGGACAGGGCGGGTCCCACGGGATCAACAGGGTGGAGGAGGGAGCAGTTATGGCTGCTCTCAGTCCGTCCCCAGAGGCTCTGCCTCTCTGTCCCAGCAACAGCTGCAAACCTCGGAGGGACCGTAGCCAGACAGTCCTGCTTCTCCTGTTTGAGTCTGGGTCCCTAGAGACTCGCCCGGATCTGGAGCTCTGAGTCTGAGGCTCCCTCCGGATTGAAACAGACAACCGCGCCCTCAGCCACTAGCCCTCGCTGCGCTCACTCTGCACCTTAGTATTTTACTTCAGCACTGCGCCTCCTCTGATTCTCGGTTCCTCCTAGTTGTAGAACTTCCATTCAGCCAGCCTTCCTGTGGTTCTGGATGATGTCCGTTCCGTCTTTTAGTTGTATTTTTGAAGTGGTTGTTCGAGGCAGCAAACTCCCGCATTAACCTATGCCGCCATCTTGGTTTCTCCCATAGTCATTCTAATAGGTATGTGGTATCTCATTATAATTTTGATTTATATTTCAAGAATGATTAGTGACATTCAAAATCTTTTCATATACCTATTGTATATTGGCTATTTGTATTTCTTCTTCAGACAAATATCTTTTCAAGCCATTGGCTCATTTTATAATTGGGTTAGTTTTTTTGGCTATTGAGTTGTAGAAATTCCATATATATTTTGGAAATTAACCACTTATCAGATATATAGTTGGCAGTTATTTTCTCTCATTTCAAAGGTATACTTTATTTTCTGTTAATTATTTACTTTTCTGTGCAGATTTTTTCCTTTGAGGTAGTTCCATTTGTCTATTGCTGCTTTATTTCCTCTTCTTTTGTCCAGGATATCATTATCAAACTGAGGAAATTGAAAAACAAATGGGCTGTTCTACTTATTACATTGCTAAATTAAATGTTCATCACATACATTTCCTTTTCTATTCAAATATGCATATCACAATATGACTCTATCAGTCTTATATAACTAAACAGGCAGTCCATGGTCTTTCTCCAGTGTCATTGTATCTTTCTTCTTATCTCTATATGGGAGGCTATACGATGAAATTCTTCATGTTAACACACTCAGTACACAATATGCAATTGTTATTTTTTATTGTTATTCATCAGTAGTGAAGTGAGAGGAAGAGTCTTTAAGTGGCATTACAAAGAAAGTCTTACTTATGATGTACTCAAGAGCAGAGTCAGAATTGCATTTATAATCTATTAAAACGTTTGCTTACTGATATATAATGTTATGGAGATATTTTGGCAAGCATGGAAAAAATTTTAATATTATCTATTAAACAGAAATTATAAAGTCTCTTTTTTTTCTCATGAAACATTTTATTCTGATGAACTTGGTCATTGTCCAAAAACAAAACAACAAAAAAGTTTAAGCCTCTGAAACTATTTTCCACCCTCACTCTATACTGACATAAACTGTAATTTTAATAGGCAAGCAAGAATAAAAAATGCACAATTCTGAAAATAATAATCATTGAAATAGCTACCAGCAACCGCTCTCATAAGAAAAAAAAGTATAATAAAAAAGGCAGAACTAGTCAAGACATACGAGTACAATTATTAAGTTTGGACACTAATATTAGACTTACTAAAATGGCAAAATTTATAGCTTACTTTAACCTTTACTAAAAGTGTCACCCAAGGCTTTTTAAATTCTTTTAAAATTGCAAGCAGATTTATACAATGACCACCTGTGTGCTTCCCCATAAGAATTGACTTTATCACACAGAATTTAATATTTCTAGATAACATTATATTTCACCTTGAATCTGATTTGTAAAGTTGTTTCACGTGCAACTCAGTCAATTCTTAGAATTACTTTGCCTTTTCTATTGTATTGTTTCAATGCATGTTATAAATTCATAAAAACAAAGGTCATAGGAATATTGCTTAGACACCACGTTTTTCATTCTTTCTTTTTTCTACCAACTGCTGAGAACTAAAAGGTCTCTATTACCAATTATTAATATCTTTTCAATAGGGAATTCAATTTCAGACAGAGCCTTTCACTTGCAAGCTAACTGGTAAATTCATTTTTTAAATATAACACTTGTAGAGTGTTGGACAGAGTCTCCGATCAATCTCTGCTAATGATTAATAGGGGCAAATATCATAGGAAATAGAGCCATTGAATTCACAAATTCTCTTTGGGGGACTAGTTTTCAAAAAGGGATGTTAGTTGCTCCTTACCTGAAGAAATTATGGATACTTGTCACAGAATATTAAGATATTTTTGGTATTTTTACATTTACTTTAATGTTGTAATGGCAATTATATATATATATATATATATATATATATATATATATATATATATGCCTAAGAGACCAAATGACCAAACGCTATGATGTTATGATGTGCACTGACCTCTGGAGCTGTCCTCTGGTGGTCACTGTGCTCCCACAGCCAACCTTCCCTGGCCCTGTTCACCCGCCAGGCTGAAGGACCTGACCCGTGCACAAATTTGTGCACCGGGCCTCTAGTTAATACTATAAAACAGTGCTTATTTACATTTTTAAATACTTTAAATTTATGTTTGTACTATATTGTAAGTAATACTGGTCAGAAAAATGTTTAGGACTTGAGTTTTTATTTTTTATAGATTAATAAAAGAATCAGAAAGGTTTTACATCACTTTCTGTGTTTTAGTATCATTCAAATGATCCTATATAATAAAAGCTTAATATACTAAGTGTCCAGTCATCCAGTCGGCCTTTCAACCAATGAAAGCATAATATGCTAATGATATGCTAAGGCCACTCAACTGCTCGCTATGATGTGCACTGACCACCAGGGGGCAGACACTCCAACCGATAAGTTAGCTGGCTGCTGGGGTCTGGCCAATTGAGACTGAGCGAGATGGGCTAGACATGCCCTGGGGTCCTCCCATGGTCCCTCCCCAGCTGGCCAACCTCCCGTGTCCCTCCACAGCCCCAAATGTGCACTGGTGGGGTCCCTTGGCCTGGTCTGTGCCCTCTTGCAATCAGGGACCCCTCAGGGGATGTCGGAGAGCCAGTTTCAGCCCAACGGTGGAAGGACTGGTTGCTGTGATGCATACTGACCACCAGGGGACAGAAGCTCAATGCAGGATCTGCCCCCTGGTGGTCAGTGTGCTCCCGCAGTGGGAATGCTGCTCAGCCAGAAGCCAGGCTCATGGCTGGCAAGTGCAGTGGTGGTGGCACGAGCCTCTCCCACCTCCGCCGTAGCCCTAAGGATGTCCAACTGCTGGGTTAGGCCCACTCCCTCAGACATCCTCTGAGGGCTCCCAGGCTGCGAGAGGTCTCAGGCCGGGCTGAAGGACCCTATCCCCCCCCCCCCCCAACCAGAGTGCATGAATTTTGTGCACTGGGCCTCTAGTATAGAATAATCTGTTCCTGAAACTCACATGTAAAACTATCTGAAATTTAAATTACTTTTGAAAGTTTAATTTTTCATTTTTCTCTTCTTTAGAAAGATTTTTTTATTACTTTATATTCAGAATTTCACAATATACTCTTGGAGTTGGACTTTTTAAAAGTAAAGCATCAATTTCATTGTTTTCAAATTTGATAGTATAGAATAGCATAGTATCCTAATATTTTTCATTCTACTTATCTTTGTTTATATTCTGTGTCACACTTATAATGTTGCATATTTTGTCTTTGTTGGATTTTGAAGAACTTTAAATACTATGTGTACTAAAATAAATTAACTACCTTTTAATTTATTATCCCTATCAGTTTTTTCATACTATGAAACGTGTTTATTTTATTAACTATTTACCTCAATATTCTTAATTCTATACTTTGTTGTTTGTTTTATATCTTGATAAGTAGCTTTAATTTTTTATTTCTATTTCTTTTTGACAACATAATTTTTGATACATTAACTTCTAATAGCTTTTACTTTATACAATAAAACTTTACATGTAGGCTATTAAATGTTTACTGTATTGAGTTTCCAAACACTTTTTACTGCAGTTTGACTCCTTTTATTTTGAGTTATATAAGATTTAGCACTTTCTTTTATATTTTTATTCTTCAACTTTTTTATTTAATTTAATTTTTCCATCATCTTTTATCCCCTCTATCAACTCCACCCATCCTGCTCCACCCCCACAATCACCATATATCCATTCTCTCTCTCTCTTTTTTTTTCTTTTTTGCTTAATCCTTCTACCCACCCCCAACACCTCCTCTATCAGAACTGTCAGCCTGCTCTTTATCTTGCTCTGTCTCTATTTTGCTTAGTAGTTCAGTTTGTTCATTAAATTCCACATATGGGTGAAATCATATTCCTTTTTTATATACATTTCTAGAATGGAATAAATTATTCTACATTTTAATTAATCTAAATCTAATTTTAAATTTTCTTTAAATTGTTTTAAGAGATCACTATCTATTCTATTATTTGCTTTGGAGTGAATCCTACTTGAGTTTGTGTGCACCAGAATATGATCAAGATGAGGAATATTCCCAGATATGCTCTTGTGTGTTTGTGTGTCCGGTGTGTGCATGTGAGTGAGAGACAGAGAGAGTGAAAGAGAGAGACCATGCAAACACAAGCATGTTCAGGAATAGATTCAGTGAACGGAAAAGTTTTATAACTCATTTGAATATTCAGTACAATATAAAATTAAAATTCTAATACTTTTAAATTTATATATTAAATATTTTAACTTTTACGACTTCTAAACTTTTAATCTTCACAACGGCTCTGTGGCATAAGAACTATTAATAACTCTGTTTTGAGGATGAGTAAATTGACCAAGTCTGGGTTCTGCTGGGCCTTTTGTCCGATTAAAGAGGAAAGAGCATGCTTCTTTCAGAAAGAGGTCTTTGAGACGGCTGTGACCAACAGAGTGTGGTGAAGTGATGCTACACTTCAGTGGTTCCTGACCCAGCTTTGGGGCATTGTCAATTTCCACTGTTTTCTCTCAGAGCCCTGAGCTGTCACAGACATCTCTGCATGTTGAGGCCACTATGCTGTGTGTAAGTCTAAGGCAGGCAGGGGAAGAAGCCTCAAGACAAAAAGACAGAAAGAAACACAGAGAGAAATGTCTGCTCAGACCTCACCTGTTCTCGCTCCCAGTGGTGGGAGACATCATAGGGCAGAGATAAGTCGTCCCTGTTTAATCCTTCTGATGCACACGATGTGAGATATAATGTTATAAATTGCTGATTTACAAATCAAGTGTATTAAGCAGCAGGAACTACATAAGATGTTCATTACTTTCTGTCACTCTCATGCTTTGAGAGGCATATATCCAGTGCTTATTTATAACGGTAATTTCTGTTTCTGAGACATAAACTGCTATTGACTGTCACAAATATGTGTAAAATGTCAATACAATTTTATATCTTAATTCAAGTACCTATAATAATAAAAGCATAATATGCTAATTAGACTGGATGTTCTTCCAGACAAAGCCACGGGGGCAGGGGCCGAGGCAGAGGTGGCTGTGGTGGCGGCAGGGGGCCTTGCACAAATTTTGTGCATTGGGCCTCAAGTATTTTAACAGTTATCTTCATTTTCTAACTCTTAAATGTGTATTGACTTTATAGTTTCTGTTTAATAGATAATATTTAAATTTTATTTTATCTTTTATCACATTAATTAATCTTATTTTTATGCATATCAACTATATAATATGTCTGTAAGTGCCTCTTACCCCAAATAGTATTTGGTTCCTTACTAACTTGAACAACTACTTGAACAGGTATAATATTTTAGGTTGTAATCTCTTCTTTTCTTTTTTAATAAAACTGCATTTCAGAATCAGTATCCATTGATATTGAGCAGAGACGAAGACATTTGCTATGTATCAATTGTATTTCCTCCTAAAGTGTTTTAGATTTCCTATCTTGGATATGTTTGATGTGGTGATTTATATGTAAAGAAAAGGATATATAAAGATATAGATATTTTCAAATTCAATGAGATCATTTAATTTTTCTGATTTATTTTTCGTAATAAAACAAATCACAAAGTGTATTTGCACAGTTTATCTTCCCCCTTTCCAACTCCCTAGTTTAGGCATACTATCATATGAATATAATGGTGTCTTTAATGCATCTACCACATTTCTTTCTTTTTTCTCACCATTCTCATCTACTCACTAACATTTTCTGAGTTCCAGGGTCAAGGGAATTTCTTCTTTGTTCCTTTAATTTTCTGCAGCACAGAAACAGTTGCTCTCTGCATATTGCAGTTCCCAATTCACCACGTCAATCTTTCATCTCAATGCAATCTTTCTTCATGGCTGTAAAGAAGCTTTCAATCTCTTGAGGCTATGAATTCAAATTTGTCTAAAATGTTCCCCTATTTCTTGGAACAGCACCATTAATACATAGTTATGACACTATTATTCTAAGCTCACACTTAAAGACTGAAGTCCATGCTTTGCTAATAAGGGTTGATAGCAAATTTGAGTTGACATTGGGTTTATCCAAGACTAGGTAGCTCTAAGCAAATGCCTAAGGACAAACAAGGTAAGAAAGAAAATTTGAGAAGTACCTTAGAGATTTTTACTGTGTTACAAAAGGGTTGCCAGGTGCTAGAGAGAGTTGGGAAGGGAGAGAGCGGAAACAGAGGCAGTCACAGCAGGCAGTTATGCTTTTTCCCTAAGTTTGTCTTTTTAGTGTTGGTGTGGCAGCCAGCAGTCAGCATCAACAGGGTCTCTGGTGTTTGCCTGGAATATCTGACTTCCTTAAGAGCCAATCCCAGCATACCCCCTGATCGTGCCCATCAGAGCCTTCTGTTCCAAGAGGGCTCCAAGTCTACGCCAAGAATAAATCTTGCCAAATGCACTCCTTTTTGCTGGCTGAAAGCAACAGGAATGCTTCCTCCGTGGCATTGCCAAGGTTGAAAATTCATTCCCAGTTGCCCCATAGCTCATCTTACTGAACACAGATAGTACTCCACCAGGATCGGATCTGGCATGCTTTCCAGATAGGAAATGAATCATAGATTTGTTATTGTTTTAATATGTTCTTTACACTCTACATTGCAAATAATTACTGACACTTCTAACACGGTGAGGAAACACTCCCTAATTTTATATGAATTTAGGTTTCTCTTTATTTTTCTATTCCATTTGTAATTTCAATTGGAGGAAGGGTGAGAAGAGCCAGAAAGCAACTTTTGTTCAAGGCTAAATCTCAGCAAAATATCTGTTCTCCATTTTAAACAAAAATATTCATACCAAAATATGAAGTTATTTACTATTTACAAATTAAAAGGTATAAAAATAAAAATTTGCTTATACCCTAGAAGTCTTTTCTAATAGAAGATACTTTTAGTGTAAATTAGCAACACACAAACATTGATGTTAAAAAAAAACAGTATTGAAAAGGTATGTTGAATGTCAGGAAATTGAATATAAGTGTTACTATCTCCATTCTTTATCATTTCAAAAGCCCTGCTAATGTAACAACCTTCATGTGCCCAACATATTACTTATAAAGTGAACAAAAATGACTCACTCTTCTTAGTTGGCAGAGTATAGTGATCAGTACCTATTTGTTTTCAAATGATAGACATATAATTCAAGTTTATGACACAGAGAGTGAGGGCAACAGTGAGAGTGAAAGTGAGAGAGAGAATGAAAGAGTAATTTAACACATAAAAGTGGGTTCTTGCTTAAGAAGAGCTGAATTCAAAGATCAAAGGTGGACTCTGTTTATTTATATATCTGCTGCTTTTGCTTTCAGAAGTGGGATAGTCTAGGGCTTAAAGCATCTGATAGATGTTAGCTGTTCTTATTATGAGTATCATTATTAATATCAATATTATTATTAGCACATGTTCTGTATAACCTATGTAAGTGTTTTCATGTGTTTTTTATATTTTTTTTGTAGTACATAGTATAATCTCATTCAGTTAGAACATGCTGATCATCTATAATGTGTGAGATAATAAGTCGGCCACCAGGAAACACAAAGATTAATAAGAAACTCCCTCTGTCCTTGAATCTATTGTTACTTCAGAAAGTGAAATAGGACACTAATAATAACTAAAGATTTCATATATTAGAAAATAAAATTAATATTAAAGAATTCTATTGTCCACAGAAAAACATATTTTACTTGAAGTTTATGTCATAAGAAATTGGCCCACATTTCCTCCTTCATTAGATAGAGACTGCCTACAAAATAATTAATTCTGGGTCCAGTGGTTGTAAAAGGGTATAGGGTTAAGGAAGTCTAAAGAAATGTTAATGTACAGCTTTAATGTTTTCAATAGGTCTCTTTGAATAGAGCAGTAAATTAATAACTGCCTCTAATAAAAGTTTGCATTATGTCAACCTGTTGGCTTTTATTGGATTGTAACTCCCTCCAGATAGCCCATGTCTACCCTGGGCCTGTGCTCATAAACCCACTTATCGTCAAGAGCTGGGCTGGAGAGCACTGGCTGATTAAAATAGCAAGCCAAAATTAAAGCGACAATATCAGCTAACTGCAATAGTATAAGCCAGAAACCAGGAAGAAAGTATCCACACTGTCAATGTTCCATTTTTCTCTATGGAAACATAAAATGTGAGTGAGGGTCGGGGGCATCTGCACAGATGGAGGACAGCATCTCATTGCCAAGGGAATCTTGAATAAATGGCTCCTGACATTTTGTAAACCCCAGGAGCTGGGATTGAAAAGGACTGAGAGTACTAAGTTCGTGGAAAAAACATCTTCAGGGCACCTCTGCCTCCCATAATGAAGTCTCAGGAGGAGCAACTGGGGAAGATAGCAACTGAAGGCCCTGCAAGGTAGATTCCTAATGGAGGCACCTGGGTTAGGAATGCAGCTCTGCTTAGGAGCAGCTCAACCAGAGGGGCCTGAGTCTGAATGCAATTCATTTCAGTAACTGCAATGCACTAGCTGTGGACCAAGTCTTGTGGGAAAGGCAGGCTCGCCCATTAGGCCTGGCAGGTAACGTCTTTGTAACTGGCCTGAGGTCAAGATGGAAAAATCACACAAAGGATTTTTCACACTTGCATCTAGGCTCCTCATTTATTAAACAGAGAACACTTGAATTAAAAAAAAAGTAAGGGAATCTTTATTTCATCTCAGGGATGAAAGTTCTCTATTTAATCAAATAATTATATGTCTTTTCTCTAATAGTTTAATTAAAAACCTGTGGTAGAAAATGCCACTGATAACTTTGGGAAACCTAATTCATCTTTTTTTAATTTTATTTTTCAACTGCAGTTTACATTTAATAACATCTTGTATTAGTTTCAGGTTTACAACATAGTGGTTAGACAATCATACCCTTTACATAGTGTTTCTTCCAATATTTCAAGTGCCCACCTGGCACCATAAATAGTTATTAAATATTATTGACTATGTTCCCTATGTTGTACTTTAGATCCCTGTGACTATTTCATGACCACCAATTTCTATTTTTTAATCCCTTCAACTTTTTAAGAGAGCACACCTTAAAATATTTATTTTCTTCTTTTTAAAAGAAATATTTTTATGGATTTCAGAGAGGAAGGGAGAAGGAGAGAGAGATGGAAACATCAATGATAAGGGAGAATCATTTATTGGTTGCCGCCTGTACGCCCCCCACTAGGGATCGAGCCCTCAACCTGGGAATGTGCCCTGACTGGAATAGCACCTTGACCTCCTGGTTCATTGGTGGATGCTTAACCACTGAACCACGCCAGTAGGGCAAAATCTTTTCTTAAGGTTTCTCTGGCGTTTGGTATTTTGAACCTGCTTTTGAAACACTCCCCATTGAGTTTAAGAAGTTTGTTTAATTAATTATTCTTCAGCACACTTTGCTCCTCATTATATTGTTCACCATTCTTTTCCACTCTGAACAATCCCTTTCTCCTTTGATTTCAACCACTGCCAAATAATTGATTACTCACAGATGTGTATTCCTTGATTAGACTGCTCTTCTGAATTGAACACAGAATTTCATCTTCCACTTGGAAATATCCTCTAGGGATGTCACACAGAAACTTCCAAAATAACACATTCAAAATGAACTTATCTCCCCAGATAATTTCTTTTTTTAATTTCATTGTGATTGATTCCTGCCATTCAGCCAGGGTCTCTCAAGCTAATGAATGACCTCAGAAACATCAGTGGTTAATATCTTTGTCACCTATCACATCAGTCACCAAGTGCTGTTCAATATATTTCCTAAATAATCCTTGATTCTCTACTGAACTTCCTTGTTGTCTTTTTTATTTTTCTCCATGAAATTTTGTATTTTTATTCCAAATAATTTACTCTTGTCTTTCTACTTTAAATTATGTGTCCTTTCTACTGAAAGCAGGGTCTTCTTAAAACATATTGCTCAAGTCCATTACAATTTCTGTATCTCTGATGTCTACAAGATAGAATTGTTCTGGACTCTAATTTTCCAATCCTCTCAAATTCTCTCCAATAAAAGAGCAAATTGAGCTTTTAACATTTTATTAATATTAATATTATCTTTCTTTGCTAGTTACATGTTTGTTCAAACTCATTTCATTGTCTGAGAAATTTCTTCTTATCCTCTTCGCCACTATTAAACTCCAATTTAGTTATTAAGATTTAATTTAAGTAACACCTTGTATCCTTTATCAGCAATCACACTGTATAAACCTCACCGACCTAAGACCTAACAATCATCACAGCATTCTCTATGTGTTTACTGGTTGAAACCTTTATTAAATTATAAGCTATTCAGAAGCTAGAGTGCTTTGTTCACTGTGTGTTCCTAGACCCTAGCTATATTTCTGACATAAAAAAGCTAATGCATAATTTTTCATAAAGGAATATTAATTTTAAAATAATGATAATTTCTGGGGCACCAAATGTAATTTAAAAAATATAGAGATACTTTAGTAAAAATGTTCTTGTTAGGTATATTTTTTCTTTCTTTTGTAGTTAATACTGCCTCCTATTGTATTTAAAAACAGTTATTAAGTATACATACAGGGTGGGGCAAAAGTAGGTTTATAGTTGTGATTATGCAAAACAGAGTTTATTCTTATATTATTATGTATTAACTATTGTATTATTTGCCATACAAACAACTGTAAACTTTCTTTCCCCCACCCTGTATTTGTCTGTATAAAGTACCACATGCTATCTATAATGCTTTCAACATGTTTCCTGTCCTCTAGAATATTAAAATTTAAGACATATGGTTTATATTTTAATTAAAATAATTTGCCAAGAAAATTTCACCACTATTTAACTTAGAAAATACGAGAAAAATTTAATTTACTGTATGAAATATTTTTGATATGCCAAATTTAATCTCCCAATGTATAATTTGTATAAATAATGAAGCATAAAGAACAATGATACTTTTCTGCTCATAAAAACATAACTTACGTTTTTCTCCTTATTAAAATATAAACTATTAAAAATCTAAACTACTGTACTGTAAATATAATTTAATTTTAAATAGCAAAATTGTCATATAACAAAGTACCATTGCCTTCCAATTAATTTTAAAAATGTTTTATTTAAACAGTAATAACAGAAGTTATTAACACAGTTAAAATTTTAAACTCATGGCAGGACCTAATCAGATTGTTCTTCATTGCTCGAAATTATGTGACAACTAATTTTTTAGTATGCAAATTAGTGTCAAGTGGATAATTTCTGGAATACATACAGCCCTTAAAATGTAATAAAATGGCTCATTAAAAAACAAACACTTTATGTAAATTACCATTTCTACTTATTTAACCAAATTTCTAAAAACTATTTAGAATATGTAGGATGTATGTTCAGAATCTGTTAAGAATTATTAACATGAATCACTTCTAAATTGAAGGGTAATTCTAGTCAATTTGAAAATCAACCATTTGGGAATATTGGAAAGTATACAAAATTTGGCATATGAATACATGTGTTCAAGAATAGGCCCTGCCACTTATTAATGATTTCACTTATGAGTAGGTACTTATTTGATCTTAGTCATGTGAATTAAGCATGTATGTTGGTATGCTAACTCTATTAAAATATTAGCTATATGCAGAGGATCTTTGTAAGATTCTAGCTGGAACTTCTTTTTCCCCTAGAACTTTAAAAATATTGCTCTATGATATGTTGACTCCCAATACTGCTGATGAGAAACATTGTGATTCTTGAACTTATATCTAAACTTTTCTTTGGAGAAGAAAACAAACTTTCAGTATTCATTAAGGGAAGATAATATAAGTAAGAAACTGTAGAGAACTGACTTTTGCAGCCATGGTTGCTGTCAGAATTGTGGCTGAGAGGATGTGATAGATGTAGGACACAGAAAACATCTGGTATATGGACCAAAATTAAAGTACCTCACTAAAATTTCAGAACACTTATGGATAAAGAAAAGATCCAAAGAATTTCCATAGAGAGAGTAATCAAGTTACATAGAACAACAACAATCAGAATGGTTTCCCACTTCTTGATAACAATACTAGAAGTGTTACAGAAGACCAGAGAAAAACCAAGCCACGCTTAGAGAAAGGGGAGTTACATTTTAATTATGATTATGCGCAGGCCCAGAGAAAAATGTGTCTTTCAAATTCTGGGCCTCCCAACATGGAGGCAACTCTCTTTATTTATACTTTTCCCAATCCTTTGTCTCCCAAATTTGGAATGAGACTTCTGGACCTTCTGAGAAAGAAGGCCTGTGTGCTGGGAAGGGGCCATGAGACCATATCATAAGGCCTGGCCTGGTGCCAGCACTGACAACTCTGTCTGGGCCATAGTTTATGGCCTCTCTGGAATGGGAGTAGTCTCATTCTCCTTATTATTTAAGCAAGGAAGTATTTACAGAAGCCAAAATAGCAGGGTTAAAATTTCAAACAGCAGTTTTTAAATAAGATGGATGCTTCAGAAGCAGGCTACACTCCTGAGGCACTGTGGCATCCTCTGAACATCTTGATGAAACTGAGTTCTCGTTTTCCTAACAGTTATTACATATTCTTATGTTGACCTTCTTTTCTTTCTGTTTTCATCTTCCCTGGTCCTTCCCTCCCAGGAATTACCTCCCAAACAAACTACCTGCAACCAAGTCTGTCTCAGGCTTTGCTTTCAGCACCCAGGTAGACAGAGTGAATTTATTGTGACAGGGACTATAGGACACTTTTAAGTCAAATATTAAATTTCCACAATTATGCAAAATGTTATTTAATTATTTGTTTGAAGATATCCTACACTGCTTTTCTTTCTAAATTAATTTCATCTGAATATTGAGCCTCATGAACACATCCTTTATTATTAATTTTAAATCTGTTTTCTATAATTTCTATATTTAAAGTAATAAAAAAGAGTTATTGGACATTAAAAATATAATAACAGAGTTTAAGAATACATCTAAATACAAGAATTAAAGTCTTCCAAAATGGAGTAAAAACAAGAAAAGTTTCTGCTTCCATCAGTTAGTGGAGTTATTTTAAATTTTGGGTTCAATCAATGTCCAGGCTGAACCCCAGACTAATTAAATAAAAACATGGGTGGAAAGGTGGTGGTGACATCTTCATGGAAGCAGAAATTGTTTTTCTTGTTTTTACTCCATCTCAGAAGACTTAATTTTTATATTATGGCATATTTTAAAATTTTGCTATCATATTTTTAATGTCCAAGAACTCATTATTATTGCGGTGAATATTCCAAATTTATAATAACCTGCCTCTTTCATAAATGTGATATATGAAATGGCAGCTCTTTGCCCATAAATAATACTTATCAACAGAGAGATCCATTTTCCTGAAGTCTGAATGTGTCTTATTTTGTCACTCAGAATAACTAGATTCTACAGAGAAAAAAATCTTAGTAATCTGCTTATAGTACTCTGCATTGTCTACACTGTCATCATTTTATGAACCAAATAGTGTAGAGACCCTCTCTACTCTTGGTATATCCTATATAATAAAAGACTAATATACAAATCAACCAAACATTAGAACGACTGGTCACTATGATGTGCACTGACCACCAGGGGGCAGACACTCAACACAGGAGCTTCCCCCAGTCCACAGACCCCTATGCCAGCCAAGATAGGTGCCAGCGGGGACCCCCAGTAATCCCCCTGGTCACCCCACAGAGGGAGGCAGGGCCATGAGTGGGCGGCACCAGCCCGGCCAAGGCGGGTGCCAGTGGGGGCCCCCTGATCACCCCATCGGTTGCCCCACAGATCACCCCTGATCACCGGCCAGGCCTAGGGACCCTACCCGTGCACGAATTTTGTGCACCAGGCCTCTAGTTTCTTATAAAATATGAAATATATAACAAAAGTAGAGGGTCTCTACACTATTTGGTTCACAAAATGTGTGTGTATCTATGTGTCTATTTTTTTTAATTAATCTTCTGCAGAATATTCACACTAACTATACATACCTAGAACTATAATCAAACAATAAATTCTCTGTGTTTTTTTTCAGAGAGAAAAATCCCATTCTGTTCTATGAGCTATTTATTCTCATCATGCTGTGCCTAGCATATGAAACCACTGTCTTCTTCCAGTGGTCCTTGAACACACCAATTTTTGGCCATTGTGCATTACTTTTATTGAAAAATTGACACACTGTTTTTACCTTTCGTATCTTCTGCTTTGCATTCAGCTTTCTGGAGCATACTAGGCTAGACAGCATGCATTCTCCCACTTCTCTGTGTCCAGAAGAATATAGCTTAAATTTCCCCTCTTCTCTTTATGTTTATAATGTTACAGTGTCATTGTCCCTTTTTCTATCCAGTGTGATTCAGTAGCAAGCAGAGTTAAGTGGTCACACTAGCAGAGCTAAATGAAGAGCATTTAGGTAACCAGCCAATATTTTTGATGGACCTTTGAAATAGTTTCTCCACATTTAATAATCCAGTAGCCACCTTTTTATTTGATTGTTTCTTTCTTCATCAGATTGATTTATCTCATGAGTTGTCCAAAGACTGTAGGTGGATAGAACATGATCCTGGATTACTTTGTAGAGATATTTTATGTTTTACTTTGTATAGATATTTTATGTTTCAGTATTCTAAGCCTTTACCATGGGGTATACAGTATGTGTTTATATATACAGTAGTCCTCCCTCACCTACTGTTTTGTTTTCTGTGGTTTTAATTACCTGTGGTTGAGAGCAGTCCAAAAATATTAAATGGAAAATTCTAAAAATAAAGAATTCACAAGTTTAAATTACCTGTCATTCCAGTGAAATCACACACTGTCCTTCTCCATTGCACCAGGGAAGTGAATCTTCCCTTTGTCCAGCTTACCTACATTGCATGTACTTCCCTCCCTGTTAGTCACTTAGGAGCCATCGGGGTCATCAGGTTACCTGTCACTGTGCTTGTGTTCAAGTCACCCTTATTTTACTTAATAGTAGCCCCAAAGCGCAAGAGTAGTAGCACTGGCAATTCAGATATGCAAAGAGAAGCTGTAAAGTGCTTCCTTTACATTAAAAGGTAAATGTTCTCTACTTAATAAAGTATTTTATCATCTCACATCATCACAAGAAGGGTAAGTAATGTACTATAAGATATTTTAAGAGACCTCATTCGCATAACTGTTATTACAGTATGCTGTGATAATAGTTCTATTTCTCCTGGTTAATCTCTTACTGTGCTTAATTTATAAATTAAACTTTAGCATAAGTATTATGTATAGAAAAAGAAAATCATGGAATGTATAGGGTTCTGTACTCCGCACAGTTTTAGGCATCCACAGAGGGTCCTGGAATCCATCTCTTGCAGATAACGGGAGACTACTGTAATCTTATTGTGAGAACGGCCTTTCAAAATAAAGCTGGATGTTCAAACTAAGATATGTACCTCCTTCATTTCACTTTCTCTTGTCAGTTAAACCCCTGCAGTTTTGGGTGTTTATTTTTTTCTAATAGTGTTTTGAAGAAC
>NW_005871107.1:33727-63195 GCF_000147115.1 Myotis lucifugus
TATATATATATATGTAATTGAACTGTTTTTTCTTTAAGACTTTGAAATGTAAGAGTCTTACATTGCTCTTTGTTTGAATTTATTATTTCTGTACTGGAAGTGGGGATTTTTATTTCAACTGTGCCATTTTATAGACACATTAAGAGCATTTCCCAGTGGTGTTTTTGGCTTGCTTGGAATTTGTAATCAGAAACTTTCAAGCTCCTGATACCTAGGAGGTTTTCCATTCAACATGTGCATGGAAATTTGGCAATTTCTTCCTGGCAGGAAATAGGATATTAAAAGAGCTCAACTACCCTCACACGGTTTTCCCTTCAGATACAGTATTGTTACTGTATTGAAACATTGAAAATCGTTAAGTCCGTACTTTGAAATGTTGAAAATATTGAATTGAGCAATATTGACCTCACTATCACTGTTAAATTATATACACTAATTTGTTTCAGCACACAGAAAAGAATACTCATTTGTTACATAAATACTTAGAGTATTTGTGAAAATGGCTATTTGAAAAGAACAGCTGTACAGGAATCAAGTCTTGTATGTTAAGTGCTATAAATAATTATCCTAGCCACAGTGCTCTCTCACCCAACAGGACACATGCAATTATCTCCCTGTGTGTAGAACAGAAATGGTGTTAATATTCCCTAACCATTAGCTATCTCTAAAATCACCAATATTTATAATTCTGGTATGAATTTTTGTGGTTATATGTCAATCTGTATTTTTTTTATGTTTTAGGGATCCCAAATACTTCAAAACCATAATATGTAATTTGGGAAATATGGAAATCTATTCTGTTTTATCATCCTATATGTTCTTAACCCTATTATTCAATATCTTATCCTTAATTGTGCCCTCATGAGCTAAAGGACTTTCCTTCTCAGCAAAATCCCAAATTATTCATGTCCTAAATTCATCTTTCGCTTCCTCTCCTGACCAATTCCATTCAGCAAGCAATGTTGTTTTATTAGAATTTTAGCTTTCTTCAGTGTTTTCTGTCTTGAGTGTGCACCATGCACTTCATTTGTTAAAATTTGTTCTTAGTATTTATTATTTTAACAATCATAATTGGACTTCTTTCTCAATTTTATTTTGGCATGTTCATGTTAGCGTATTGATATACTTTTTTTTGTATACAGACATTTCATCCTGAAAGTTTTCTGAACTAGTTCATTAATTCCAATAATTTTTAAGAAGGTGGCATTCTTTACAATGTTCTAAATACAATGTCATGGCATTTGTAAATAGAAACAGTTCTACATCATTGTTTCCAGTCAATTTCCCATTTTTGTTCTTTTTTTAACCAATTGCCCTGTCAAAAGCTTCCTCAAGTAAAATTTTTGAGAGTCGACATTTTCTATTCAGCAATAGTTCTATTCCTGATCTTTTGAAGAAAATATTCTCTTTGATGAACAAGTATGATGGTAGGTGCGGTTTTTTGTAGATGCCCTTTATCATGCTGAGGAAATTTCATTTTATTCCTCATTTTATTGATTATTTTTATCAAGAAAGTGTTTGGGGTTTTTCAATTTTTCCCTAGTTTATTGAGATTGTCATGTTGATTATATCCTTAAACTTAGTTAACAGGGTATGTTACATTAATGATTTTTATAGGTTGACACTTCTTTACTTCTTGGGATAAAACACATCAGTGATGGTGCATAATCCTTTTTTTATGTTGCTGAATTGTTTTGCTAGTATTTTGTTGGGGATTTTTGCAACTTTATGCATAAGGTGTATTGATCTATAGCTTTCTTTTAATTTCCTTTTCTGGTTTTGGTATCAAGGTGATGCTGGATCATAGAATATGTTGTAAATAAATTTCAAAGATAAATAAAAAACAAAAAGTAATACAAATGTAAGTATGTGGAAGATATAACTAAATATGACCTCATAAAATAACTGATATTGCTTAGAATACATATATTAGATACATTGTATGTAATCCTTGAAATAGCCCAAATATCCCTCAAGAGTAAAACAGATAAATTATGTTATATTCATCCATGAAATAATATGGGATGATATTGAATAAATTATTGCTATGTAAATATGATATTGTTAAATTGAGTTAGATATTGCAAAGATAATAGTAAAGGCAAGAAGTTAGATATTAAAATAGACATTCTATATGAATCCATTTATATAAAGTATAAAATAGCTTAATTAAATTATGGTGTTAGAAATTAGTGGTTACCTTTCAAAGGGGTGAAAAGTTAAAGAGTGGGAGGGTCACTTGCAATACTGTTAATGTTCTATATCTCGACCTAGGTGGTTATTCACCTGAGTATGGTTATTCACCTGAGTATGGTTACTTTGGAATAAGTTAATGAGTTACTGACTTGTGATTTATAAATTGCCTTTATGTGCATTTTAGTTGAAAAAATATTTTGAAATCACCACAATTAATAGCAATATTTTTACTATATGTAATAAAAAGCCAGTTGTGTGAGATTTCTTGCTCACTAGAGAAAGGGATTTTGGTTAGCTATACTTTTCAATTTTTTCTGGTAACATTATATCTTGCTTTCTCCATTTTGTCACCATTGCTATCATTTTAGAAAACAATCTACTAATATGGAAGTGAGGATTGCCAAATAATATACAGGCCATTCCATTATATTTGAAATTTAAATAAATGTTGAATATTTTAATATGTATGCCCAAAACACTGCATGTGAAATACTTATTTTAAAAAACATTTATCTAAATTTCAAAATTGTGTCTATTTTTTGTGTGTTTGAATTTGGCAACCCTAACAAAAAGAGTTCTGCTTGAGGCAAAATTAAGATTGCATTAAAAATGGTTCCATGGAACAAAATGCACAATATTTAATTATCTTTAAATACATTTTAATTGATTTCAGAGAGGAAGGGAGAGGAATAGAGGGAGAGAAACATCAATGAGGAGAGAGAATCATTGAGTGGCTGCCTTCTGCACACCCAACACTGGGGATCAAGCCTGCAACCCTGGCATGTGCCCTGACTGGGAATCAAACTGTGACATCCTGGTTCATAGGTTGACACTCAACCACTGACCCATATGGCTGGGCTGCACAATATTTAATAGATCTGAAGAAATATTTGATAAATATTTCATTTCCACTGAGCCAAACCAGCTAGGACAGTATTTCATTTCGTAGTGGTGTGCTAAGAGATTGAAAATACGCTGCGGTAAAAAATAAGAAATTCTTACCATTTGCAACAACATGGATGGAACTGGAGAGCATTATGCTAAGCAAAATAAGCCAGTCAGAGAAATATAAATATCACAAGATCTCACTCATTTATGGAATATAATGTACAACATAAAGTGATGAACAAAAACAGATCCAGAGACAGAGAAGCATCGTCAGACCTTCAAACCTCAGAGAAAAGGTAGGGGAGGGTCGGAGTAAGGGGAAGAGATCAACCAAAGGACTTGTATGCATGCATATAAGCCTAACCAATGGACACAGACACCAGGGGGGTGAGGGCATGAGTGGGGGGTGGGGGTGGCAAAGGGGAGATAAGGACACATATGTAATACCTTATCAATAAAGAAAAAAAAAACAAGACTGAAAAGACCTAACAATCACAATGCAAAGATTATGATTCAGACAGTTTGAAATGTAAATACTGCCTGGTTATTTTATGATGCTAGGGAATTATTAATTTTTTAGATAAAATAATAGTTTTTGGTTATGCTTTTAAAAAGTTAAAAATAAATTAAAATATGTGTTTTATTCTGAAAAAATGTACTTTTGGTGCATATGAGAAAAGAATAATGAGCGCTCTACCTTTAAATATCTTTTACAGTGCTTTGGAAACTAAATTTAATGGTGCAATATCTCTACTATTATCAAACAAATACAAAAGAATTGTTTAATAATGCCAAGGATAGTTTGCAAATAATGATTCTACAATATTCATTTTACCAGAAACTCTGTGCTTTAAAATTAAATAATCCGTTGCTTTCACTTCTGGGTTATAGTGTCTGCAAGTTATTTCCTAAAACTACATTTCACTTATATTAAAGCTAATGATTTGGAATAAACAGTACTTACTGGCATTGATCAATAGACAACTAAAGAGAAAACATTAGAGCAAAAGCAACTGCTCATCTGAACTTAAATACTTGGACCACTGATTCTCTAATGGTGAAGTAATGTAGAAACGTCAGATATTTTGGTGGCTGTTTATAGTAAAGTTATTAAAGCCCCAATATGTATAAAGGTCCCTAAAACCCAATAAATGGAGAGGTAAAAGCAAAAACAGAAATAAGTATCAATAGTGAAATTGGTTAAAGATAGGCTGAGGTCTGAAATTTATTCTAGATAATCACAATGGAAATGAGAAAAAAGGTCAAGAATCAAATGGGAATAACAGGCTAAACCATTGTATTCTGGGAAATTCACAGTAGGCAACAGATGCAACAAATTCAGTAGGTTTCTGAGTTGGATTCAAATCCCAAAGTTTGTAAGAGAGGCAAGACAGGAAAACAGCATCCGAGAAAAAAAAAAGGTTCAATTCCATAAATATTTAGTGAGCCTATCATTGACAAGGCAGATGGCTGGTACTATGGGAATAGAAATGTAAATATATATATTCTTTCATCAAGGGGGTTTGTCTAGTAGGAGGGACA
This sequence comes from Myotis lucifugus, assembly GCF_000147115.1. NCBI lineage: Eukaryota > Metazoa > Chordata > Mammalia > Chiroptera > Vespertilionidae > Myotis > Myotis lucifugus. The sequence continues at coordinate 38,354 of NW_005871107.1, forward strand.
AAATTTTGAAAATAAGAGTAACAAATAAAACCCCACAAATAATTATTAGATGAAATATGACATCAGTAAGCCAAGAGTCAGTTAACCTCACTCATATATGAACAATTACATTTTATAGGCAATATATAAACAGAAAGTTATATCCCTTTATTTAAATTAACTTGTATTTTCTCAGAAAAGTTTGTAAAAATATTCCCAATGCCATGTCACAGTTACAATCTGTAATAAAGTGATTATAATATAATATGAAAAAAACACAGAAAGTCTAGGGAGCTTTCCTTATCAAACACATTAATATTCTGAAGTAAGATGTATGAATATTCACAGTAAACGGGATAAGAACTATAAGTAACTTCAGAGGGGATGTATTGCCAAGTAGGTTTTGACATCAAAATCATGGAAGAAATATTCAGTTTTCAGTGCTTACTGTGTATAAGCAATCATGAATCTTTACTAAAAAACAGTCACTATGCTACATTTTCTCTCTTGGGAGCAACCCTTCCTCTATTAAAAGAGATGCAATTATTGTTGGAAAAATCTGAAGCTTAAATTCCAATAAGTAGCCCAAGCTCACATGCAGTTCAGAATCACAGGCAAGAACCATTCTTAGTACACAGATGAGTAACCAAAAGCCCAGTAATACATGCAGGGAAGTCTTAGTGGATATTATTGACACATGGCTACACTCCACTGTAAGTAAAATATTGTTCAGATTTTAGACATTCTTTGAGAAAGAAGCTGACTCAAACTTCCATAAGCCAGATTTACCCAATTATGTTCTGCATATAATGCCCTGCCCCCATTAAATAAGCCATACACAGGGGATGAAGGTGGAGGAGAATATATCAGAAGAGAAATACTAAAGTGAATTTTTCTGATACCTTTAACCTTTTGCACTAAAAGTTTATGTTCACATCTTGTCAAATAACTTTGCATCATTCCTTGGTGCTCCAAATTGATCTTAAAAAATGTCTTGGTGATCCATGCCAAATCTCAAAACTACATATTTTATCTTTTTTCACTTGCCTTTTCTCAGACACCTACATATGTATTCTAATTCAGTGCAAATGTCTGGCAATAAAATCAGAAGATCTGGATCTCTATATTTATCAACTTGTCTATCTGGATTTATTTAGGAATACCAACTGGAGATATGTTTGAGGAAGGTTGGTAATGATGATGAGGAAATAGTGCCTGTATGAAATTAGTTTTGTTTTGTTCCCAACATTGATTTATTCAACCAACGAATATTTTGAACATTGCCTAAACACTGTTTGAAGCCTTGGAGATATATCTGTGAAAAATAAATATATATTTTTAAAACCTTTGACTTTGTAAAACTTACATTATTGCGGTCACAAAGACATCTATATATATATATATATATATATATATATATATATATATATATATCCCTAATATGCAAATAGACTGTATGGAGGAACAACTGAACAACCAAACAACTGGTCGCTATGACCTGTGCTGGGGGCGTGTGCAGAACATGGTGGGTATCAGAGCAGGCGGCAGAGCACGAAACATGGTGGGTGTTGGCCTCGGCAGGATGGTGGAGCAGGTGAGTGGGGTGCCAGACCAAGCCAGGGCACCGGTCCTTGTCATCTGGGCGAGCCTCTGGTGGTTACTGAAAATTCTTTACTCCTGCGCCCCACGGTCCCGCCCGGTGCTCACAACCACTGCCGGTGCCGACGCCACCACTCGCACCCGCTGCCAGCACCCAGCACTGGTCCCGATTGCTCGGCACCATCATCAGGTGTGAGAGGCAGCTGCTGGCCCCGATTGCCCCTGAGGGCTTCTCCACCTCCCCCTGTTCCTGAAGGGTGATCGGGGCAGCAGCTGCTGCTTGCACCTGCTGATGACACAGGCCCCATTTGCTCTGTGCTATCAGTGGGTGCGAGCGGGGCCCGCACTGTCAGCATGTGGGAGCAGTGACAGTAGGAGCGGGACTGCCAGCAGACAGGGGACCAGGGGCTGACCATGGCAGGCAGGGCCAGGCGGGGGTGCGGAGGATGGACCGAGACCCGTCCCTGTGCCCACTGCAGCCTCGCGTCCCACAGTTCCTTTCAAGGTGCACAAATTCATGCACTGGGCCCTTAGTTGATACATAATACAGCATGGATTAACCTCAAAAACACTATGTTGAATTAAAGAATCTAGAGATAGAAAGTCATACTATATAATTATATTTATATGAAATATTCAAAATTGGTCAATCCATAGACATAGACAAAGAATGCAAATTGGTGTATGTCAGGGACCGGGGGTAAGGAGAAAGGAGTCACAACTGCTTACTGTGTGTTTGGTTTACTTTTAAGGTGATCAAATGTTTTGTTTCTTGATAGAGGAGGTGGTTGTATAACACTGAATGTACTAAATATTACTAAATTACTCATTTTAAAATTGTTAATTTTATGTTATGTCAATTTCACCTTAATTTTTAAAATGTTAAAAATTTTAAAAGTGCAAAGAAAACCAGTTGTTTTACTGAAAAACTGTTCAGGGGAATGAATCCTTTGTAAGGCATAATTCCATCAGCAATTCATCTCCTGGGAGGTGGTTAGAAATGCTGAATCTCAAGCTCCTCCACTGACCAAGTGAATCCTTTGAATTTTGAGAAGGTCCCTAGGTGAGTCACGTGCAATTTAACGTTTGAGAAGCATTGCCATTGGCATTGCTGCAAGAACTGATGTGTGAACCACATCACTTTCAATCTCATTTATGGTAATGCAAATAGATTATTTCAGTGTTTCCAAACTTGCTAAATAATAAGAAATAGAGATAATTAGTTGACATATGGATAAATAGGACTTCTACCTGAAAGTTCTTTAGGTCTGGGAATTGTGCAAATTAAATATATATATATAAAACTTATCTAAATTTTTAATTACATGTCATTAAAACAACATCCTGATTTAGAGAAAGACCTCAGTCTTTTCCCCTGTATCCTTGGGTTAAAAAATGTTCTACTTTCAGAGATGTTTAGGTTGAATGATTTGTAAGCACCAATCTAGATCATCACTTACCTTACTCCACTTATAAAAATAATATAACAAATTATATAGCTTAAAACCTGAATTTATATTTAGCTTTTAGTTTTCCAACTGATGTTTCCAGGCCTTAACCAAGTAGACATATTGTAGATAAATTCAAGTTACTGTCATAAGCTATACAACTATATTTAGTGATAATTAATGATATGGAAACATAGGTTTACATATCATTACTTTAAACAAAAGTTTCTTGAACTTCTTAGCTACCCTGAAAACCCTAGATGTTTGAGGCATACCTTAAAATTTGGTATTTTATAAACATTGGAGGAGACAAATATTGTTTTTCTCTATAAGAAGAAAAAAGCAAAGCTTAGCTTTAGAGAAATGGGTTCAGTTGACTACAATAAAATTCTGAAATTGAATTTGCTTATATGCCCTGACTAATTTAAAAAAGAACTGCTTTTTGAACTACTATGAGAAAACTTAAATTCTCCAAAGCACAAATTCAGCAAATCTATTCCCAAAGCATTTCTGAAAATATCAATTGCTCTAAATGATGAAATTATTTCTTGTTAAATTAAGAGCATTGCTCTTCTCTCTTTATTTTTAGTTTATGTATTTATATTCCAAGGGGTTATCTAAAAATGGACTGATTTTTGCACCTTATTAATTAGTCAACTCTGAATTAGATTAACAATCATTTTTTGGAGGGACCCATAAAGTAACAGGTGGAGAAAATGCATAATATGTCAAGCAATCCAGTATTTTATTACTTTACTAGGGGCCCAGTGCATGAATTCGTGCATCTTGAAAGGAACTGTGGGCCACGAGGCTGCGGTGGGTACAGGGACAAGTCTCAGCCCATCCTCCGTGCCCCTGCCTGGCTCCTCCCGCTGTGGCCCCAGTCCCCTGTCTGTCAGCAGCCCCACTTCCACTGCCACAGCTCCCACGTGCCGACAGCGCCGGCCCTGCTCGCACCTGCTGACAGCCACACAGTCCAGGCTGTCTTAGTGTCTTTACAAAAGTAGTTTTGTGCCGAAACCGGTTTGGCTCAGTGGATAGAGCATCGGCCTGCGGATTGAAGGATTCCAGGTTCGATTCCGGTCAAGGGCATGTACCTGGGTTGCGGGCACATCCCCAGTAGATGTGCAGGAGGCAGCTGATCGATGTTTCTCTCTCATCGATGTTTCTGACTCTCTATCTCTCTCCCTTCCTCTCTGTAAGAAATCAATAAAATATATTTTTTAAAAAAAAGTAGTTTTGACCTCGGAAAGCCACTGAAAGTTTGAGAAAGCTTAAAAAAGTCTGGACCACATTTTGAATACTAGCAAGGAGCCATATATAGGGAACATATCTCTTATTTAGATGTATGTGTTAGAAGAGAGCTTGAAGCCAGCAATTCTTTATTAAAAAATTTGTTCAATCAAAATCTGGAGACATTGCCTGAAGGATGTCAAAAGTCTCCTATAATTATATTTATATGTGACATCTTTCCCACTAGGCTCTGAGCTTCTTAATGGGAATGGTTTTTAATTTTGTGTCTAAATCATAAAGTTGATTCTCAATAAATATTTATTTAATTAATTTTATTTTCACTGTATTGCAAAAATGAGTTAAAATGATTCAAAGTTCTATTTATATTACTGTGCTTTTATAGCATTTAAATGGCAAGCAGATCAAAATTGTAAAGTGTTAAAGTACTTTTGAGAGATTATTACTCATAACAAAAAATATACTTCTTTCAAATTCTTAGATCTCTTTTGTCCTCTAGTGAAAAAAAGAATGGATTCTTCACTAGGTAACCTAGGTTCAAGTTAATTGAAGTGGTCCTCAGCTACCTTGGATTTAATTTAATAGCTTTTTTTTTTTTTTACTTCTAGGTAGTCTCTCTCCAACAGTATATTGTTTTGTTTGGTTTGTTATATTAATGGGCTAATAATGTCTGTTTATCCAAATGCCACATTTATATATTTTTTATTTTCAAGATATGCAATTGCATTGAATAGATAAATTACAAAAGCAACATAAAATTATTTGTTAAATAAATGATCTACTTAGTACTTGTCAATCTTAGTAAGCTTTTAAGTTACTACAAAGAAAATAGCTTCAATACATCTATGATCATAATAAGTAACAAATATATGTGTATATCCTCTAAATAATTACTTAAGATAATCATTATTGTTTTCCTTTTTATTTTCTGGATTATAAAACAAAACAAAACTAGTCTGTGCAAAATAAAGGTATCTACCATTATTTCAATTCTATTTAAATTAGTTCTAAAAATTTATATTTTCATAATAAAGTTAAGGGAAACTGAACTGATTAGACAAAGCTAATCTGCAATACAGTCTTTGCTATTACATCTGCTCCCATTGCATTCTGGAATTACAGAATGAGCCAAGTGCTTTTATTCAGATAAGTGCAACCATGAGAAAGAACCATCTCCTTTGGCCTCTTGCCTGTGGAGACCTCAGGCTTATTTTTAAGTACGTTCTCAGTAGATTTGCGATGAGCCATGTTCTTTGGTTAAGTGAGTATGCTCTTTGAGGTAAGCAGATTGAATAATGCCTCAGTTTATTATATGAATATTTTGCATATTCTTGGGATGATAAATAAATTTTCACTTTGGTTCTAAATCCAGACAAATGGCTATTTTACGGTGATTACTTAGGATTTCATGGCTCCAGAGTAAGGAAAAATTGGGCCAATATTTTGTATATACAGACACTGGTTTACAAGTTGGAGACAGATATTATTATTCTGAGGTGAAAATATCAGGGAAAACATCAGTAATATGGTATAGAAGGTAAAAATGGGATCATATGTTGTAAAGAAAGTATACCTTATTTTTAGAGAGAGTAGGTTATGGAAAATTTTGAAGTCTGTAAATCTTAAATGTCTTTAAAGTTGTTTGATAGAAACCATTAAGGATTTTTTAGTAGCTTCATGAATTGTGGGACAACAGTATTTGATTAGAGTGTTTACTGCGTTTATAATGCTCAGCATATTCCTTCTTTTTTTCATGTTAAGGTTACTTTTTTTTCCAAATTGTAGTTTCTCTTTATGGGCTTAAAAAAATTTCTATTTTATCATCCAACAAAAAGAGAACACAGTCTCTTTTCCCTGACAACTTCTTGATACACACTCCTTTTAGGACACTTTGGACATGCTCTTTGTCTCTGTAATTAGTTATACATATGCCTAATATTAACTAGTGAGAAACAGGATGATTTTTGAGTCTGATTCATCTCTGTATGGTGCCTTTGAGAGAAAGATGTTTGAATACAGTATTCAATAAATATTGATTAGTTAAAATCACTTTTTTGGAAAATACAAGTTATCAAAGATACAGTCTTAGCACAAAATAAAAAGAAATATTACAGAGGACCCATCAGAAAACACCTGAAAACCACCAAGAGTGAACCCTAAGGTAAACTATGGACTTTGAGGATTAAGATGCGTCAATGCAGGTCTATCTTTGGTAACAAATGTACATTTCTGGTTAGTGATTTTTTTAAATCCTCACACAAGAGTATATTTACTGATGTGAGAGAGAGAGAGGAAGGGAGAGATAGAGAGAAAGAGACATCAATGTGAAAGAGAAACATCAATCAGTTGCCTCCCGCACATGCCTGACTTAGGATGCACCCACAGCATTTTGGCATATAGGACAACACTACAGCCAACTGAGCCACCCAGCGAGGCTTGGTGAGAGATTTTGATAATGGGGGAGGCTATGTATGTGTGGATTCTGGTGTATATAGGAAATATCTGCTTCTCAATGTTGTTGTAAACATAAAACTGCACTAAAAATATAAAAGAAAACTAAATGTTTGGGATGATTAACCAAACTTTCACTTTTACTGGATATTCTGGCATTAATGGTCTATGATTAACTCAGTCCAACTTCCATATTCATGGTCATTTTCCTTGGGGAAAAATAAAAGAAATAACAGCTTGTAGAAAAGCCAAATAAGGCAAGGCAAGTCAGGTTTTCTTTTTAATCTTATTTGCATGACTGTGCCTTCTGACTCATAAAATGTTTCTACAGAAGCACACTAAAATACCTGCTGAGAACCCATAGCTGCATTTTATTTTAATGCCGAGGCAAACTTCTGTTTATAAAAGATTCCACTTTTAAGTCCAATTAAGAAAAAAAACATATTTGAGGCAAATTACACAAATAGGTATATGCAAGAGCTGCTGTCTTGTTACAGTCTCAGTCTCTTTCAAATTACTTTGAATTTCCTTTAGAAAAAATTCACTTTAATTCTGTTTCTTTTTCCCTTCCCTGAGGCATAGTGTATTATCTAATTTGAGGCCATGGAAAGATTTAATAATTCAGTTTCCTTTTCATAAGTGTAAAAAAGTTTATAACAATGACTTTATTGAGCTTTCTGCCTGTATCTCATATAATGTGTTTTAAACTGGCTCCTGATAGAATAAAATAGTCAAAATGTACATGCATAACGAGTATGCCATATTTAACATGACATATGATGCTATACACTTTTTCCTCAGTATTTTGGGATTCTAGATGATATAACCAATGCAGTGTCACATCAATATTGGTTCTGAAACACTCTGTGCCACAATCATATAGCATGTGATGTAATTAAAATACCTAAAAATAATAAAACTTTGAAAATTGAAAGAACACTATAGTTTCAATGGCCCACATTTTATGTAATTATCACCATTCTATCAGGACTTATTTTTTTATGTTTCAAGGGGACAAGGAGAAGCTTGAAAATTATAAAAATCTAGTTTAGCCCAACCAACGTGGCTCAGTGGTTGAGCCTCAACCTATGAACCAGGAGACCACAGTTCAATTTATGGTCAGGGCACATGCCTGGGTGGTGGGCTGGATCCCCAGTGTGGGGTGTGCAGGAGGCAGCCAATCAAGAATTCTCTCTCATCATTGATATTTCCATCTCTCTCTCCCTCTCCCTTCCTCTCTGAAATCAATAATAAAAAATCTAGTTTAAATTCTACATTCTTATACATTTGATTTTAAGCAGGTTAACTTTTTTGGTGTCTCTGCTGCTACTGAAATAAAACAAAAAGAGACTGTGTTCGATTCTGTGCCATAGTGCTATGCACTGGGCTTCCTCTGGATCCCTTTCCACTGATTCTCATCTTCTCACTAATTGTTCTCTGTGTGTGAACATGGCAACTTAGAAAGTATCATAACCTCCTATCATCATAGTCAAGTAGGACTCTCTTTTACAGATTACTTTCTTGAGTACTAGAGCACAGACCTTCTTCTCACTTAGATATCTCACAATTAGATCAGAAGCTACAGCGTCACACACACACACACACACACACACACACACACACACACACACACCAGGATATAGCAGCATTGCCCCGCCAAGAGGATTAGCAGCCCACCATTCCCCCATATAGGGAGGAAGGATCTCTCTGGGAAACAGCTGGCCCTCCAGGACTGGGATTACCGGGGTCTTCCTCTGCCCAATAGAAGCCAAGATGGCACACAGAGCATGGGCAGTAGGAGCCAAGATGAGGACCATAAAGGCGGGGAGCCTAGCCTGGGAAAAGGATCGGGTTGCATAAGGGACACAGAACCCTGGAAGGTCCAGGAAATGGATTGGTTATGGGGAGGGCCCAGAACAAGCACAGTAGGAGCTGGAAATTGATTGGTTCGTTTAAAAGAGTGCCTGGTCCTTCCCAAGCCCGAGGTAATAGAATCAGAGCTTAACCAAGCCTCTTCCCCAGTAGCATGTGTTCTTTCTTCACAGCAGCCATGCAGGCCTAGACGCTCAGCATGTTCCAAGAGCAGCCATGGAGGCCTAGACGCTCAGCATGTTCCAAGCGTGGGCCTCAAGCACAAACCTGAGTGCTGGGTCTGGCTAAGCTAGCCTGATGCGGACAGAGGCGGAACTGAACTAAGAACCAACGGCACAGAATTTGTGGAGCCTGGCCCCGAACCAACGGCACAGAATTTGTGGAGCCTGGCCCCGCTTCTGGGCTTGATGAAGATAAGGCTAGCCTTCTTTCACAGGCGGGCACAGGCAGGTAAGTCATCAGGAACCCGGGGACAGTCTTTCCTCTGTTCCAATAAATCTTACCACTAAACTTCATCTTCCTATGCCTGGATCCCCAAAATGCTTTTCTTGCAATTCCATGGAAGGACCCCATTTCCACCAGCAACAGATGCACAAGTCTAAAATTAAGGTTTCAGTTTCCTCTACCAAATATTCTCATCATTTTGATAAATGATTACCCTATACTTCTTTCCTCAAGGTAGTCTCTCTCTTTTATTATCGTCAATAATAATATATGATTTTTTTAATCCTCACCTGAGGACATGTTTTTTAATTGATTCTAGAGAGAAGGAGCTAGAAAGAGAGAAACATAGATGTGAGAGAGAAATGGTTGCCACGATATGAGCCCTGAACAGGGATCAAACCTGCAACCTGGGTGTGAGCCCTGACTGGGAATTGAACCCTCAACACTTTGGTGCATGGCATGACACTCCAACCAACTGAGCAACACTGGCCAGGACAATAATGTATGATTTTAGTTTTATCTATTTAATCATTCTTGAATTTCCCCCCTCTCTGTGATCCCACTATGACCAATTAAAATTAGGCTTTCATAATTGATTGATTTGATTAGGACAAACATTTCCTAACTATTTATTAAAATTTTGGTCTTTCCCTATCTCCATAATCCATTTTCCAGAGTATGATCTATTGTCTGGAAAAGTGTTTACATTTCATGTCTGCCTCAGTAATTCCAAAGGGATGTCTATTAGAGTTAATAGACCCTCCCAGGGGGAAATTTGTTTAACTTTTTCTACATGTGAATTTTCAAAACTATTTTTAAAAATAATGTACTTTTTGTTAAATAATAACCATTAATATTTAAGGAATTACACTTGTAATAAACTATCCAAAGTGGCCTGGACTGAGATAAGTCAGTAGCATTGGGAATGAGAGAAGGAAAGATATATGAAAGGTATTTATGTAATATCAAAAATACTAGCAAGCTAATTGAATATAAAATCATCATATTGGTGTCAAGAATAACTCTCAGGGTTGTTGTTGTTGTTTTTTTGTTCTTTTTTTTTCAGTTGCTCTGAAACTTTACTGTGTAAGTTTTTTCATCTAGAAAGTTCCAGTGGGGATAAAATTAGGACAGTAGTGAAAATTAAGAGTTTATACATGTGAAGAACTTACCTAACTTTTGCAAGAATCAAATGAGTCCTTAAGGGACATTCATTTTTCCACTTAAATGCCTTGTTCCAGGCATTGTGTTATATATTGGGCTATCAAATGAGTAAGGACAACCTTTCTGTCCAGGGCAAGTTGCCTCAGCCAGATGTAGATAGAAAATAGGGAAAGGTATGCAAGTCAACAGTAAAATCATAAGATTTTGTTTTAAGGCTAGTAGGTCCACTGAATTACTTTTTGTCTCTAAGTTTGTATCAGGGATCAAAAACAGGCTTCCTCTTGGAAAGTCACAGTTCCACAAATAGGTTTTTTAAGTTTTAATTGGCTGCAGCATATTTTTGAACTTATAAAGCTAGGGTATAATATCTAGAAAACCAGAGCTAAGTATGGCAAATTCATTTTATTTTTTTAAACAAGAACCTATATGCGTATACGCATAACCCATGGACACAGACAATGAAGGCCAGTGGAGAGGGGAGGGGGGAGGTGCAGGATGGAGGGGGTCAATCAGGAGAAAAAGGGCACGTCTGTAATAATTTCAACAATAGAGATAAATTTATAAAACAAAAATTGCTTTGTAAAGTACATAAAACGAAATTCCCACTACATATAAACATTTGATAGCTTCTGGCTACCATCTATAAATATTTTCATCATTGAAAAAATATGACTAGGACCAATAAAATACATAAATTAAAGCAAAGTCTAAATCATGTATTTCAACCAAACAGTGAGTTATATATAACAAATATTCTATGAATATTTAATGTAATTGAGTTGGTATTTGGTATAACAGTGCATAAAAGCAGTTAGTATTCATTGAATATAAATAGTTCAATAATAATTAAAATTAAAAATATAGAATTATATGCTCAACAGATGGATGATGGCACTCTGGGATATATAGGTTAACTTAGAAAAAAGCAGATATATGTTCTCATATTTCTTCTTAATTTAAATGTAATATGATTAATTAAAATGACAAAAAAACCAAGACCTCATGTGAAGGAAATGACTGTGAACATGTTGCACACCAGGTTACTTTGCACTTTGTAAAAGCATAAAATGTATAAAATATACATGTCAAATTTGATATTCATAAATACATTTTTCTAGGCTTGGTTTTCATATAAAGTATGGAATATGAAATAAATAGTATCCAACAGTTTTTTTCTAATTATTTAATTATTTATAAACACCTTCATTCATTCATCATTTCCTAAGGGCTTACTGAATGCAAGAAGCTATATTAAATGCTCGGATACAAAATGAGTAAGGTCTACTGCTTTCCCTCAGTCTCTAAAACTTGGCTGTGAAAGATTTATGTAAAGACAGACAATTCTCTCCCATTTCAGTAAAGTGGTAAGAAAAACTAACAATCTATGACACCAAAAAAAAAAAAACATTTAAGAAACCTATGATGTATGCAGTCATTTTGAAGATGAATTATGCTGTGGGTCTGCTTTTTCATTAATAGAAACATTTGATTTATCCTTTTATACTAGTAAATAAGTACCTAAACTACTAATGACTATTAAGGTTATAGTTGGAAGACATGAAGACAACATTTTAAAAAGCCAATCCAATTATTTGGCATGGAATATATCACTGAGAGACCTGAGATTTAGGAGGTAGCTGGAGTGCTTTACATTAACTGCAACAACAACAACAAAAAGGAAAAAGAATTCCAATATACTACACCAAAAGATTATCTCCAAATAGATTTTTTACCATGCTTTTTCTTTTTTAAAAAATAAAAAACAACTAATTGACATTAGATAACAGATTGACATATTTTTTATTTAAGGACCATTTACTTATTATCTGCCAGTACAAGATTTTTTAAAAAAATATTGTGGTAAAACTCAATCTGTAATTCTGGTAGGAAGATTAAACACTGTCCAAATAATCCACTATAAAAATAACAAAAACAAAAGGCAGTAAAAAGTGTATGAATTACTAGTAAACTGTTTTAAATGATATTTGCAATTTTGACAAAACTCTGTTACTAATGGACAGGGAATAAGTGATTAATAAACAGCCATTTTCCTTATTCTACTTTACCTTGACAGCTCAAAGTCAAAAGATAGCCAAAACTAAGTTCTGGAATATTCTAGTAATAACATTTATAATAACATATATAAATACCCAGTTATGTGTCTTCCTAACTTTTTTTTTTAATTAATTCAAATAGCAAGTGAAAATAATGTCAATTAAATTTAGAACCTTCATTATAGTACAGTCAAATCTAAATATACAGCTGATTCAAGGCCTGTAATTTCTGTGCAAAGAATAGGAGAGCATAATTTTTAACTGAGTCAGAATATATGCTTCTTTTCAAATTACTGATTACAAGATAGAAAAGTAATGCATTTTATTTTATATTAGCTTCTACAATATTTTACTTTTCTGGTACTATCTGCCTTGGTATTAATCTAATTAGTTAAATTTCTGGCTCACAACTTATCTCTATGAAAACTGTTTTAATTAAATGGTATTATGCACATATTTTTTAGAATAGAGTGAAAGTTGTATTGCCTTTTTAAAATAGACTAATCCACCATTAACTTTTCTTTAATGGAGACTTCACATAATCTTAACAAACTTCAATTGCCATCCTGCCTCTAGGAAAGGAGACGCGGGAGTCCTTTTGGCCTGATGCTAAATGGCCCAGGTGCCGTATAAATTATGTTCCACATGCCTTTGTTGTTACTCCCTTTAATGTCTCCCTGTTCGGTAAATTTTTTTATTATCTACTCTCAAGGCCTTTGCAACTGAAAGGACTGAAAGTTGTCTGGGAAAATGTGAAAACTAAAGATGTCAATTCAGCAGGCTTAATATTACACTAATTCTAAGTAACAGATTCTAACCTGCAGGTAAATGGGTAATAGTTTTATGATTCTCCTATAGAGGGGTTTGTGATGACCACTTTTACTCACTACTTAGAGATACTTTCTCTAGTCATTTGTGTTTCTGGCTTTGTTTCAGATAATATATGTTCCCAAAAATCTAACGAGCAGATAAGTAAGATATTACAGATATTACCATATAAAAATTAGTGAACTAAGCTAGTACAAGTACTAGTAAATCCTACATTTTTCTGATAATGTAGCTTGTCCTTAAAAATACCTATACACACACTTTGAATAATTATAAAGGCAGTGTTTATTAAAGCACTTTTCATTTTCAAAATTAAACTACCAGCTTTAAAGTGTATATATAGTTTTTGGGGACACTCTGTATATTGCATAGGAGGGAGCTGAAGAGTACCAGATATTTAAACTTTAAGAAAATCAATATATAGGTGTTCTGTGCTATTTCCTTGCTAATATCTTTATTTGAAGGTGTTTCAAGGTGATCGAATTGCAAAAAATAAATGATACACAAGCATTGGCTAATAGAATTAAATAATTTTTAACATATGTAATTACATATATACATATATATGTATGTGTATGTTTACATATCTATACTTATATATAATCCTTGCTGATGTGGTAGAAGAATGTGAGAAAGACTCCTGATTCATCTAAAACTCAGCATAAAGAAAATTTGGCTTGCAGTGATCAGTATTGATCACCACAAGTCATGTTTCTTTTCAGTGGTGATGCTCAGCATCTAGTATTGACAATACATTAAGTCCTTATCAATTGAGAAGCGCTCCTGAAAGTTGTGGCTTGAATGTGAGCTACAGATGAATCATCCTCTCACTGCCTTTTCCTCTCTTTGTCACTCTGCAATAAATTACTTGGAAACTATTTACAACTCACAGACTTTAGTAGCCAAATATAAATGGGCAACATTTGCAATGCTTTTTGTCATATAAATCTAAGAAGCAAACTTTTTTAAAAATATTTTTTTATTTATTTCAGAGAGGAAGAGAGAGGGAGAGAGAGATAAAAACATTAATGATGAGAGAGATTCATTGCTTGGCATGTTCCCCACCAGGGACTGAGCCGGCAATTTGGGCATGTGCCCTGACCTGGAATTGAACCGTGATCTCTGGGTTCTTAGGTTGATGTTCAACCATGGAGCCACACTGTCTAGGCAAAGCAAACTTTTTATTTTAATTACACTTTTATGCTAATTATAAGAAAATGCAATTTAATCATTTGTTAAGTAGAAAATGAGGTAGGATTTAGTTCAAATTGTATATAAAATAATACCATACAATATACTAAAGGCCTGATGCATGAAATCGTGCAAGAGTAGGCCTTTGCAGCCGTGGCAGCTTCCTGGATCCCTCCCTTGCAGCTGCGGCGGCTGCCTCTATCCCGTGGGTGCAGCCCCGGCTTAGTCCAGAAGGACATCCAGAAGGATGCCAGGAAGAATGTCCAGAAGGATATCTGGTCTAATTAGCATATTATGCTTTTATTATTATAGATCTTTCAATAATAATGAAGTTGCATTTTAAATTAAAATGGAATAAATATAAAATATGAGAAATAAATATAAAATTAAACAAAATTGATACACTACTACAGTCTTTTTACAATATCATACTTAATTATTAACTTTCTAGGTGCTGAGGAGCAAAACTGCATCTTTTACTGTTATCATATTAAATCATTCATGTTTCAGACATATCTAGAAAAATGATATCAATATTTTTAAAAACATAGATTCACTTTAATCATAATTAATTTTTCTGATTTTTCTTCTTGCCCAAATAGTGATATTTGCGTAGGACTGGACATATACTGGTTACTGGTCACTTTACCTAATTATCTCATGTATCTTATTTCAATGACTTGTTATTAGTAGGGTAGCTCATGTATCTGATGTATCTTATTTCAATGACTTGTTATTAATAGGGTAGCTCAGTCAATGGAAATACTAGAATTTAAGGTCATCTCAAAGAAATGACAATGACACTAGTGGAAGTATGCTAATTTGGTTTATTATAAGATGCAGAAGTCATAGGAAAGAGAAATCAAAACAAATTGCATAGAAGTGTTTCTGCTTGTCCCATCTATTGCAATTTCCCTATATTTTAATCTTTACTAAACTTAATTTCTTTAAAATTCAATCCATATTCATACATTATGGTGTTACATATTTGTTTTTAAGTCTTCTATTGACATGAAAGCTCTTTTTTTCTATGTGCCCTACATGTAATTGTCAAATAGAGGTTTGATAAATATTAAATAAATGACAATTGTTTATTAAAAACATTAGCCAAGCAATGGGCATTGTTTCTTTTTTTTCTTTTGTTTCTATGTTCCCCCAGCTTTAACATGTAATTGACATATAACATTGTGTAATTTTGAAGTGTAAGAGGTGTTGATTTGGTGAATTTATATCTCCTATGTAATAAAAGCCTAGGTGGCGTCATGCCCGATGTCATCACAAGATGGCCACCACAAGATGGCCACCATCACAACGTCACAAGATGGCCACCACAAGATGGCCGGCAGGGGAGGGCAGTTGTGGGCGATCAGGCTGGACTTGAGGTGGTGAACAAAACAGTATACAGATGATGTATTGAAAAAGGAAGAAAAAAAAACTAAATTACCTTTGTAGACACTTTTAGCTTTTCACCTTTATAGTTAATGACTATGAGGTTATACATTTAAAGTCTTTAATAATTACAGGTAGTAGTTTGAGATTTAAATTAATACGCTATTTGGAATTAATACATTATTTGCATTATTTTTAAAGCCATTGTTTTATCTTAATATACAGTAGGGGTCATATGTGTTAACTTTTAAGGTTACTATACACTGTTAAATGACAATGAAATAGTACCTTTACTCTATTCCTTCCAACCCCATCATGTTTTCTTCTACTTCATCCAGAATTTCTGGTCCTGTAATGGTTAAAGAGGAATAAAACAGAAAGTGATATGCATCAGGGGAAAAGGTTGAATGGGATAAATTTGAGAACAACATTCACTTAAGCCAGGTTTCAGAAATTACTTTTGCCCACCTATAAGTAGAAGGCACTCTTCAGAACTCACATAAGAAATTTGCCGCAAAACTTTTATAAGTCCCATTGGAATGAACTATCAGAAAACGCTAGGAAAGTCAATAGTAATTCAAGATTGTGAAACCAGGACTGTGACTTTAAAAGCATTTTCAGTGGTCAGATTCGACCTCCTATGTATTTAGCCAGATTCTCTGGGGCGTGGTAAAAATTTATGTTTATTTTTTAAATGGCAGCTTCACTAGTGGCACCAGATAGACAACATAGCCTTTTCACCCTCCTTCAAAAGGGCAATGATGGTGCCCTTCTGAAAATGACTGCAGTGCATTGTGTGTGCTTTAATAGAGTAGGGCCTGCTTTTTGATATTAGAAAGCTCCAAGGGAAAGCTGGGAATTGAGCAAGGATGTAAAAAATATTCACATGGACTATCCAAGGTAATGCTTATGGTAAAGCAGTATAACCACGGGCAAAAAATAATCAAGAATATTTTACTTACAGAAGTAAGTTATCACTATCCCATCCTGTTATATGGAACCACAGAGTCCAATTGAACAAATTTAAAATCCAATAAATACTTGGATGAATACGCATCTGGTTTTGGTCAACAGGGAATAGGGTAGATGGTGTCTGTACGTAGATAAATAGATATTTATAAGTGATGTGCATATGTATATAATATGTATACGTGTATACCTACATATGTGTGCATTTATAAAATCACAGAAGAATTTAAACATAATAGGGAAGAGAAATAGATGAGGAAAAAAGTTTATTGTGAATTATCTTCTATTTCTTGCCATTTCTGACCAGGTTCCTGAGTTTGTTTTTTCTTCATTTAGGAAGCATCTCAGTTTTTAAGAATGACTGGCTAGCCTAACCAGTTTGGCTCAGTGGATAGAGCTTTGGCCTGTGGACTGAAAGGTCCCAGGTTTGATTCCGGTCAAGGGCATGTACCTTGGTTGCGGGCACATCCCCAGTAGGAAGTGTGCAGGAGGCAGCTGATTGATGTTTCTCTCTCATCAATGTTTCTAACTCTCTATTCCTTTCCCTCTCCCTTCCTCTCTGTAAAAACTCAATAAAATGTATATATAAAAAAAGAATGACTGGCTAATGAAAAATTATGCCACTCTTCAATATCAATTTATTAACATTTTAAAACAGTGTTTGAAATTACTCATTTCATTACTATCTTTTGAAATGAGAAATTTACTGAAATTGATTTGATAATCCTATTTGCTTAACAGATGTTGAGAAAAGATTCCCCACCTATTTGGGTATTGCATAGCTTTAAATTTAGTATCAATGACTTTTTTTTAAAGTCTTCTAATGGCAAAGTGGAAATTCCCACTTTTTAAATATAGTTAAACCAGCTGTTTGCTGGTTGTGTAGTTCTTTATACCTGAATGTAAATTCCTAGGTAATTCATTTAAGGCCATATACAAATACTTGAAATATAATATATGAAGTATGCTTAGTGAATATGGTTTATATGATTTAAGAATCTTATTACTGATTAACTCTGTCCAGGACTGATACACCCAAAATGAAAGTATAATTTTAAATGAAGCTTGCAATATAAGTTAGAGTTTTATCTGGTAAGAGTGGGAGGATGAATAAAAAAAAATAGCGCTTATAGAAAGGTGTACAAACAAGGAGAATATGCAATGCGTTTCAGAATGGGTATCAGAGTGCGGCTGCAGCTCAAAGTGCATAAAACAAAAGGGAAAATCATGTGGGAAAGTATGGTAAATGTGAAAGAAAAAGACAGTCTATATTAGAGACACTTGCGTACAATTTCAAGTTTACATGTTGTGCATCCAATAGATGAGTGCCTTTGTAATTTCTCAAAGGGGGTAGAATCAGGTGTCTTTGGATTACTTAAATTACTGCAGCATGTCCACGCTGCATTACATGATACCTCTGAAAGCAATATTGCACATGTGGAGAATACCCAACACTTACTCACAGCAATGAGATGGAAAGCATACCTCTGAAGGAATAAAAAATGAATGCTGAACATATAAAGAAATGAACTATTGATTTTTCTTTCTAATTGCTAACAAAATTTTCAGTGGATTTTACTGTCTTATAATGCTTCCTTCACATTATATAAAATAACAACGTATGATATCTGTGTATGTTAAGCTCTAATGTGTAATAAGGAGTTACAAGGTAAAAATAATGCCTCTGAAATGTTCTGTAATATTTAATGAAACTTGTTTTAAGAAATCAATAGTAACAGCAGTTTCTATAGTAACCTTCTCCAAGGAGAAATAGTAAAATTGCAATAAAAAGAAACACATACACAAAAATAAACACACACATAGACACACAGAAGTTGCATAAGTCATCTGGCCAATTCAGAAGAGCTAATAAAATGAAGAATCAATTTTCTAAAAAGCAAGGTCTATTCCTGAGCAGTTTCTCATTGAGAATAGTTAGGTTTAGTATAGTTCAAGTACTTTTCAAATGTACTTATTTGCTTAAAAATTACTGTCCATGTACTTTTTTTCTGTTTTCTCATATTGTGTATGAATGCATATCATTTTATATAGTCTCCCTTAATTGTGGTTAAACATATTTAATATAATGAGCAGAAAAGTATACCATAAGCCACATTATAATTGTGCTAATGTAAGGTAATGCAGGCCAGAAGAAATACACGACTTTAACGTGGACAATGAACACAGCAAAGTTATTAAAGGTTTAGCTTATTTTGGTTCAGTCACCCACTCAAATGATCACTGCAGCCAATAAGTCAAGAGAAGACTGAGACTCGGAATGGCAGCAATGGGAGAATTAGGAAAGATCACCAAAAGCAAAGGTGTGTCATTCGAGACCAAGACTAAGATCATCCACACCCCAAATGCTATAGACGGGTATGAAGTTGGGCAGTGAAGAGGCTGCTGAGAAAAAAAATATTTGTTTGAAATATGGTACTAATGGGGAGCTCTACAAATACCGTGGACCACCAGAAAGGCAAATAAGTGGGCCTGAAAATTGTTGGTGATGGAAAAAAAAGAAAAAAAAAAGATAAGACTGAAGCTGTCCTACCTTGGGCATATCATGAGAAGACAGGGTTCTTTGGGGAAAAGCAACAGTGCTGAGAAAAATATAAGACAGCAGGGAAAGAGGAAGACCAATATGAAATGAGTTGACTTCATAAAAGGATCCATAGGCATAAGTGTATAGGCTCTGAGCATGACTGTTGAGGATAGAATATTGTGGACCTGACTCATTCATGGGATCTCAAGGAATCAGAGTCAACTCAATGGCATGTAACACACACACAGAATAGGCCAAGAAAACTACTAAATACTAGAAAAATTCTAATGTCTAGTTGCTGGGAAAAGGTAGTGATGTTTTTATTTAGATCTTTTAGATCTAGATCTAGTAAGTCATAGAGATGTTTTTTGGGAGGCTCTTGGTATTTTACAACTTGTGAATATTTTATAAATTCTAGAGACAACAAACAGGGGCTATATGTGCCATGTGTGTATACTAATATTAAGAGAAAATATTTTATTGTATTTTACATTATGTAAAGGTCAGAAAAAAAGACTGCTCTTGCTTTTGGAGGCTCGATATTTTTTGAGGTAAAAAATGTCATCATTATTGTTAATAGCAAGTTTAAATGGGCAAAAAGTAGGAAGTTGAATTAGGTTCAAATATTGTTTTTATGTTGTTTCTATTATAAATTATTATTTTCAAAATTTAAAACTAGTCTTTCAATTTTACACGCAATGAAGTTTCTCATGCATTACATTAATGAACTTGTGATCTCTTCACCTTGTAGAAGCTTCTGTTTTTCTGTTGTCATCTCATATTGTCCAAAATTGTGAAATGTGAATGTAGCTAATCCACCCTAATATTCTGTCTCTTTTTTACATAATGACTGTTTGAGAGAATAAACTTCCTAGTGATTTTGCAAAGATTACTTATTTTGATATTTAATAATAGAATAATTCTACAGGAACAGAAAATTGACAGAAATAATTATATTTTGCTTGATACTCTTCATTTCAAATGCAATCCAATATGGCAAATTGTGCTTTCTATTCAAAATCAATTTGCAACAAAATTTTGTATTTCAGTGATTTGACATTTATAGCATACATTGTTTTTGTCACTCTTTTTAGACATAATTTTCAATTATATGTGTGCCCTACCATGCATGGTCCAAGGATATTTCTGGTTCATTTGGTCCATAAATTTCTTCGATAAACTTGTTCTAAACAGCATGCTGCATGCTTTCAAAATTTATATTTATCATATTTATATTATCAACAATAAAAAATGTTACCTCCAATATTAAACATTTTAACTACCCTTACAAATGCATTTACATATATATCAGATGTTTACTAATGAACTTCCAGTTTTGTTTTGATTGTTTAAATTTTAGGTAAAATTCAAACTAGATCTTTGCCTGGGTCTCTTCCTCTCCTAGGATTGATATACACATATTTCTTAAATTTTGCTTTTACTCAATTTTTCCTTTTGTTTCTTTTAACAAATTCCTATGCTTGATTAATATACTGAAATTTATTGTTATTCTTTAATGAACTTTGATTTTTATTTTTGGCTACTTCCAGAAAACTATTTTATACATTACAGTGATTATAACTTTTCAAGTTTTTTACATTTTTGTAAAAATCCAACAACAATGTGTATATTTTTTTCCAGTGAGTGTTTAATCATTTTCAGTGTACAGCAATTGAAAGGAGTATAAGTTTTTCATTTTATCTCATACATCTTTCTTACCTAAGGATATGAAAAAATTTTTTTCTCATCAATCAATATAATATTCTCAAGATACAGATAGAATTTGTGTTCTACTAGGTAAATAATCCAAAACACAGGCTAATAATTTTTCAAGCAAAGAAATGGTAGTGAATAAATGTTGCAGCAATGCTATTCCTTCAATGGGAAGTGATTCTATATTCTATAAAGAAACTCATAATTATTACTTTTATATCGATCTCATCTGGGCCTCAGTAACTTTTTAACCACATGGGCTGAAGTCTTTCTCTTCGATAACCACATCCTAAAAATTAGACCAGTGTGGATTGGTCTAGGGAAGAGTGAGTCCATCATGTCATCCATCAGAGAGTCCAAAGGTAGGCTTTCAGGACTAAGAGCCTTCAAAAATCAGTAAGTAGAAGACTAAGCAAACATCAAGTTAAAGTGTCTGTGATACCAAGATTTATCTAAATTGTTCATCTTATAAGTAAATTAATATTTATTTGAATATTGTCCTGAATATCATAATTATAAGCATAAGATAAACTGATTTATTTTTATTAAAACAACTCATATTTGGAAAGAGATCAATCAAGACCAAGTGAGGTTACCTCTTCCCTTCACCATTAAGGTATCATTTGCATAAGCCTCTTCTTACCTCAGCTTAGAAAAAACACACAAACACACCAGTAGGGGGAATTCAGTTCCTGAATTACCCCAATTGCTGAGGAAATATAGAATGTGATTTGCTTTGCAATAAAGTGATTATGTTGTCTTTATGCATCAAATAGAGAGAGGACTTAGAGTCAGAAAATAAATTGAATATTAAAACAAAGTAGTTTGCGCAAATAAGTTTTGTGACTGTGAATATGTATTCGCACTAAGAAATAAAGTCTCTGTACATCTAATGTTAGCAGTGGGGTGTTCTCCATGTCCGCACTTACTGCCGATGGAGGTGGGCTTTTTGAGGTGCTATGGGAATAAGACTTTCCTGAGGCCCCCAGGGGAGGATGAGATATTGAGGAAAGATTTACTTCTGTGGAATTAAACCCCTGAGTTTCCAAGGTCCCGTCTCCTTCTGTCCCACCAGGGGAAAGTCCCATTTTGTTTTCAGCAGAGCCAGAATCAAAACCATTGCCCAGAGCCTTTCTTCCATATTTGCAGAGTCCAGTCCTGCATCTTGCTAGGTTAGCTTGTGTTCCCAGCTGCAATCCATTGCATGTGAGGTTCACATGGCTATTGGCCATGCAGCTTCTAGGGACACATGGTGGGCTAGCACAGGTCACAGAACAAACGAGTGCAAAGAAGCAGGAGCAAAACGGGAAACAAGAGAGAGGGAAAACTCCTTTGGGGATTATGTATTCCGAAATTTTCATGTGCTTGCATTGGAGTCCACCCTCCTAACCAATGATCTTTGTTCCCCAGGATAGACTGAGAGGAAAGCACCTTCCCTATGTCACCCTGACTTCACTTCACTGTGCATGTGTCCATCTTCTCCTTTGTTGAACCCATTCCCCTAATGATTTGTAGGGAATGGACCTGTGGTTCTCTGGGGAGTGTGAGGTTTCAGCTTCCTGGTGAAGCTGCCCAGCTGACCATTCTTATAATATCTGTCCTTTCCTTTCTTCCTATTATTAATATTCATAAGTAGCTAGTTATGATGGTAACACTAAGGAACCACAGGTTGCAAAATAATCTATCAATTTATTTGCTACTACATTATGCATCTAAACTTCAGAACCTACAAGGTGAAAAGAAAAGCTTATAACTGAGGAAACATGGCATTGGTTGTAAGATCCAAAATATCCCATAAGTTACAGAAAAGGACATTTTTATTTAAAATCTATGTGAGCAATATTCTCATTAAACCTAACATCCTATCTAATAATAGAGAAACATGGTAATTAGCCATACCTCCGCTACCCTTCCCATTGGCTAATCAGGGCGATATGCAAATTAACTGCCAACCAAGAAGCCGGCCGGCAGCCAGGCAGCTTGAAGCTAACAGGAGGCTTGCTTGCTTCAGTGATGGAGGAAGCCATCGTTCCCTGACTGCGGCTGCCGGCCTCTGAGCTTGCAGTTGGAAACATTGTTACAAATATAGAAGCTAAACAAAACTCCAGAAACCTGCTTTCAGCCAACCAGGACCTCAGAGCTGGAGTTGAAACAGTGCTTCGATTATAGTACCCAAACAAACCAGATACCTGCTTTCAGCAGCCAAGGCCTCAGAGCTGGAGCCAAGCCTCAGAGCTAAAGCTGGCCCAGAATAAAAGAAAAAAGAAAAAAAGGACAGGTTGGGAGCTTCAGTCACCCGCCAGCCTGAAAACGGCCCTAAGCCCCTCACCCAGACTGGCCAGGCACCCCAGTGGGGACCCCCACCCTGAGGGGGTGTGACCAGCTGCAAACAGCCATCATCCCCTCATCCAGGCTGGCCAGGCACCCCAGTGGGGACCCCCACCCTGAAGTGGGTGTGACCAGCTGCAAACAGCCATCATACTCTCATCCAGACTGGCCAGGCACCCCAGTGGGGACCCCCAACCTGAAGGGGGTGTGACCAGATGCAATCAGCCATCATCCCCTCATCCAGGCTGGCCAGGCACCCCAGTGGGGACCCCCACCCTGATCCAGGACACCCTTCAGGGCAAACCAGCCAGCCCCCACCCGTGCACCAGGCCTCTATCCTATATAGTAAAAGGGTAATATGCCTCCCAGCACCAGGATCAGCGGAGCCGCGAGGCCTCCTGGCACTGGGATCAGCGTGACAGGGGGCAGCGACCAAACCTCCTGATCACCCTGAGGCTCTGTGTGTGACAGGGTGCGGCGCCCCAACCCCCTGATTGGCCCTGCTCTGTGTGTGACAGGGTGTGGCACCCCAACACCCCCCCACAGGCCCTGCTCTGTGTGTGACGGGGTAGAGCCATAACCTCCCCATCGGCCCTGCCCTGAGTGTGACAGTTGCGGTGCCCCAACCCCCTGATCGGCCCTGCTCTGTGTGTGACAGGGGAAGGTGCCCCAACTCCCCTATCGGCCCTACTCTGTGCGTGACAGGGGGGAGCTCCGCAAACCCCCTGATCGACCCTGATCTGTGCATGACAGAGTACGGAGCACCAACCCCCCTGATGGGCCCTGCTCTGTGAGTGACAGGGGGCAGCGCCCCAACCCCCTATCGGCCATGCTCTGTGCGTGAAAGGGGGTGGCTCCGCAACCTCCCCATCGACCCTGCCTTGAGTGTGACAGAGGGCGGTGCCCCAACCCCCTAATCTGCTCTACCCTGAGTGTGACTAGGGGTGGCATCACAACTTCCCGATCCGCCCTGCTCTGTGCATGACAGGGGGCGTTGCCCCAACTCCCCAATCGTCCCTGCTCTGAGCCTGACCAGGGGCTGCACCTAGGGATTGCGCCTGCCCTCTGCCACCCAGGAGCAGGTCTAAGCCAGCAGGTCATTATCTCCTGAGGGGTCCCAGACTGCGAGAGGGCACAGGCAGGGCTGAGGGACCCCCTCTCCCCTCCAAGTGCACAAATTTTTGTGCACCGGGCCTCTAGTCCTATCTAATAAAATAGAAACATGGTAATTAGCCGTACATCCGCTACCCTTCCCATTGGCTAATCAGGGTGATATGCAAATTAACTGCCAGCAAAGATGGCGGCCGGCAGCCATGCACTGAAGCGAACAGGGAGGCTTGCTTGCTCCAGTGACTGTGGACTCCAATGTTCCCTGCCTGACTTGCCGGCCTCTCAGCTGCACTCTAAGCAACTATGTTGCAAATATAGAAGCTAAACAAAACCCCAGAAACCTGTGTTAGTCAGCCAGGCTTCAGCCAGGAGGACCGCAACATTGTATCAAATACAGAAGGTAAACAAAAGGCCAGAAACCTGCTTTCAGCAGCCAAGGCCTCAGAGCTAAAGCTGGGCCCAGATAGAAAAAAAAGAAAAAAGGAGCAGTTGGGAGTTTCAGTCACTGCA
>NW_005871107.1:63439-72034 GCF_000147115.1 Myotis lucifugus
GGCAGCGCCCCAACCCCTTGATCGCCCTGCTCTGTGTGTGACAGGGGGCGTTGCCCCAACTCCCCTATCAGCCCTACTCTGTGAGTGACAGGGGGGAGCTCCTCAACCCCCTGATGGGCCCTGCTCTGTGCGTGACCGGGGGGAGCTCTTCAACCCCCTGATCGGCCCTGCTCTGTGTGTGACAGGGTACGGAGCCCCAATGCCCCTGATGGGCCCTGCTCTGTGCATGACAGGGGGCAACGCCCCAACTCCCAGGTCGGCCCTGCTCTGTGTGTGACAGGGGGTGACGCCGCAACTTCCCTATTGACCCTGCCTTGAGTGTGACAGGGGTGGTGCCCCAACCCTCCAATCGGCTGTACCCTGAGCGTGACTAGGGGTGGCATCGCAACCTCCCGATCCGCCTGCTCTGTGCATGACAGGGGATGGTGCCCCAACTCCCCAATCGGCCCTGCTCTGTGCATGACAGGGGGCGTTGCCCCAACTCCCCAATCGGCCCTGCTCTGAGCCTGACCAGTGGCTGCACCTAGGGATTGGGCCTGCCCTCTGCCACCCAGGAGCAGGCCTAAGCCAGCAGGTCATTATCTCCTGAGGGGTCCCAGACTGCGAGAGGGCACAGGACGGGCTGAGGGACCCCCCCCTCCCCCCCCTAGTGCACAAATTTTTGTGCACCGGGCCTCTAGTCTATATATAAAAAGCCTAAGCGACCGTTACAACCAAATGACTGGAACAACCAGTCACTATAACACACACTGACCACCAGGGGCAGATGCTCAATGCAGGAGCTGCCCCCTGGTTGTCAGTGTGCTCCCACAGCCAATCTCCTGTGGCTGCCCAACCGCCTGCAGTCCCTTCCCCCGGCCAGCCAACCTCCCATGGCTCCTCCTCCCAACCCTCCCACCAGCCTGCAGTCCCTGATCATCCTTCCACCCACTCACCATGGTGGCAGCGGGGCAGCAAGGGACAGGTGGAAGGTGAGAGGAGGGGAACCGCACAGTGGCGGGGCGCTGATGGCGGCATCAGCATCTGTTTTTTCCGCACCTGGCCTGGAGACAATCACCTCCTCTCCCAACCCTGTCAGGGCCTTCAGGCCCCGGGCTGGGATGGGGAACTGGGGGTGGGTGGCGGTGGATGCAGACCCTTTCCACAGTGGCCAAGGGCGGCTCCCTCCTTGGGGCCAACGGCCAACCTCCCATGGCCCCTCCTTCCTGCCGGCCAACCTCGCACCACTCCGATCAGCCCAGATCACTGGCCAGGCCTAGGGACCCCACCCATGCATGAATTTGTGCACCAGGCCTCTAGTGTTATAATAAATATGCTTGGCCAATTTTCTATGTGTCAATTACTTTTTCTTGAAGTAGTCTGAGACTCATTAATTAGAAAGCCGTGTTAAAAAGCAATAGAAAAAAAAAATTTCCCTGTTTTCCCCATTACTTTAACCACTGCTGAATAGGATCCACTGAGTCATCAATTTATTTATTTATGTTTGTAGTTCTTTTTAAATTTTCAGACAATGGAAATAAGAGAGGGCGATAATGACTGTTGAGAGACAATTGTCTATTAGTTTCTCACATTTCTGCACATCTTCTGAGCACAGACATTAAAAGCACTTGTTTCTGCCTGTCTTTTCAATACTGTATAGAAAGAAGGCAAACATGGGAAGAAGAAAGAGTGTCTTTCTCCAGGGAAGAAGGCAGATTTCTTTGCTCTCAGAATTAATAATGATGATGACTCCCCCTAGGCCAATGTTTGGGCAGATTTGATTGTGGTCCCTTTACAATACTAGGATTTCCTAAGATTGGGTTTCTTTGGTTTTGTAAAAACCTACTGTCCGTGAAGAATCTATCGAGCCATCTATATTGCTCCCATGGAATACGGGGAATAAATGCAAACATGTTCATGCTGCTTGCCTGGCAGTAATGAAGTCTTTTATCTCAGATCCAAATGTTCGTGCCTTTCTCTAACAACCAGGAAACTGTGACAAACTTACTTGTTGGCTGGCAATTAAGGCAAAAAATCTCAGATCATTTTTATTTCTTAACAATGATGATACTGAATGGTCCAGGAAAGGAGAATTTACCTTAGGTAATGCACAAAGATTATAATGTACACCTTATAATGTACACCTTTATAAGAATCGTGAATTGTGACTTGAATATATCTTCCCTATTCTCACTGGTGAAAAATCATTGAAATTTTAATAAGAATATAACATTACATGTTATTAATGTTTATTAGAAAAATGCAAATTTAATTGAATGTTTTACTTCTTTCTAGTCAGTTGCCTTCCTGTATTCTTGTGTTTTCTAATCCAAATGAGCCCTTTAACAAATTTAACTCTAGATAAAAGATAAACTAAGTTTTAGTGTAGGGGGAGCTTTGATATTGTTTTGGGCTTTCCATTAAGAAATAATTTTAAAAAATAGTCAGTCTTGCAAGAAACCCTTGGAAGCGTGAATCCTGAAACGTAAGCTTCATTAGCTTTACTGTGACTCTATATATGTTTCCATTACAGGCTACTGCTTTATTTTCTATCCAAATAGCAAAGAAAAACACTTAATATAAACAATCCCCATGTGGCACTGTGGAAGATGAACTTCATACAGGTGAGAGACCAGGGCAGAGGGACATGTTAGGAGATTATTGAAATTGTGGAGAATGAAGAATTTGGAAGAAATAATGATGGACAGGAAGAGATGAGATATTTGGAATGAGTAGATTTTTCAGTATTTGGGACACAATTAGATGAGATGGATGAAAGGGGAATGGAGGCATTAAGGGTTGAACAGGCTTGTGACTAGGTATACATTAGTGTAGTAGTCAATAAAGAGAATAGAAAATTGATTTGTGAAGGAAGAATAATAGTTCCTGTTTAGGACAAGCTGACTTGCACCACTTTCTGTGCATTGCTATTAGATTAATCATTATTAAGTTATCCTAGTTGTATAAAATATTATATTTGCAAAGAACCTAATTTAATTGGAATCCTTGAAAAATATTATTTCACCAACTTACTATGAAGTATATTAAATATTTGATTGATATTTTAGCTTTTGAATGGTGGCTTTATCATTGTAACCTAGTTTCAGCTACTTCCCATTGAGCTATTGTATAATCCATAAGCACAGTATACTGAATGTCAGCAGCTCAGTGCAGAGTAATGAGCCCATTAGCATAGACAGTCATGAACACCACTTCCAGAAAATAGCAAACACTACTAAAACCTGAGATTCATTTGAGAAACCAGACACTTTGCAATTTATAATATAAATGTACACAGTTAATTTTGGTGTGGAATAAAATATCCTCCAATATTATCAAATATATTCAAATATTTCAAAGTTTAATGGACTTTCATAGCAACTTACTTTCACTTAAATACGTACTGATGCTGAGGTTTCCCCGTTGACCACCTGGATCTCTATTCAAGGACTTACAAAGTCTCTGTTCTCAGCCCTGCCCCTCCTCACAAATAGTCCATATTTAAATAATTAAGGATTGGAGTTTTTCAGAATTATGAAAAGCAAAATGTGACCTAAATAGTTTAACACATTCTAGGTAATTAACATTAACAGTTTTCTTGTGTATTAAGTATTTGAGATATTCTTTTAAGTTGACCTAAAAGAACACCACAGGGCATATAAAAGGATACCTGTTTTCCTTTATGCTCAAAACAAGTTATTTAATAATAAAATTCTTTAAGACTGTTACATATGAATGTTATATATAACATTCATATATTATCCAATGATGAAGGCAATGACACTGATTTTGGTAATTTGCTATGTATAATAATTCTGATTTGCCTCAGTGGGTAGAACATTGGCCTGTGGACTGAAGGGTCCCAGATTTGATCCAGTCAAGGTCAGATTTGATCCAGTCAAGGTCACATGCCCAGGCATGCAGGAGGCAGCCGATCAATGATTCTCTCTCATTATTGATGTTTCAATCTCTCTCTCCCTCTCTCGTCCTCTCTGAAATCAATAAAAATATGTTTTTTAAAAAAGAACACTTCACATGTCCTTAACTCAAGATAAAAAATTCTAGACTGTTCTAGAATACAACTAGAAAGGTTTAGTCGTATCCTTACAGTCTCACCCTGAATACGACATAACATTTTTAGGGGGAAAAAATCCTCCTGGGCTCTGAGTCTACCTCTTCATTATGATAAAAATACCACTCTTGATATCAGGAAAACAGAGATCTTTTCTTTTATTTGGTAAATTTCCCATGATACAACTTCAGGACATAGAGCTGAGGGTGATGACTTATGTCTCTCCTTCCACTCTCCCCTCAGGCACCTGTACTCTATGTGTTTTTCTCTATCCAGGACTGAACTTTCTAAAGATTGGAGTTGATTTCAATCTCTACTTATACTTCTACAAACCCTAAGTATAAGTATAAAATATAGTGAATGCATAGCTCCATTAAGACAACCATTTACTATTAAGGGTTTGTTTAACAATGACATGAGCATGATAAATAGAAAATGGAAGAATTTAGGAAATAGTTCATCATTAAAATTCAGATTTGACAATTATCTGCCAATTGAGAGAAAAATACATGGAGTCAGTGCTTCTTTGATTTTTTTTTAATTTGCAGATTATATATGGAACCCATATAGGAAGGGAAAGGAAAATTGGACATGTGTATAATGTGTACATTTATACATATGTATGTGTGTATGTATAAACATATATACCTAAATATATATGATTTATGCATAAAATATGCATATATAAGCATAGAATACACATAAATTTAAATATGTGTATACATTTATATATATACAAACATATATAGAAATACTTATATATTAGACGATTAGGAGGATGTAGAATAACTGGAATTCAGAGTGCTTGCAGAATTGTAAAATGGTAAAATCACTATGGAAAAATTTTGTCAGACATAACAGAATATATAAAATTGTTCAATCTAATTAAAGGACCCATATAGGCTATTCTTGTACTATTCTTATAAGTTTATTGTAAGTTTAAAATCATATTAAAATAAAAGTTAGAAATTTTTAAAAATTAAAAAGATAGAACTGAACCAGAAAAATACCTCCTGAGTGCAATTACTCAGTTCTACGTTCAATATTTGCTGTGCAAAGGCAATTAAATTATATATGTCTATATTCCATCAGTTCTAAATCTTTAGCTTTAGTTGGTTCTTTGCCATTGCATCAGACACTCCTTGTGTATGTCTTTTGATCCATTTTACCTCACTCGTTTGCTATTTTAGTTCCATGTGGACTTAGACTGAAATCCATGAAGGAACTGACAATACCTTGCCTACAGCCTCAGGGCTTCTATATTGATACTGATTGGGTCCCATGTCCGCTCATGTGAAACCCAGAGATGTGACAGAATTAGTGCTCTTTGAGCCTGAGGCACAAGTTATACATTTTTTTTGTTTTGGTGTTTTTTTGTTTTGTTTTGTTTTGGTGTGTGTGTGTGTGTGTGTGTGTGTGTGTGTTTTACAGGCATACTTCCATTGATCAAGCAGTCTGTCACACTTAGTAGTGGACAGATAGCACAATTTTGTACTCTTTCTTTTTTATTGATTTCAGAGAGGAAGAGAGAGGGAGAGAGAGATAGAAACATCAATGATGAGATAGAATCATTGATCATCTGCCTCCTGCACTCCTCACACTGGGGACCACGCCCCCAACCCAGGCATGACCCCCGACCAGATTCAAACCGTGACCCCCTGGTTCATAGGTAGACACACAACCACTGAGCCATGCCAACAAGGCCTGTATTCTTCTTTTTTTTAATGCTGCATAGATTACAGCAAGTGCTCAATTGAACAGAGTCAGTTTGCAGTGGTTCTCAACCTTCCTAATGCCGCGACCCGTTAATACAGTTCCTCATGTTGTGGTGACCCCCAACTATAAAATTATTTTCGTTGCTACTTCATAACTGTACTTTTGCTACTGTTATTAATAATAATGTAAATATATGATATGCAGGATGTATTTAAGTGACCCCTGTGAAAGGGTCATTCAACCCCCAAAGGGGTCGCGACCCACAGGTTGAGAACTGCTGGTTTAGAAAATGCAGGAAGAGTTAAGAGGTCTTTGTAAAAGTTTTGGTGTGTAGGTTAGCAATGAATCAAGGAGCCAGGGGAGAGTATTTGACTTTATTATAATAGGCAACACATTCTCACCTTTAACTTAGGGTATTGCTAACACTTCAGAGTATTTGAGTACATGGAAGTTCAGGATCTACTTGTAAGCTTTCCAACTTCTCAATGGTAATTTAATTTTTTTTAAATAAACATTCTTCTAACAACATAAAATCTACATGCCTGATGTAGCCCACAGTCAGCAAGTGTGACTTCTAGTTTAAGTGAATGGAATACATGGAGTAATGAACAAACAGGATGGCAGCTGGGACTGACTCAGCAGTTGAGAGAAGATGGGAGAGGGGATTTAATGAAAACATTTCTCTTTGACTTAGTATATATCCTTTGTAGCTTGGAAAATTATGATATTTAAATAAACTGTTGTAACAAATATGCTACACAAATGTAATCCTATATAATAAAAGGCCAATATGCAAATTGTCCCCTCAGGAGTTCAACCACTCACTATGACGTGAGCTGACCACCAGGAGGTGGTGCGGAATGAATGAAGACCCCGGCCATCAGCCAGCAGCCATGGGAAGGAAGGCCGCGGCTGGTAGCCGGAAGGCCTCAGTCAGCCCTGATTGCCAGCCAGGCCTAGGGACCCTACCCATGCACGAATTTCATGCACTGGGCCTCTAGTATATTAATAATAGGGGAACTGGGTAAGGGAGTGTATAGAATTCTGTACCATCATCTCAATTTTTCTGCAAATCAAAAACTGTTCAAAAAATAAAGTCTATTAAGAAAAAAATAATCAAAAAAGAAGCACTATCACAATAGTTTGGGTAGAAGATGATCAAGATGATGGTGAAGTAGTGAATAGGGTGAGGAGTCAAATTCAAAATATATTTTGAAAGTGCACAGTGCAAAATGTGGTGACAGGTTAGCTATGGAGAGTGAAGGAAAGAGAATAACCAAGGAAGACTCTTGGGGTTGTTTATTCACGTAACTGGAAAGACGAAGAACACTACCTTTATTTAATAAATGACAGGGGAATGAGGGAGGGGGGTGAGAGAAGAATAGGTGTTATTGCATCTGAGTAATTTTGCCAGCTCTGTATATTGCTAATTCCTGATTTATTCTTGTGAGTTGTAGGATCAATAAGAAAATTTCAAACTGTATGGTCTCACACAGAATCTCAGATTAGTATAATTCTTAGTTTTTATTTTTTAATTATAGAGAATAAATAAATAAAGTGTGCAATATAGACTGAGTGAAAGAGAAGAAAATAGAAATAAAAATTGGTTGTGGTGAAAATGTGCTCCACATAAGACAAAAACAGCATATGAGTTAAAAATATTCATTGAAGATTTAATCATTATCTAATTATGAAAATAAAGCAAAATTAAAAATGATAATGTTTTCCCCAGTGAGTTTAATGGATTGTCATAAATATGAAAATGTGCATTTGGCCATAATATACCTCTTTTTCTCTCAAACTAATTCAAGTTTGAAATAGAAATTCCCAGCCAGAAATCTGCTCGTAGGAATAGTATTTAATCATATGAATCTAAGTTTTTGCTAGAGGAGATCATGACAAATTTGAGGACTTATCTTAGAGTCTAGAGCTTATGAAACTCCAAAATAAAATATAAGTAGTGACAGAATGGCCAAGCTAACATCCTCTACCTTAAACCCAATTTCTTACAATTGTCCCAGTCTTATATTTTAATTTGTTTTGTTATAATGGTTAGTGCATCTGGATCTATGATGACAGAATAGCTGGTGTGGTACTACTGATATTTGGGGGGAAAAAAGATAAGTACATGTGGGATGTGAATATTAACTATTTAACTTGACCCCAAGTAAAGGCACAATAAATAAAAGTTATAAAAAACAATTGCCATATTTGTAATGAGTAACTATAACATAAAATATAGCAAATGCATCTAGAAACACTTCATTTTAAAAGTAATGAAATTCTGAAAGCAATAGTCAACAGTTGTAGAATCAGACATACATTCATGATGGAGAGTGGGAAACCTTGGCAAAAATACTAATCACCTTAGCAGTATCATTTGTTCAAATTAAAAACTCCCTTATCTTCAATTTTCCCATTTCTAAAACTGAGATGATAATATTATTTATTCAACATATAATTCCATACTAATATTTCATACTAATAAAATGACAATAAGCATTCAAAATGTTAGCTCTTCTGTAACATTATTCAAAAATAAAACCTAAACATAAGACATTTGGTATTTGGTAATAAGATTGTGTAGGTTCACTTCCTCCGCATGGAAAATACGCATTTCAGTTTGGGGAAGAAAGACAATACCTGCATCAAACTATAATTCCTTCTGAGGAATTAAATTACATTCTTGTGGTTAAGTAGGAGAGAGAGAGAGAGAGAGAGAGAGAGAGAGAGAGAGAGAGAGAGAGAGAGAAAAGGAGAGAGAGAGAGAGAGAGAGAGAGAGAGAGAGAGAGAGAGAAGGAGAGAGAGAGAGAGAGAGAGAGAGAGA
>NW_005871107.1:72134-106954 GCF_000147115.1 Myotis lucifugus
AAGAAGAAGAAGAAGAAGAAGAAGGAGGAGGAGGAGGAGGAGGAGGAGGAGGAGGAGGAGGAGGAGGAGGAGGAGAAGGAGGAGGAGGAACCAAAGCTAGAGCTCACAGAATTTAGCTTAGCTATTATAATTAGAATATAAAAGAATGCCTTGAGCTCAGTTTTGGACATCTCCTGAAACATGAAATATTTGGGAAGATACCAAATCGTTCCAAATGTTCATTTTCTCATGTAGAGAAACTTTCTCATTTAGTGTAGGTCGCTCTGGGGAATGGGAGGAAGGTGTCCAGAGTCATTTGTCTGCCACTCCTGTGGGTTAGCGCAGCACCCCTGCATGTGCAGCACCCCAGCATCTGCGCCTTTGCCTTTGATTGATCTAATTTTAAGTTACTTTTTTTTTTCTCATCTGGTTTTTAGAGATGGGAATACATGCACTGTCTCAAGCATGACCCTCCAATCCAGATGATCTTGGTCTGAATCACACATATAAGGAGGGGGCTTTCAGAGTGCTGTAAGGCTGAACTGGGACTGGTTGCTGGTGAGACTGGGCTAGTTAGGGGAGAGGGAAGACACTGAGAGTCTCCTTACCATTACTGTGGTGAACTCCATTTATATGGCCTATTTGCTAGGCAGGCTACATCTTGCTGTTGCCTGGTGAGCCTTGGATGAAATAATTATGAAAAAGTTGTTTGTAAGGGATAAGATATAATTTTTAAGATTTTATAATTATTCAGTTAAAGGGTATAGAATAAATGTTATTTTTTGGGGGTGTAAGTGTGATTGTGTGTGTATATGTTTGTATGAAAGAGAGAGAGAGAGAAGAGCTAGAGAGAGGGAAGAGCTAAGAAGCTGCCAAGCGTGTTACCTTCAATAGAATTTTATGAAGAGGATTATTCTTAGAAAGATACAATTTGTTTAAAGTCCTATTCTTGGGCTATCCATTTACCAATATCCAGCTCCCCCCCCCATGTATTCTGAAGGCAACAAAAATATTAGAGAGTGTGCAAGAACAAATATACCATGGACATTCCATTGTATAGCCCTCTTAAGTGAAAAAACAGACCATTTCCAGTGCAAGATGTTTTTATGATTCCAACCTCTTCATACATACTTATATTGTCATGAATATTTTACAATGTCAGTTCTCAATGTCATCTACATTACTATTTCTTTGACATAGCATATGCCATACCCCTGCTACTCTGAGCTTGTTTCTAAAATGTCTAATGAAATATTGAACCAGTTTTACATTTTAGAAAAGATCACAGTAGGTAACCTTAACATAAAAATACATTGAGTTTTATAAAGTTTCCATTGTACTTTGAGAACCTCAAATTAATCATGAGATAGTTCAAAGTTGGCCAGAGATCTGAGCAGCAAATGTGATACCCTTCAGGTGCCCCGTAATCATTTAAGCACATTAAAAAGTCATTATGGAACAAGACTGCTTATTGGTACATCATTACATCTTGGAACCAGGATGGTGTAGTAAAAGAATATAGATTTAACATTAGATCATATTGGACCTGGTATCAAATTTTGTCTCAGCTTTTTAAAAATATTTTTAATGTTTTTAGAGAGGAAGGGAGAGGGAGAGAGAGAGACATCAATTATGCGAGAGAATCATTGATCAACTGCCTCTTGCATGCCCCACACTTGGGATCAAGCCTGCAACTGGGGTATGTATTACCTTGACAGAGAATTGAACTGTGACCTCTGGTTCATAGGTCAATGCTCACCATGGAGCCATTCAAAATATATTTTGAAAGTGCACAGTACAAAATGTGGTGACAGGTTAGATATGGAGAGTGAGGGAAAGAGAATAACCAAGGAAGACCCTTGGGGTTTTTATTCACGTAACTGGAAAGATGAAGAATACTACCTTTATTTAACAAATGACAGGGGAGTGAGTTAGGTGATCTCAGCTTTTATGAAGAGTGTAGTTGATAAATTAGCTTAACTCCTCAGAAATATCAATGTCTTTACTAAGAAATGGAAATATGACTACTCGCTTTTCAAAGTTTCTCTGTAAATTCATTCATTCTTTTAAATAACAAATATCAATTCAGTGTCTATTGTGTTCCATGCTCAGATATACAACACAGAGGCCCTCTCTTCATTGTATTTATATTTTAGGGGGAAAATAGAAAATAAATAAATCTACAAATATTTAATATGACAGAAGCTATTGATAAGTGCTATGGCCAAGAATCATCAGGTCGTAAGATGGTGATAGGAAATTCTATTTTAAAAGAATAGTGAGTAAATGACTCTCAAATGAGATAATGTAAATAAACTATCGCGTACCCATTAGCTTTATTAGGATTTATAACTTTTAGAAAAAAATCTAGAGATGAAGTTATATATTTTTAATATAAGACAAGCTGAAATTTACTATCTTCTCAAGTAGGTTAGTATTTAATCTGTTTTAATTCGTTATTTTGTCCCATGCCCCTTATTACACCATTACCAAGCACAATAATGATTTTAATGTGATTTATAATATTTTTGTTTTGATAATTATATCTAACATAGAAGACCAAGAATGTCATAATAAGATAATTTTAAAAATTATTACTATTTAAATATGTACTAAAATAAAAAGCAACAAATGAAATAAAATGTTGCTCAAATAAAATTATACAAGCAGAATCTAGATGATTTTCAAATTTACAAATAAAACATAATACACAAATATCTATGAAGATTTGTAAACATTGCAGAATCATTTGAGGATACATTTGAATTAAGAAATGTGAAATAAATAGTATTTCTATACTAAAATTATACTAATTTTGGTGGGTGATAATCCTTAAGACTCAGCTTGTCTTCTCCAACTACCATCATTAAAAATGTACTTCACCCAAAATTTTCAGTGAATGTAAATTTTTTGGGGGGAAGTAGTCCCAGGGAGCATGAGCAAAGAAGAAAAGTCAACAGCAAGAGTGCATTGTCTAATCAATTCTAAGTGAAACTGATCTTTAGTGCAAAGAGCATATGGAATGCAGAGTGATTCATCTGAGAGTCAAGAATTAACAGAAAAAAAATTATCAGTCAGTTTCTGGTTTCCATTGGTTTAGAATTGTTTCTCTGAGCAAAAGATCTCCTACATTTCAATGTCCTGCATGCTTGCCTTAAAAGTGAGCTCCTAAAGACATCCACATTGGAAAAACAGGAACAGAATGTGAAATACAGGCTTAAGGACTTGAGGGAAACATGGCTAACATCAGAGATGATATTGAGAAAATGTGAAATAAAAAAGCAATAGGTAATATGCAAACTAGATTCTTCTATTATGATAAAAATATTTAATAGAACAAGAGTAAGATGTGTTCGTTAGAACATCCACAACTAAACTTATAAAGCAAGGTATTTCACCCCTATAACCTCACACACATCTTTATTTTTAAGTAAAACCTATGTTTTTTCACTCTCCTTGGTATAATAATTTCCTTTTCTTTCCATTTTCTTGTATCTGTCCCTCTTATTTAAAAAGTTGTCCCCAAGAAAGGCACTGATATTATTTTATCCTTCAAAGTAAATTAACTCAATGCACTATCTCACATTTTAATTTAAGTTTGTTTTTTACTTTTTTAAAAAAGAAATGTTTAAAAGTTAATAAAAAACATAAATATATTTTGCAGACCATGCAGCTGAAGGCCCATTGCATCATAATTTTGCTCATCTCTGATGTGCTTCTATAGTTTGACACCTTTGAGATAGGACAGTGGAAAACAACGTTAAATAAAACATTCTATTTGTTTTTTAGT
Source organism: Myotis lucifugus (assembly GCF_000147115.1). Taxonomy (NCBI): domain Eukaryota; kingdom Metazoa; phylum Chordata; class Mammalia; order Chiroptera; family Vespertilionidae; genus Myotis; species Myotis lucifugus. The sequence goes on from NW_005871107.1 coordinate 75,904, forward strand.
TGCTATTTGGGAATTGCTTCCAAAATAAAAACCATTCAAACAAATCCTTGAAAATTTCTACTTTGATTGTGACAGTGAGAGAACCTTCACAAAAACTACACAGCTAATTTAATGTAAAAAACAAACAAAAAAACAAACACTGTTTTTTTCCAAAAGAAATAGAGTGTGCATGCCTATGTAAAGTTTTACCATTAGATTAATACAATATAAACTTTTTTTTTTACAGATGATTAATTTTTAAAGACTTAGGAGACAAAAGCCCACATATGTTGAAACCCACCCTGTAGCTAAGTATGTTTTCCTGAAGGTTCCAAAGGCATTTCAGGATGGCAAAATAACAAGAGTGCCTGCTATTGGTTTGGTTCCATGTCATTTACAGTCTCAGTTCTCACGAGGTTTGTGACATTGAGCAGAGCTGGGCATGCCATGTCGGTGAGGCTGCAAGAGCTGGTCCAAGCTGTGGAACCTGGGAAGGGAATTATTGCCGTGTCCTTCCCTGGTGAGAAAACGAGCATAGGTTTCCTCCTCGATATTTTTGACAAAAATATAGTTATTTAATAGTGACAAACATCAAAGGTAAATGGTTTTCTAAAGAAGTTCTAACTATTTTATTCCTAAAGCAACATACATTTATTTAGAAAATTTAAAATTATAAAAAAGTAAGTAAAACAAAAGTCATGAAAATAAAATCCTCCATCATTCCATACCTAGAGAAAATCACCATGTATTTCCTTCCAGTTTTTCAGACATTTTTAATAAAAATCAAGTCTTTATTGTCTAGTATGTACATAATTCTTCTATCTTGCAAAAAAAGGAGACATATCTAATACCCTTTGTAATACTTTAAGCAATAAAACAAAATTGAAAAAAAAAAGAATCCAGCAATGAGATCTTGGTTAAATCGATTTTTTATGGATGGGTAAATTGAATATTATGCAGTGATTAAACAATTCAGAATCTTTGCTTAAATGTTCATGATACAGAGAGAAGTAAAACAGGCAAGATTGAAGAATTATGTACATACTAGACAATACAATATAAACTTTAAACTAGTTACCAATTTTAGAACTTGGAAATGACTCTCTTATCTATGGGGATATGTTTCAAGACCCCCAGTGGATGCCTGCAAGTACCAAACTCTATATATACACTATGAGTTTTCCTACACACACTTACCTTATGACAAAGTTTAATTTATAAATTAGGCATAGCAAGAGACTAACAACATTAATTAATAATAAAACAATTATAACAATAAAATGAGGATTATTTAAACCTACACATCGCTCACCATCACAGTCACCTGGTAACCTAGATACAGTGGGGCCTTGACTTACGAGTTCAATTCGTTCCATGACGGAGCTCATAACTCAAATAACTCGTATGTCAAATCAAGAAGTGAACGAGTGAGACACGTGATGCTGGGCTGATGTTGTGGCGTTCACTGTGACGTTCGCTGCGCCAACTAGCGGTGGGGTATCTGAAGCTGGCTCGTAACCCGAATTTTAGCTAGCAACTCAAAGCAAAAATCGGCCGAGAGACGGCTCGTATCTCGAAAAACTCGTTAGTCGGGACACTCGTAAGTCAAGGCCCAACTGTATCTGCTAAGTGACTAGTGGGCAGGGAGCATGTGCAGCTAAATACCCTGAACAAAGGGATGATTCATGTCCCAGTAGAACAGAAGGGGATGGCATGAGGTTCCATCACACTACTCAGAATGGCACAAAATTTAAAACTTATGAATTATTTATTTCTGAAATTTTCTAATTTAATATGTTTTACTGGAATTGTACATAAATAACTGAAAGTAGGGAATATGAAATTGTGGATAAGAGAAAACTATGGTATATGTATACCACAAATTAATAAAAGTGTAAAAATGTTTCTCTCAAATATTGTTGCTATTTCATATGTTAGTTTATCACAGCAAAGTGACAAGATTACGCTTATAGAATCTTGATTGCAAGAGAAAAACAACAAATAAGATGCAAATTACTAGTCAACAAATATATATTTTTAAAATAACAGGTACACATTCTTGAAATAATTTTATATTTCCATTATTTAAGTAACTAGAGGCCTGTTGCATGAAGAGATTCGTGCAATAGGCCTTCCCTTCTCCTGGCTGCCGGCACCAGTTTTCCTCCGGCACCCAGGACTCAGGCCTTTGCTCCAGCTGGAGCCACCTTCCGTCCTCGGTCTTTGGGGCTCCAGCTCACCTTCAGTCTTCACTCCGCCGCTTAGAGCCTATGTATGCAAATTAGCCACCATCTTTGCATATTGCGCTGATTAGCCAATGGGAGGCGTAGTGAAGGTATGGTCAATTACCCTGTTTGTCTATTATTAGATAGGATGCTTGAGCTATAAGAAAATTAGTGTTCTGAAACTGACATTTCAGTCTTAACTAGTATGTAGTTTAATTTGACAATATAATACTCTAATTTTTTTGCAGTGATGAAAAGAAATCACACTTCTTCCTTTTCTTAAGTTTTTTTGTAAAACATTAGATCAGTGTTGCTGTATATGATTTATATGTTTATTGTCATTTTTAAAAGTTTTCTAATATAGATTTTTAAGTTCTATCATATGATGCTAATTAAATTATTCCAATGACCATTTTTCCTAGTTTTTTCTGTATTTCTAACTTAACACTTATATGTAACCATGATGTACTAATAAACATTGGAATATATGATTTTTTGGAAATACAAGTGCTTAATATTTTTATGATTTTAATTGGTAAGAATCCATACATTCATTTATTATTATTTTCTCTTTTGTAATAGAATATTTTTGCACTTTAAATGTTAGTACATTTTTGGAGGAGTATTGTTATAACCAAAATCTGACATGGTGTTTAATCCAATTTAAATCAGCAGAATATTATTTTGCTGATAGTATGGTGGTCAGTATCCCATACGCATGGCTCTTTTTTGTTCTACATCTCAGGACCTATACTGGATGTCTCACTTGCTTTTTTTGGAATTCTTTGAAAGGCAGTAATTTATTTTAATATGAAATAGTCATTCATCATAAATGGCATATTTACCATCAACATTATTTTTTAAACTTTATTCATAATGAATTTCATAATTCTACTAGCAAATAACTATTACCAAGGGATTTTTATGAGCTAAAGAGTTATTACTTTGGGACATTTTATATAATAAGTAGAGTAATAGTGCTTATTTCACTCTGTCTTATAATATAGTTAACGATTTTCCCTGTCTCAGGAGACAATAAATCTCTCGGGAGATTATGAGTTATTTTATAGCAAGTTCTGTGATTTATTTATCTTATCACCTCACACAGACAACCACAAAGGAATAGAGAACTTTGCATATAATGGGAAATTGTTTCATGGTTTTAGTTTTTTAATAACCCATGAATATGTGGCCAATCAATTATTTCATGAGTAAATAAATTAGACAATTCCACTAATAAATATTATAATAAAAATTCTGGTGTATGCTTTTATATTTATCTCAGGTGTTGAAAAGAAGATATTTACATTTCATAATCTGTAATTAGTGTTTGGTTGAGCTACATAAAATGTATAAGACTATGTTTGCTGGGGAAATATAATTTAAAAAAGAAAATTCCCCCAACCCAGTAAACCTCTCCACAACTTAGTAAAGAAAGAACAAAATTTTATTATTTAATAAGCATGAAATTAGAATATGATGATGCCCATCACAGAAAATCTAGTAAGGGAGTGCAAAGACAAGCTTTATGCAGCCAAGCAGATAAACCATTGCATATATGTTTGCAAAATGAACAACGACTAGTCCTTAAGTAAAAGGACTTGAGAGCCACATTTGTCATGAATAGTTCAGCCTAAATTCATTGCGTAATTGGAATAACTTCTGTGCTAGTGAAACTGACTTTATTCAGGAGAGAAACAAACTTCTTCTATTTTTATGACAAGAGGTAGTTTTGCCACTTGCACCAAGCAAAACAGAAACAGACTCATAGATACAGAGCATGTTGACAGATGGGTGTAAGAGGTGAAGGGATTAAGAAGTACAAATTGGTTATTACAGAATAGTCATGGGGATGTAAAGTACAGCTTAGGGATTGTAGTCAATAATATTCTAATAATTATGTATGGTGTCAGATGGGTGTGCGATTCATTGGATGATCATTTCTTAAGTTTTGTAACGTCTAATCCCTGGGGTGTACACCTGAAACTAATATAATAATGTATTTGAAAATAAAAAAATAAAAAAATGTTTAATAAAAATAAAAGAAAACACTAAGAAATCTGGCTGTGCCCTCTCTTCTCTGCCATGTGAGGCTACAGCTAGAAGAAAGTCATCTGCAAACTAAGAAACTGGATTGCACCTGACAGTAGATCTGCCAGAGCCTTGATCTTGGACTTTCCAGGTTTCAGAACTGTGAGAAGCAAATGTTGTTGTTGAAGCCCATTCTTTGGTCATTTGTTATAATAATATGAACTGACTAAGACTATGTCTTTTCTCACATATTATTACATTATATTATGAGATAATATAGTAGAATATGATATATATAATATAATATAATAAATATAATATAATATAATATAATATAATATAATATAATATAATACAACTAGAGACCCGTTGCAGGAAGATTCCTGCAAGATTAGGTCTTCCTGTGGCTGGAGCAAAGCAGAGAAGGGAGCAAAACCCGCCGAGGCAGGCTTCCCTCCCGCCTCTGCCGCCCCGCTTGCTTCCCTCCCGTCTCCGCAGCTTTACTCCCTTCTGCAGTGCTTGGCTTCCTTCTACATTGTCTTCAGTCTTCACTCCACGCGCCTGCGTATGCAAATTAACTGCCATCTTTGTTGGGTTAATTTGCATACTTGTCTGATTGGCTGGTGCGTGTAGTAGAGTGACACCAATTTGCATGTTTCTTTTTTATTAGTGTAGATTTCATCTTCTCTCATTGTTTAGCATAGCACAGGGTAGGTGGCTTAGTGGATATTTGTTGAATAATGGATAATATATTTGCAAATGTTAATTTGTATTGTTTCATGGTCAAATTTCTTGTGAGGTCAATTACTTGTATTTCAACTACTTTAATTTATATTAAGCTCATCTGTTTAACTAACCATGACATATATACTATTGCTATATTTTATCATTTCTACTTTTTACTCATTTATTTTAATTAAAGTATTATAGTATCATTAATCACAAAGTTTCATTAAATCTGAAAACCCATACATCATAGTAATATTAATGGCTGTTAATACACGGGTATTTTACTTCATAGTTAAAGAGAAAAAATAGATTCAAAGTCATAAGCCAATAGCTATATATCAACATCATAGTGATGGGATAAAATTCTATGCAATTTCTATTGAAATGCTTACCACACTGAGTAAAGTGAGTACTAAAAGTGGGAAAAAAATAAACATTCATTTTAGCAATCACTGAAAAAATAATGTATTTAATAGGTAGTATAAGAATAAAGGAGAAAATTGCCTTTTCCTGGTACTGTGAAAAGCATTGATTGAAACCTGGAGTTTCGCTATTATCAGTAATCTTTATATAAAATAAGTGTTCTTCATGAACATAGTTTTTATAAAATCAAAATGTATTTTACCAACTTGTAATGATCAATTAAGTTACCAAAATTCTATAATTCTTAATATTTAAAATAAAGATAAAATGTACCACTACATTTTTAGCAAATACCAGAAGAAATTTTTTTCTTTCTAAAACTCAAAAGTAGAGTTTGTTTTATTAACATCAAACACTTTTTGGAAATAAAACATATTATAAAAGTAGCTTAGCTATCCAGAATGGATTGTATTATTATTGAAATAAACCTTTATTAATAATGTTGCTTTTGTAGTTTGAGTTTTTTTAGGCATGTTCTGAGTTATTCAAGACATTAATAAAAATATAAAAATTATAGTGATTTTAACTTGATTTTAAATAAATAAGGACTATTAATAAAAATTACCAATTTTGCTCTCTTATAATAGAAGTGAATTTATGGTGAAATAAGTAAAGAAGACATTTTCCTGCTCAAAATCTAATATATTCAGAAAACAATAAAACAACCAATATATCAAACTTCTGTCTTCCCAGACCCTCATAACCATTACTGTACTCTCTGCTTCTATGAGTTTGACTATTTTAGATTCCACATGTAAGTGAGATCATGCAGTACTTGTTTTGTAATGTATTGTCCTTTTTTTGTATATCCTTAGTGACCAAGGTGCTTCAATCCCTTTAAAGATAGTATTGGTTAAGATTTAAAATATTTGTAAAATTCTATATTTAATCCATGTTCATCTCTCTCTCTCTCTCTCTCTCTCTCTCTATATATATATATATATATATATAGTCTTTGTACCTTGTCAAAATAAATGCATGGCTTTTCATATACAAACATACACTTACATAAAAGCTCATAAAATCTTATTATATCAGTATCTGTTTATATAATTAGCCATATGCATGAATGCACATACATCACTTTAAAAAGATGTTCTCCTATTAACAAAAGAGAAGATTCAGCACAGTATCAATTAGGTACCATACTCTCTTCTAAATTTGAGATTAATCACTTGTGGCAAAACCTATGTTTATAGGATGAAGCAATTAATATTCTACCTCCATTAAAGTGTTCTTTGCCAATTGGTAAAATATAATTGTTACAGATTTAAATTAAAAGTCAACTGTAAATATAATATTATAAAGTTATAAAATTTTCAATTTATGATTTAATTTTTTATTCATTTTTTTCATAATGACAGTGCTTTTTTTTTTCCCACAGAAAGCATGTCTTACCACAGAGGAAATCAGGAGCCCACGCCCAGCAGCCTGGGAAGTGCGTGTGATTGGGAGGGGGGCAGTAGGCAGGCCCCCATCAGTCAGGCCGCAGTCTCTGACCGGCAGGTTTGCATGGTCCAGGAGAGCTGGCATCTGGGCTTGTATGTTTGTCTGGCTCAGGTCAGCCTTAACAGGCTCCTCCTGGACAAAACAAAGGACAGCCAGAACCAGGGACAACAGCTGCACAGACACCACCTTAAAATGGAAATCAAATTAGGTTCATTACATCAGGAAGTACATTTCACCCTGATTATAAAACACAAAGAAGGGTGCATTAGGCTCCACTGGATGGCCTATTTTTGAGATAAGATGCCTTTAGAACATAAACATTAGCAGGGCCTTTCCCCTTGCTACCAGCAAGCAGCACACAATTTCCTAGCCAGCTTTAAAAGTTACTGTTATCTCTGTTATCTGTTATTATTTGGATTTCGAACAAAATTGATAGAGTAGGAGCCAGTAGACGAATCCTGTTTAATCTGGAAATTTTCTGTGGAGAGTCCAAAAGGTCAGAGAACCAAGTTCCCAAGATCTTTTAGTTTACCTAACATCTCTTCCTTCAGTCTTTCATTTCGTTCTTCAGTTTGCTTAGGTAATCTCATACAAGCTTCCCTGGCTTGGTGCACTGATGGACCTTTTTCTAGAATGGATTTGAAAAGGGCTTCATCGAGCTTGTCGGTGCTCTCATACAGCTCTGCTCGCCTCAGCAGAGCCCTGATGTAACTGGGGTTTAGCTGAATGGCTTTGCTGCAGTCACTGATGGCCATCTCTTTCTTGTCCTGTTTCATCCTTGCAGCAGCTCTATCTGAAAACAGAATAGAACTGTCTTTCTGGAAGCAGGATGGGCAAGCCCGTAAGAACTTCCAGCTTCTATGTAATCTCCTTTCTTAAATTGCTCATTTCCCTCCTCCTTCAGTCCAGTGCTCTCTTCTCTTCTTTTCTGTTTCTCTTCATCTGGCATGTTTTTTGTTTTTGTTTTTCCAGTTCTATTAGGTATTCTTCGTCGAGTTCAGAGGAATTCACATCATCATCAGGTTTGTTCTCAACCTTGTCCACGCCTGGTTCCTCCTTCTCAAATGAGGCACTGCAGTCATGAAAGTGCTCCTCTTCTCCCTGGTCCTCCTGGGGGTGGGCCTCAACATCCTTGAGCAGCTTGCTCTGAGGCTGGTGATCTTTGGGATTAGAAACTGAAGGACTAGCACATTCAGTGGGGATCTGTAACTGGCAAACCACTGAACAGGTCCTCTGGAACCCTACAGTTCTCTGACTTCTCCCCCATGCTGAATCAGAGAGGGAGGTGAAGCTGGTTCGCTTCACAGTTCCTCTCTTCACCTTCCCCTTCCCCAACAGTGCCTTATTCAGGTATAACTCTCATGTGATATACCTTTTTTCAATTATTGGTGTAATATTTAAACTAACTTTAACATATAGCATTTACAATGTGAAGTAAATATGAAAATCCATATATGTAGTTTATAGGTGACCGAATAGGCCATGTAGAAAAGCCTAGAAGTCTAAAAAGTACTAGAATTAATATGTAGATTTAGCAAAATAGGAAACTAGTTAAAGAGGATAAAAATCAACTGTATTCCTATATCTTAGCTATGACCAATAAAAAATACAATTACCACAGCAATTACATTCAAAATAGCATCAAACTGTCAAATTGCTGTTACTTTTTGCCTTTCCAATGAAGTAATTGCTAAACTTATTATGCTGAGCAGAACCTGCGGGGGTCCATTGTAGTGGTGGTGGGAAGGAGCCTGGATGATCTTGTAGAGCTGTCAGAGCCACAGCTGAAAAAGAAGCCTCCACAGGGAGAAGGTGGGTGTGGTGTACTGTAAAATACTGTGCATCATCAGTGTAAGGAGGATTTCCCTCCAGGGAGACAGAGCCCAAGAAGGGTAGGAAGAATGCCCTGTGCTATAAAATAGATTGTAGAGAAATAGGACTTTATGTGTACAGTCAAAATCACTGGGTACCTAGTACAAAAAACAAAAAGAACAAAAAAAACATAAAATGTAACCCCTATCTCAATTGAAACATACACACACAAATTGAGGTAAGTCACAGATATCAACTTAAAACCGTGGACTGCAAGGTTTCTAAAGAAAATATGAATGCTTTTACAAGTTTGGAAAATGTAAAATTTTCATGAACAACAAATAATTAATCAGAAAGAAAACAAAATTAAAAATTGAACATCAAAATTAATATAGTTTTGTTCATTAAAATATATCGCATAGGTCATTAATAGGCAAGACACTGGTTATGGGAATATGTATTCTCTCTGCTTATATCAAGCAAATAAATTTCTAAGAAATTCTTATTACTCAACAATAAAAACAGAAAACCAACAATATGAGCAACAGACTTAAACAAACCCTATATAATAAAAAGCTAATATGCAAATCAACCAAATGGCGGAACGACCAGTTGCTATGATGCACACTGACCAACAGGGAGCAGATGTTCAATGCAGGAGCTGCTCCCTAGTGGGTCAGTGCACTCCCACAGGGGGAGCACCACTCAGCCAGAAGCTGGACTTAAGGCTGGAGAATGCAGCAGTAGTGGCAGGAGCCTCTCCCTGCTCCAGGGCAGCACTAAAAATGTCCGACCGCCAGCTTAGATCTGCTCCCCGTGAGGAATGGGCCTAAGCTGTCAGTCGGACATCCCCCAAGGGCTCCCAGACTGTGAGAGGGTGCAGGCTGGGGTAAAGGATCCCCCCTGAGTGTACAAATTCGTGCATGGGTGGGGCACCTCTAGATGGCCTGCAGGGATCGAGCTGAAACCCGCAGTCCAATGCCGCCTGTAGCTTCTACTTTCTGCTCCCACTCATCCTGGGCCCACTGCGCCTGCTGTGGGCTCGCCCTCAATCAGTCCCGATCGGGAGAGGCTCGTGCTGCTGCAGCAGCTCTCACCAACCATAAGTCCTGTGTCAGGTGTCCTCCTGAGGGGAGTGGCCTGTGGAATCGGGCTGAAACCTGCTCTTCAACATCCCCCGAGGGGTCTTGGATTGCAAGAGGGCGCAGACCAGGCCAAGGGACCCCACCAGTGCACGATTGGGCCAGAAAGGGACCACGGGAGGTCTCTAGCACATGTCTGGCCCATCTCGCTCAGTCCCAATGGGCCGGACCCCAGCAGCAAGCTAACCTCCCAGTCGGAGTGTCTGTCCCTCGGTGGTCAGTGCACATCATAGCAACTGGTCGACCATCAACTGTCTGCCCCCTGGTGGTCAGTACACGTCATAGTGAGAGGTTGAGAGGCCTTAGCATATCATTAGCATATTATACTTTGATTGGTTGAACAGTGGACTGGTCACCGGACAACCGGACACTTAGCATATTAGGCTTTTATTATATAGGATATAGAAGAATAGTTAAGGCACTCATGAAAATATGCTCTACATAATTAGGCTTGAGGGAAATTCAAATTAAAACATTATTTCACAACCACTAGAATGACTAAAATAAAAGATTGATAACACCAAGTATAGAAAGTATTGAAATAGTCATTTATTGCTAATGGGACTATAGAATGAAACAATCATTTTGGTTAACTGTTTTGACAGCTTCTTATAAAGTTAAATGTGTATCTACTCTATGGCCAATTGTACTTATCCAAGAGATATGCCAACAAATGTTCACATATAAAATATTTGTTCAACAATTTTCATAGCAGTCTTATTCATAATAACATGTTAATCTACCCTTGTTTCAATCAGACTATAAAATAAAGCATCGGCTCACAGGCTGGGTCTTTTGTGTCCTCATCCAGGCATGGAAGATATACCAAGCTCCAGCTGTATTCTCTTATCTGTCTTTTCTTCAATCCTTCACTGCCCCTCCTCGGGTTCACTCTTGGCCATGCTGGCACAGCACAATCAATAGAATATATTTAAAAAATAATAATCACATCTACAAATTTCTTTATTCCATGTGAAGTAAGTAACAGTTCCACAAGTTTTTGGATCAAGATGTAAATATCTTTGGTGGGTCATCATTCTGTCTATACCAACCTTACAGTTTTCTGGCTTTAACTGGAAATGGGGTTAAAATAATAAAAATGATCCATATAATACAGGAGACTTATAAGCAATATTAGGGAGTTGGATGATCCAAAAAATGATGTCATATTTGAGTGGGGTTTTTTTGCAATTGTTATTCTTTGCTAAAATTCCATTAAAATTATTGTGGTGACATTGGTTAATAAGATTATATAGGACTCAAGTGTACAGTTCTATAATACATCATCTGTGTATCTCATTCGTGAGCTTACTGCAAAGTCAAGTCTCCTTTTGACACCATATATTTGACCTCCTTTATCCTTATGATATATTTGTATATAAGTTTTAGAGAGATCAATGTGTCCCAGTGTGGCAAGTAGACTGACAGAAGAAAGATTATTGGCAAAGAAGCAATTAGGAGACTTAGTGTGAAAAAAGATATACTATTTTATTTTACAATAGTCACAATGCTGATAGAAAAAAAGTGGATAGAAGAAATAGATATTCAGGATGCTAAATGAAAGATCTTGGTAAGTCTACTACCCTGGTCTAGTAGACATTCATTTAATTTCAGAAAATTAAATGTTATTACTGCTTGATTTTCTGGTATAGAGACTAGAGGAGTAAAAAGTTAAAAAATACCCTACAGTTTCAATAAGTATAAATTTTGCAGTGCCACTCTTATCTTCTCACTCCTATGATAGCCTAGAATCAACAATTCTTTAACCCTGGCACCAACCTCCTACTCTATAAATTATTAATAAATGGGATTTGAGCCAGAACCGGTTTGGCTCAGTGGATAGAGTGTCGGCCTGCGGACTCAAGGGTCCCGGGTTCGATTCCGGTCAAGGGCATGTACCTTGGTTGCGGGCACATCCCCAGTGGGGGGCGTGCAGGAGGCAGCTGATCAATGTTTCTCTCTCATTGATGTTTCTGGCTCTCTATCCCTCTCCCTTCCTCTCTGTAAAAAATCAATAAAATATATTTTATAAAAAAATGGGATTTGATTTCAGTTAAGCAAAATGAATAAGCTCTAGAGAACTACTATATCTATCATCAACAATAATATATTGTACACTTAAAATTCTGTTAATAGAATAGATCTCATGTTGTGTTCTTATAGTAAAATCAAATTTAATTTAATGTAATTTAAATAGGAAAATAATTTTCAGTGAGGGGCAAACTCTAAATGGGAGAATAGATAATAAAATTATGAGATAGTAAGTAAACATTAGAGAAGAAAGTAAGAGTTTCCTGCATATTTTTCTTTTTCAGGACAGTAGATTTAATTGGTTGTTAGTAACTAAGCATTTTCAATTTCTTTATATCAGTCTTGTAGTTACTGGTAAGTCAACCAGTAATTTAGCAATTAATTCTCCTGCAGTTCTCATTTTCCTTGTTTTTTGGTGTATTTGTTTTTGTGTGTGTATGCGTGTGTGTGTGTGTGTGTGTGTGTGTCCATCGGTATTTTAGTATAAATTTGAGGAAAGTTGCATCAGGGACTAGATCCTATTTTAAAATAAAAATATCTACTCTTTATGTGGCAGGTAGAGCATCATATAACCTTTCCAAGATATATTTTCATTTATCAGAGATTCATTAGAGAAGCAATTATTTATAACACTTTATTGTGTCATAATTCTTATTGAAAGGCCGACATTTTTTCTCCAGGGGCCTCAGGAAGGAGATCTGTCAATTTTTTCTTGACTAAGGTTAAATTTTCATACCACCCAGGCTTACAAATGAAGGCTTAATAACGCCCTTTTGGCAGCAGTAAAACTAAAGATTCCAAGGTGCTTACCAGAAATCTCAATTTGTTCATCAGGTATCCAAGTCCATGATAAGGCAAAATGCCACCTTTTACAAATTATGTCCTTCCAATTTTTCTAAGTAGCTCATAACTCCCCAGCCAGTTCTGCATATTGTAGTCCACTGATGGTTAGAGCCAAGGAGGACATGAGCCCTGAGCTGGGCAAAGTTGACAGGAAGGATAAAATAAAAGAACAACACTGGACGTTCTGTTTCAACACTATTTTTTTTTCAACTTATCAATTTCGTTCCTTCTCATTCCTTTCATTATAATTTTATTAATTAAAAAATGGGAAGAAAAGCATTTTCTATGGGAGCATTTTAGTGTACATACTTTCAAATATCTACATCTATTTAAAAGGCTATACTACCAGTTATATGAAACATTCGGCTTTTACTTTCATTTAGAAAAAAAATTACTTTTATTTAGTTAAAAATTAAGAAAATTGCATCTATTTCACAGCACTGCTGACACACGTCAAATTTCTGGTTTATATTTTCACAGAGAATAATTCACTCTTACTTATGGAATTTTCTTTCATTGATTTTAGAGAGATTGAAAGAGAGAAATCGACGTGATACAGAAACATCAGTCGCTTACCTTCCATACAGAATGGAACCCACAACCTGAGTATGTGCCCGGACTTGGAATAGAACCAGCAGCCTTTTAATCTATGGGATGATGCTCAACTGACTGAGCCATACTGGCCAGGGCAGGAAATTCTTACCAAATCGCTGTACTGTTGTGTTAATGCCATAGTCACCTCAATTTAGAAATGTGACAAAAGTGAACGATAGCAGCCAAAATAGATCATTTTGTTAACAAGGAACTTACCTAATAGAGCAGAGTAAAGGAGGTTTGCCAGCACATTTAGTTTCTTTATGTGAGCCCGGAGGATCCTTCCATATTATTTTTTATACCAACACATTGAATGATCATTTTATTCTCAAAGTATCATTATTTTAAGATAGGTAAATTATATTGGTGGCTATTAACCTATGTGTTGGTCAAAATACTTACTAAATGTTATTTTATCCTATGGCAAGTAATCAAAATAGTCTATATTAGAACTTAAAAATTATTTTGTACTTAGGAACCCCAATTAAATAGCTATTATCTTATACATAAAACCAGAGTTTCTACCTAAATCTCACAGATTGTCTCTATTCTTATTTAAAAAATAGGAAAATAACTTCAGTGAGCCATGCCCTCAGTTATAAAGAATAAAAAGATTTTTAATGAGTGTATCTGTACTTTACTTTTAGTCTAGTATCAGCATTTGGCAAATCATTTCATCTTTCCTGAGAACAGTTTGCTTATCTGTAATATGAAGAGTATAGATGTTAAATAACCTCTAAGTTATTACTTAGTTTTATCTTGCAATTACATTAGTTATAACTATCAAAAGCCTTTACCTTAATTAACTATCACTTATTGAAGACAATACACATACACTTTCCACCTATGTCACTAAGATATAGGGATTTTCATTTATATCAGATGTTAATTAAATATCTAAAATGATGATAAGAGAAATACTTATCCTTTATGTAGTATCCACTAACTTTCAATTACTAGAAGGGATGTTCATGTATTAAATAATTAAAATCTCAACACATATAATTGTTCCTTTTTCATTATTTGAGTAAATGAGTTCTAACATGATTGTACTTTTTTTTTTGGAAGGCAGCTGGTAATTATTTAAAGTTAACAGTCTCTATTTGAAATCAGTCTGAATATCCAGAAGAAAAAAAAATATATATATATATGTTATTCTAGTTGAAAATAAATTAATTTAGTTTACCTGTAATTATATTATAATTGATACGAATTTTATTTTATTTGATAACTTATTGTTTATCACCAATTATTGAGAAGTATGAAAGGTAGTAGTATTTTGCCTAAAATGTTTAGTTATATTGCTGACTCTTCAATTGACAAGCGTTATAAATTTCAGTAAATTTTAAATTGAAGTTAAAAACAAAAATGCAATGACATTTATGATTATCTGACACAACTTCAATGTACTTGATGACTCTTAAAAGTTGTTTTGTGTTTTAAGGAATCAGGAGTTTCTAATTAGCATTCCAATGAGGATGTTGTGTTGATTTTCATAAACTTTAAATGTTCCATGAGAACTATAAAATACAATCTATGTGACTCTGAAAATAATAAGAAAATAATAATATTTAAAGTTTATAAAAAATAAATAAAGTAAGTCATGGGGCTGAAATTATTCTTGTCCACAAAGCTGATACCATGATATCATCAGGGCAATGGAGTGCTCTCCTGGTAAAAATCACCCTGTTAAGTTTGGGAAGGATGACACTGTCTATCGGGGTCCTGAGATGGGGCTGCCAGAGGCTGGACTTCCAAAGCTACTTGCTGGGTGCTCTGTATGGGGGCTCGAGAAATCTGAATATAAATAGAGAATTTAAAGTTCATAAACAAGTCAATGTTTCAGTTTCATATTTTACCACTGTTTCATATTTTACCACTCAGCCTCTCAAATGTTTAAAACTTTTCCTTGCTATCACATTTAGAACATGACATGACATAATTTGGCAGGGCTTTTGTGAAATTGCAACATTTATTAATTCTCTTAACTTGTGCATCAATCCCACTTGAATGACATAATGACAAGGGAAATGCTCTGAGGGCATGTGAATAATAACAGAGGAATATCTCTGAAAGAGACAAAATGCCTCACTTTGGCACCTGTAACTTTAAGGTAATCCACAAGATTTCCACTCCTTGGTGTACAGACCTGTATAATCCTCACCTCTTGAATGTTAGTGGGTCATGTGAATACCATGGGATATTTCTACGGTTAGGTTATGCTATATGGTGAAGGTTAAGTGATTTTTGCGGATCTAATTTTATTTCCTAAGCAGTTGACTTTAAGTTATCAAAAGGGAAATTATCTTGGGTAAACCCAAACAGACGGCCTGAGCCCTTTATAATAAACTCTACCTACAACTGGAAGCAGAAGTCATAAAAATTCACAGCAACAGCAACTCCTTCCTGGTTTCCCTTGAAGAATCAAATCGCCATATCTGGAGAAGACCACGTGGCATGAAACGGCAGGTTAAGCCTCAGTCATACAGATGCAAGAAACTAGGTTCTGGCAACCAGTGAGGTTAAAGACGTCCCTGAGTCTCCAAATAGGTCAATAGACCCATCCAACACCTTGATTTTAGCCTAAGGAGTCTCTGACCAGAGGACCACCTAATCTGTAGAATAATAGATTTTTATTGTGTTGCTATAGTTTTCTCTTATTTTTACTGTTGTCAGTCATGGGAGAAAGTGCTGGTAAAGAGGTCTAAGATTTGCTTGTTTCCACAAAGTATCTCTATTAAAATACTCTGGGATGTATTGCTTCCAAATTTATGCCATAACTATTAAAGAACCTGGTTAGAATGTGAATTCAAATTGCCTTGTAAATCTGCAGCCAGCATATCAAATTCGGGGTCTAATTTTTAAATGTATTAACTTGAGACTAAAAGAGAACATATTTTTTTGTTGTTTCATGTTTATATAGATTTTTTAAAAATTTATCTTTATTATTGAGCAGACCATCTGACTTTGAAAATAATATAACTCATTTTCAAAGCATACCTCTTGCCATAGTTGGAAAAACAAATTCATAACACCTTCTATGTAGAAATATGATCATATTATAGTTACTCTCAACTTTCAAAACATTGTACCTATTAGCTCTGAAGAATATGTGAAATACCTTTTCAATTGGGAATCACCTGTTTTTTTCTTTAAGTTAAGGCAATCTTTTCAAATTAAAATATCTGATAAAGAATATTAGACTAGATTCATTATTTTAATTATTTTTCTTAGAGTTTGGTGAAGGTATACATTAGTACTTATTTAAAATATGTTAAAATTTCTATATCTACTTGTCCCACGTTTTATCAATATCAAATATTTTAAACATATAGTGATTGAGCTGATATTCCCAAATAACTCAAAAATCACCCTCTTAACAGACACTCCACAACCAGTATTCCCCTGTGTATCTGGAAAAAGTAGATGCAATAGACATGTTCCCCCAAAATCTGGAGTATTTCCCTGGGAAATGAAATGTTAACATTGCACTACAGTATCAAAGTCACTTTTATATAACTGAACCAAATAATTTCTATGGACATGCGAATCTTTTTTTTGTTATTGTTAATCCTCACCTGAGGATATTTTCCCACTGATTTTTAGAGAGAATGGAAGCAAGGGGGAGAGACAGAAAGAGAGAAATATCGATGTGAGAGACACACATCTATTGGTTGCCTCTTTCATGTACCCTGACCTGAGCCAGGGAGCAACCCAGGTACGTGCCCATGACTGGAATCTAACCGAGACCCTTCAGTACAAGAGCCGATGTTCTAACCACTGGGAAAACCAGCAAGGGCATGAAAATTTTTACCACTTATGTTCAATGGCCTATTAGTCATTAAATTGTTCATTCATGCAACAATAATATCAAGTACCTATAGGGAAAATTATATTCAAGAAATGTAGGCATTGATAATAACTAAAAGCATAATTTTTCATTTATATTTTAATAAAATTTATATCTTCAAATTGATCAGACAATTAACCTCAGGAAAACAATGCCTTGATGTTCTAAAGAATCTGAGGATGCTGAGTGTTTTTCCTTCATGCATGTTTCAGCACTGGATGTGAAAGAGGATGAGCTGCTTGGTTAGATGTCAATGGGGTGCTTATATTAGAATGTGCTTTCACTTTCAGATAGAACCAACACATGTGTCATTATATAAAAAGAACCACAAATATCGAGTGCAAAACTGTTATTTTTCAGTGAACTGAGAATTTAAAACTCTAGAAGAAATGTATTGCAAAATAATAACAAAAACTTAATAACTTGAAATACAACATATTCTAGTATCATAACTGTATTAAGACATATACTAAAGTTAATTTATTGGCTGCATAAAAGAGCTACTAATAATAAAAATGGTAAGGTCTGAATAAATCAGTGAAGGTAATGCATACAAATTTTAATCTGGTTTTCTATTTCTCATATTGTATTGCATATGCATCCCCCACTAGGAAACTGAAACAATAGGAGTGTCAATGTGGTATGAAAATGTAGAAGACAGTATTAAATGTAGAAGACAGTAATAACCCATTAATGTAAGTGGTGGGATGTAGAAACTGTACTGGGCATCAAGGGCATGTTGGGAATAATGCCCCATGGAGAAGCATTTATTTTATTTTATTTATTTTTATTGCTGACACTATTCAAAATGTCCTCATTTTCTCCAACCCAATCGGGGGTGGGTCTGGCCGGACGACCTCTCATGGCCCCGCCCCCACCCTCCTTCCCTCTGGCCATCACCACACTGTTATCTGTGTCTATGGGTTATGCAAATATGTTCTTTATTTTAAAAGTTAATATGTGAGTTGAAACATACAAATATGTAATATTTATATACTCTGAGACTGGGTATGTTTTTGTTAGTAGTTGATTTATGGGAAAATATTGGATTATTCATGAAATTCTAAAACATTTGATATGGAAAGCATGTTATGGAGTTAGGGTGAAGAAGGTGACATTTCCACAATGTTTTGAGGTAACTTTAATTTATTTTATGAGCATATTCTCTGATACCTTCAGTTTTTAAAATATTGAAAAAAATTTTTAAATCGTTGTATGAGCTTAGAACATAATGCCGATTCACATGTGGGTTTATAATTTATAAAATGCACATAAATATTTCTGTTCTTAGTATTTGACATTTCTTTCACATATTTTCTGACTGTAAAATATCTAGAATGTGACACTTGCTTTTAAGATTTGGGATCTGGTACTGGCTGCATTTTCCTAATAAATATAAATTTTCCCCCAAACTTAGACATTTGATATTTAATTCAATAAAATCTAAATGTCAAAAATGATGTAAACTTTTATTGCCATAGCTGCTATTAAATTTAGAACAAAAAGCAAATTTACCTAGCCTGGACGGTGTTGCTCAGTGGTTGAGTAATAACCTATGTACCAGGAGGTCATGGTTCAATTCCTGGTCAGGGCACATGCCTGGGTTGCAAGCTCTGTTCCTTACACAGCAGCCAATCAATGATTCTCTCTTATCATTGATGTTTCTCCCTTCCTCTCTGAAATCAATAAAAAGAAATATATATTTTTAAAGTTTACCTAATATTCTAAATAAGTATTTGCCTATACTATCTCAGAATTTAATATACCAACTTATTAATGGAAATCTTACAATTCAGTGACCTGTGCAAAGAGATTCTATCTTCTAATAAAATATTGCAATCTTATACATAAAAAAATAAAAGGCCAACGGCAGACCAAAAAAAAGGCCTGATGGTATGCTTGTCTCTGTGTGTGTTCATGTTTTCCAATTATACTACATAGTAATACTATAACATGAGATAATATCATAGCATAGCACAAATAGCTCCAAAGCAGAAATTCAATATATTGCACTTTGTATTTATAAACTATTATTAATTCGTCTTTCAAATATACCTTTTATATTTCATTCAAAATTGTATATTTCACATTGAGATGTTCACAAATAATTTTATACTTTACCTTTGATCTTTATTTTACTTATTGCCCCTTTTTACTAAAGTCTAATATTATTAGATAAAGTTCAAGCACTGGTAAATTAGTCCTGAGCATTTAGATAAATAGATAGATACTTCTAGAAGAAGTAGAAAAATTTTAATAGTTTATGTTCACTTCAAAATACAGATATTAAAAAATAAGACCAAAGCCCTAGTTGGGTAGCTCAGTTGGTAGGAGTGTCATCCCAATATACCAAATTTACAGTTCTGTCCCAGACAGGGCATATACAGGAAGCAACCAATGAACACAGAAATGGTGGAACAACAAATCAAAGTTTCTCTCTCTCTCTTTCCTTTTCTACCTCTCTACAATCAATAAATTTTAAAAAAATAAAAGTAAATATAAATAAGACCAAGGGATCATGTGATACTTATAATTCTCTTATAGTGTGAGCCCTATTTATGAGCACTGTTTTTTATTAATGTCTTTATTCATTTGGAAAGAGATCAATATAGTTGCCTAAAATGGTTTCCAACACTTGAAACTTGTATTATAATTTTACTCTTTGAGATAACAAGTCAATTAGCTTTCTCCCAGACTTCTAAATCTATGTCTTGCTGAGTTCTATTCATTCCTTGATTCCAAGCTTAAATATTACTTTTCCAAGCCCTAGCCAGTTTGACTCAGTGGATAGAGTGTCGGCCTGAGGACTGAAGAGTCCCAAGTTCTAGTTCGGTCAAAGAGATGTACCTTGGTTGCAGGCGCCTCTTCAGCCCAGGCCCTGGTCAGGGCGCCTGCAGGAGGCAACCAATCATGTGTTTCTCTCACATAAATATTTCTCTCTGTCTTTCCCTCTCTCTTCCACTCTCTCTAAAAATCAATAGAAAAATATCCTCAAGTGAGGATTAAAAAAAAAATCTCTAAAGTGGCCTTTCTTGAGTTCCAAATTGTATTGCTCCTAAATTCATGTATAAATACTAGTACATACCTAAGTGTATTTACATATGTGTTGCATGTTTTGTTTAATGTGCATGTCTCTTTCTCTATGTGTGTACATATATATGTGTGTGTCCACAGGACTCTAAGATTTTGTCTTTTTTTCTGTAATTTCAAGTCCAACACTTAACATAGATTTTTTGAGATATAGTAGGCCCTCAATCAATAATTGCTTAGCATACAAAGTTATGATTAAATAAATGAGGATTTCTTGAATACAAATGTGATCAGATATCTCAATTTAATATTGTTTAATAATCTTTATTAAAAATCACTAGAAATCCTACAATTATTTTAGTGATTCTCGTTAAATCTTTACTCTAAGGGTAACTTTATGATTAACAAAATAGATTTTTTACTACATTTTCTTATGTTCAGAAAGTGATATAATTTTGTTTATATAATAAAATTGAATTCAAAGAAGGAAAAAAAAAGGACCAAGGGAAGAATTTTATTTGCTAGAGAACAAACTGAGGGTTGCCAGATGAGAGGGACATTGAGAGGGAGGGTGAAAAGGATGAAGGGATTGAGGACTACAAATTGGTACTTAAAAATAGTCATGGGAATGTAAAGTAAAGCAAAGGAAATATTCTAACAACTATGTACAGTGTCATATGGGTACTAGACTTATCAAGGGGATCACTTTGTAAATTATGTTAATGTTAACCACTATGCTGTACACTGGAACTAATATAATATCGAATGTCTATCAAAAAATAAAAAATAAAGAAGGGAAGAAAACAGATAAACTAAGACTTAAAACATAAAAAATAAAATGCATAGCAAATGAGATAACTATATAGAAACCATGGAAATATATATATATATATATATATATATATATATATTATATTATATTTTATCTCTGCTATTACTAAACTTTATCTCTCAGCTAGGAAAATCAGTTGAACCAACAGTACTTGAGGTCCTAATTTGACTATTTTTATATTAAATAAGCCAATTAGATAAGTCTGTATGTATGCTTTAAAATGTTGAGGAATTGAACTGGTAAGGATTTCAACCCTGTGCCAATGGTAGGAGGACAGGTGGATGGAGCACTACAATACCTTAGCCCTACTTAGTAAGTGGGTCTATGGCACACATAGTTACTTAGAAAGATAACCCTTTGGAAGAAATTAAAATTGTTGTGTCATTGAGAAAATAAACCCCAAACACCACCAAATGGCGAACCAGCAGCAGAAAATTTACTAACCAAAAAGAATGGACAATTAAGATACATTTATTGGAAAAATATTACATGGAAACATAGAATATTCATATCTTAATTTAGAAAAAAGAAGACCTTGCATCTCCAAGACAATAAAGCACAATGAATTAGCTATATTACTCAAAATAAAATTTAATTAAACTTCTCAGAGGTATCATCCTTTATTATTCTCTTGTTCAATGAGAAATACCACTTCCCTTTACTGCTCATATATCCTATCTAATAATAGAGAAACATGGTAATTAGCTGTATATCCACTACCCTTCCCATTGGCTAATCAGGGAGATATGCAAATTAACTGCCAACCAAGATGGCGGCCGGCAGCCAGGCAGCTTGAAGCTAACAGGAGGCTTGCTTGCTTCAGTGACCGAGGAAGCCAACGTTCCCCTCCTGCTGCTGCCGGCCTCTGAGCTTGCAGTTTAAGAAACATTGTTACAAATATAGAAGCTAAACAAAACCCCAGAAACCTGCTTTCAGCCAGCTGGGACTCAGAGCTGGAGTTGAAACAGTGTTTCGATTATAGAACCCAAACAAACCAGATACCTGCTTTCAGCAGCTGAGGCCTCAGAGCTGGAGCCAAGCCTCAGAGCTAAAGCTGGCCCAGAATAAAAAGAAAAAGAAAAAAAGGAGCGGTTGGGAGCTTCAGTCACCCACCAGCCTGAAAACAGCCCTCAGCCCCTCAGCCAGGCTGGCCAGGCACCCCAGTGGGGACACCCACCCTGATCCAGGACACCCTTCAGGGAAAACCAGCCAGTCCCCACCCGTGCACAGGCCTCTATCCTATATAGTAAAAGGGTAATATGCCTCCCAGCACCGGGATCAGCATGACAGGGGGCAGCGCCCAAAACCCCTGATGGCCCTGCGGCTCTGTGTGTGACAGGGTGTGGGGCCACAACCTCCCTATCTGCCCTGCTCTGTTTGTGACAGGGGAAGGCACCCCAACACCCTGATCAGCCCTGCTCTGTGCCTGATAGGGGGGAGATCCCCAACCCCCTGATTGCCCTGCGGCTCTGTGTTTGACAGGGTGCAGCGCCCCAACCCCCTGATCCGCCCTGACTAGGGGTGGCATCGCAACCTCCCGATCCGCCCTGCTCTGTGCATGACAGGGGCGGCACCCCAACTCCCCAATAAGCCCTTCTCTGAGCCCGACCAGGGGCTGCACCTAGGGATTAGGCCTGCCCTCTGCCACCCGGGAGCAGGCCTAAGCCAGCAGGTCATTATCTCCTGAGGGGTCCCAGACTGTGAGAGGGCACAGGACGGGCTGAGGGATCCCCCTCCCCGACAAGTGCACAAATTTTTGTGCACCGGGCCTCTAGTATATATATAAAAAGCCAGCAACCAGAACGCCATAATGACCTGAACAACTGGTCACTATGATGCCCAGTGCAGCCAGTTAACTGGTCCGACAGGGGTGTGGGGCCAGCTGGCAAACCTCCCATGGCCCCTCCCCACAGCCAACCCTGCCCCTGATCAGACTCTCCCATACCAATTGAGGGCATGGCGGCTGGCTAACACCCCTGCCTCCCCCCCTCACTGGTTGCCCTGCCCCTGATCACCCCCCTTACTCCAATAAGGAGGGGGGGGGGTGGGGAATCTCCTGTGGATACTATGCCGCCCGGGCCTGCCCTTGTTGGGGCCCCGGGAGGGAAATCCGGCCCTAGGTCCTCCCTCAAGCCATCTCCACCCCCGATTGGCCCCCCCACACAAATCATATGTGGGGCTGGCCGTACAACCTCCCATGGCCCCTCCCCCAGTCGCTGACCTCCAATCAGCCCTCCCACCTCATTTGGGGGCAGGGCTGCTGCCCAATCACCTGCAGCCCCTCTCCCCAGCTTGCCTGGCATCCAACCATGACTTCTTGATTCATAGGTTGACACTCAACCACTGAACTACACTGCCAGGCACACTAGCATAAGTTTTGATTTTATGCTCTGCTCAGAACTTACATTACTCTTGAAAACTTGGCTTCTCTTCAGTTAATAAACAATGATATTAAAAATGTATGTCTATTAATTTTTTCCTCCTTTTTATCTAAGAACAAATGCAGAGTACAAATATGTTCTGATAAACACATATAAGGAAGACAGAGATTTAAACTTTTAAACACTGATTTAAAAAGTAATGTGCATTTTAAATTGTATTCTAAAATATTTTTCCTAAAACAATTGACAAATTTGAAACATTTACTCTGCTAATCTGTCATTAGTCATAATGGATTATTATAAAAGGCTCTTGGCAAAATATCACAAAATTTAAGTGCATTTCATTTAAAATTTCAGGGAAAGTCCAAATCAATTTGAAACAATTATTTTGTACTGACATTTCTAATAGTTAGTGGTTAATCTGAAGCTCATGACATATTAGATGAAACTAAAATTGCACATGAATAGCCCTTTCAAATTGTGATAACTCATTAAAACCTGTACTTGTGCAGCAAAAAAAAAATATTGTGCTAAGAGGGTGTAGATGGGATAAAGTGTACGTTCTTTAAAAGAAGCAAGTGAATTTTAATAGAATAAATGCAAAAATTACTCATCAAATATTTTCTATCATTTTGCTATACAGAAAATGCTGAGGTGATAAAAAATGAAGATTCAGTTAATCAAATCAAGGCCCTAACATATTTCGGGACTGTTAGCAAGGATAAAGAAAAAAGTAACATGAAATGACCTGTTTTATTAGTAAAGGGGCCCTTGTAGTAAAATGTGTACAGGTAAGTGGTACTTATCTGTTCTAAAAGTAAATTGTTCTAAAGGTACAGTATTCAGATCACAAGATATTAAAAATCTCTATTCTAAACTTAGTGAGGTGTTCTAGAGTTACCTCTAATTACTTTAATTCTCATTATTCTTCATACAACTAAAGGGTTTCTGCCTATTGAAAAAATGAGGAAAACATTAAATATAAAACTTCAAGTGCCTATTTCATTTGAAAAATTATGAATATGTGTCAGTTAGGTTTTATATTTGTGTGCATTTATTTCTCAATAATTTAGCAGTTAAAACTTTAGTTTAATAACCATTCAAGTATTATGTATAATTTGTCTTAACTCTTGTCCATTTTTTTATTTTACTACTAATTTTGTTTTATTACAAAACATTATATATGTGTTCATTATAAAATATTAGTAAATGTAAATGAGTGAAAATAAAAATGGCAGTTTTAGGATAAAATAAAATAATTTAAATAATTCCAATATCTAAACATAAGTACCATTAATATTTTTGTATATAATCTTCAGATATCAATTTTGTACATACATATATTTCTAAATATAAATGTAAATATAAGTTGACACAATTAATTAATTATAATGTATAGATATATGTATAGAAAAATTATTTATAAACCATTATATTTTATGAAATAATTTAAGGCATACTTTTTTTTCAGTGATAGATGATACAAATCCTTGTCAATACATTTTTTTAATCATAAAGAATTATGTACTTGTATTGGCTCTGCCCTTAGCTGTGTAAAATAGGATATATTTATTAGCTGTATAAAGTAGGATATGTTTATGTCCTGTGAAATGGAAATAATAATAGCATTTTCTCATATGAATGTTGTAAGAATCAACCACAACTTACCCTTTGATAGCTTGTAACCTAAAGATTAAATTGTAAAGTGAACTGCCCCAGCCGGTTTGGCTCAGTAGATAGAGCGTTGGCCTGTGGACTGAGGGTCTTGAATTTGATTCTGGTCAAGGGTACATGCCTGGGTTGCGGGCTCAATCCCCAATAGGGGGCATGCAGGAGGCAGCCAATCAATGATTCTGTCTCATCACTGATGTTTCTATCTCTCTCTCCCTCTCCCTTCCTTTCTGAAAGAAATAAAAATAAAATTAAAATACATATTTAAAAAATTGTAAAGTTAACTACCACTATCATAAATTTTTTAAAATAATAGAAAATGAGCAAGAAGAAAACATGTATTATTGGTATTAAACATCTATTTGTAATTAAAAAAATTAAACAGAGGATAATAGAATTATAGCTATTGCAATTCTCATCTTATTTCATTACCCACCCAAGATCACTTTATTCTGAATTAATATCTCAGCAAATTTGTCACCTAGAAATAATGATTCGCCTTTGATCTAAGCATTCATTTCTGAAGGTTCAGAGTTTTTATTAATCTTGCCAAAATTGTGTTTTATTTGTTTTCCATTCACTTTTACCCCTGGACATATTAAGAATAACCCTCCCCACACACAGCATTAATTAGTTTCTTAATATGTACCTTCCTACTATTTAGCATCAACCCAACTTAACTATTGATAATAGAATTACCTTGTAAAGTTACCTTGTTGTATTAATGGGAGAGGATCCAAATTTAGGCAGTAGAAGTCATCACTTCTAGTTTAATAGAAACATGGGTATCTGCTTTGGAGAAAGCATTCTTCTTTTTAGAATTAAGGCTTCCATAGTGCAAGCTTTTAGTAATAGGAAGATTATAATAAAATATACATATATGTTATATATATATATGTATATTTTACTTCTTCACTAATAAAAGGAGGAAACCATGGTAATTAGCATACGGACCGCTACCCTTCCCATTGGCTAATCAGCATATCCTTATGCAAATCAACTGCCAACTAAGATGGCGGCTAATTTGCATACGGCCAATGATGGGAGGTGAAAGGGGAAGGACTGAAGAATGGTGATTGGCAACCCAGGCGGCAGGCAAGAGCTAGGGGGTGGGCAAAGGCCGCCTTTCCCCACCCCCTAGCCAGTGATCACCATTGGAAAGCCGGGCAGCAAACCTGACCCCAGGGGCTGGGGTTGCCGGCTGGCCTGTGCCTATCGATGGTGGCAATCGGAGGCGTGAGGGCTGGGGCGCAGGCCAGGTGGCAACCCCAGACCCCCGGGGCCGGGGTTGTAGGCTGGCCTGCGCCCAGGATCGCCATGGCGATCGGAGGGCAGAGCTGGGGCGCAGGCCCAGCAGCAACCCCGGACACCCCGGAAGCCACCTACCCACCGCCCGTGACCCTATCAGGTCCGGCCACAGGCTGGCGTCCGTGTACAGCCACAGAAGCCGCCTGCCCACAGCTTGTGCAGCCACAGAAGCTGCCGGCTCATGCCTGTGTACAGCCACAGAAGCCGCCTGCCCGCCGTCTGTGACCCGATCCGGACCCAGGTTTCAGGCCCGGGCGTGTGCGGCTGCAGAAGCCTCCTGCCCACAGTGTGTGCAGCTGCAGAAACCTCCGGCTGGCGCCCGTGTGCAGTCTGCAGTCGCAGAAGCCGCCTGCCTACTTGCCACATCCCACTATGATCCACTGAGTTATGAGGCCAGAGAGCAAGGAGAACTTCCGCCCCTGAGTCAAAGTGGGGAGCGGAGGACACGGCCTCCCCTCCTAAAGTTGCCAAAGGACAGGACCTAACCTAAGCCACATCCTCTGAGACAGCCAGGCAGGCACCACTGACCCTCTCTGCAGGCCGGGCCCCCCTCCCCCTTCCCCTGTCCCTGCACAGCTCCCATAGCTCCCCACTGGCTGAGTCTGGCACAACAGGTTTGCAGCCACAGGGGCGATTTAGCAGCTAATGAAAAATGCGAGAACGAACAAATGAAGCAGCTATTGCAGTGGGGAAAAGACGTTCATCAAATTCGTTGTCTCTGAGAAACTGAGGCAGCCAGCACAGGCCCCTGCACAGGATGAGGCTTCTGCTTCTAAAGAAATGTCCTGGGGTTAGAGGTGAGGGGGTGCTGCCTTTCCCATCTCAGAGCTTCTAGGAGGAGTCTGTGCTCCCCCTCCTGGTATTCTTAATACCCAGAGACCCCTCCCCAATCCAGGGCAGGAATGTTCCACGCTGACCGCCTCCAGAAAGCAGAGAACAAAGTGGCACTTCTTGACTTCAAGCCTCTAAACCAGTGGTTCTCAACCTTGGCTGCACATTAGAATCACCTGGGAATCTTTTTTAAATCCTGATTTCTGGGCCTCATCCTCTGGAAATTCTGTTTCTTTGTTATGGGGTAGAGCCACAACATTAGTAACAAAGGATGAGGCGCAGAAATCAGGATTTTAAAAAGATTCCCAGGTGATTCTAATGTGTAGCCAAGGTTGAGAACCACTGCTCTAAACAGACTTGACCACTGTGGGCAAAGACCTGCAGCTGAGAGGGGACAGGTTCTGGGTGTCGAGGTCCAGAGCATGGAAGGCCTCCTGGGGGAGCAGTGGATCTGGAAGCCTGTGTGCTGGGTCAGAGACACCCCTGCCTCCCACCCTCCCCTGCCCTGCACATAGACGTGCCTGGACTGGGGTGAGGAGGAGAAGGAGAACTAGAGGGAAGGAACACTGAGTGTTTGTTGGTGGCCATGTAAAAAGGACTGTGACCCTCCCCTCCTGCTGAGTCACTCCCTAAGGCAGCAGGAGACGGAAGGTCTGAGAGAAGCCACACAGCTTTGTGGCTGTGACCAAGGCACCAAGATGATGTCCATCCAATGGGGCTGAGGAGGTGTCAGAGGACCTCACCCCAGAAAGCCCAATAGCTCTTTGTGTGAGAGAAAGAAGGTGGCAGGGAGGGATGAAGAGAGCGAATTGGACTCAAGAGGCCTCAAGGCCCAGATGAGGAGAATATACCAGAGATCAGCATGGACTTGAGCTCTGAGGTGAGGGTCAGGTGAGGGTCAAGGGCACTGGGTGGGGGCCAGTCCAGACAAAAGACTGAGGTCCACATGTTCTTGACCCTGCTCGGTTCTTTGGCACCTCTGCCTGAGATATAAACTGTCTGACATGGAAGTACAACTCCAGAGAAGGGGGTGGGGAACCTAAGTTAAATAATATTTTGTTTTTGTTTTTGCACTTGGCAGAATGGGGGCTGAAGTTGAAGTTAGGTTTGGTTACTAAACAATAAACAAAGCAACATTTCTTGCACACCCGACTGTGTGGTCTGAGTTTGCTGCTGCCTATAAACCGAGAAAAAGTTGTAAAATGAACTACTAATCTCTAGGGTTTAGGTCAGACCGAGGAGTAGTGCCACTCAGCCAGAAGCTGGCTCATGGCTGGCCAGTGCAGAGGTGGTGGCAGGAGCCTCTCCCACCTCCATGGCAGCACTAAGAATGTCCAACTAACAGTTTAGGCCCAATCCCTTGGGGGCCTAAGCCTTTAGTCGGACATCCCCCGAGGGCTCCCTGGCTACCAGAAGGATGTCTGACTGCAAGCTTAAGCCTGATCCCCCAGGGAGTGGGCCTAAGTCAACAGGTGGACATCCCCCAAGGGGTCCTGGACTGCAAATGGGCACAGGCCGGGGCTGAGGGACGCACCCCCCCCCCACCGAGTGCACAAATTTTGTGCACCAGGCCTCTAGTATATATATAATTTCTTAAAAATAATAGAGGAGCCACTTCCTATTTAATCTCTGGATTCCTTGATTCATGTGTGCTGGCTAATGGAGAAATTGCATCATAGATCAGTTGTATCAGAGTATATTTCACATCTTGCTAAATAGCACACAAAATTCCCTTAGCCAGGGCTACAACTGAATCTTCATTAGTCCATTTCACCAATCAATCTGGCTAATTCCTTCCTGATGGCAATATATATAGATGAATCAGTGCATCTCATGGTTGTACATTTTTCTTTCTGCATTTTGTTGTAAAATTTGTTATGTGGGCACAAATAATGCTGTTTGAGATATATGGAAGGTAAATATGGCATTTAGTAATTCCATAGATGGTTGTGCAGGCAGAATAATTCCTGGCAGAAAAGCAAAACCACATGTAAATTAACTATATTTTCCAGGGAGGACATAGCATTAACTATGCCTCTCTAATGTAGTCACTCTGCTTTTAAATGGCTGGTTAGTCCCTCTGGGAATGGTTTCTCATTGGGTCCTTCACTCTGATCTCTGCTGTTGGCAGCTAGCATGGTTATCAATGGTATAAGTTTTGATGAGGTGAAGCCCATATGTTGGAGCTCAGGCATAAACTTCATCTTTCTGGAGCTGATTGAACGATCACTAGGATTGCTGAGAAAAGTCTGGCAGACATTGTTAACCATAAAGTTTATCTTGTCCATCTGGTTAATAAAAATCTCTTCTGCTACTTGGGTGAGCATTGTCAAGGAACCCAAGTAGGTGCATACTCACTGGCTCATTCGTGAAAGTCTATTCACATAATTATTGTCCACTCATTCTTATTAGTAATCTTTCCATCTGTCCTTTCCAACCGCTTCATCATGAAGCCAAACCACTAGCAACTGGTTATGAATAAATTATCCTACTATCTCCCTTTCTAGGCAAATTTGACAGGCTAAAATTTCTCTTTATGGGGGTATTGTAGTTCCTTGCTGTTCTCAGGACCATCGTGATGTGAGAATCAGGGCTGCCACCAGTGGTTCACAGCCTTCCTAATGCCGCAACCCTTTAATACAGTTCCTCATGTTGTGGTGACCCCCAACCATAAAATTATTTTCGTTGCTACTTCATAACTGTAATTTTGCTACTGTTATGAATCGTAATGTAAATATCTGATATGCTGTATGTGTTTTCTGATGGTCACAACCCACAGGTTGAGAAACGCTGGCTGCCACATTCAAGTTTTCCCATGTGTCAAAGAGTGGAAAGAATCATTTATAAGTCAAACCAGCCTCTTTTATTTTCCTTGTCTTGTCAGTTCTTCATAGGAACACTTTACATGTGTGCACACATGCTTGCAAATGTACATACTAGTACATGAGTGATGTGTTTTTTTCTCTGAGGTTTTAGATTTTAGGACTTTGGTCTAGAGTAAAACAGATTAGGTTGTTTTTTAAAGCATAAAAACAGTGCCCAAAACTTTACCTGTGTTTACAAGTAGTGGGCAGAAAGATAGATACAAATTCCCATTCCAGAGGATTAGGGAAAAGGGTAATATCTGTCTGATGTTGGAAACATACATCTTGTTCCCCTTCTTTACCTCATTATCAAAAAAACAAATGAAAGAAAAGCAATTGCTTTCTTCTATTTAATCCCATTTATATCTGTCAGAGTAAAACCTGTAAAATTAAAGAAGTCCAATTTAGCAGTTTCAATGACCTCACAGTTGACAGTAGTAGATTGTGGAATGTAAAATTCCTATTTAAGTAATATTGTGGTAAGTTATTTCTTTCCAAGTGAAGATGATTGAGCTAGTTAATAAAAAACTGTTGACAACTATATATATCAGTGGTTCTCAACCTGTGGGTCGCCAACCTGTGGGTCGCAACCCCTTTGGTGGTCGAATGGCCCTTTCACAGGGGTTGCCTAAGACCATTGGAAAACACATATATAATTACATATTGTTTTTGTGATTAATCACTATGCTTTAATTATGTTCAATTTTAACAATGAAAATACATCCTGCATATCAGATATTTACATTACGATTCATAACAGTAGCAAAATTACAGTTATGACATAGCAACAAAAATAATTTTATGGTTGGAGGTCACCACAACATGAGGAACTGTATTAAAGGGTTGCGGCATTAGGAAGGTTGAGAACCACTGATATATATATAAAAGCCAAAGCAGCCAGCCATCAGGCCGACTGGCCGGTAGCTATGATGCACACTGACCACCAGGGGTCAGACATTCAACGCCGGAGTGGAAACCACAGGCATGGAAACAAGGAACAGGCTGATGAATCTCAGAGAGAAGAGG
>NW_005871107.1:107054-125074 GCF_000147115.1 Myotis lucifugus
GTTAAAAAATATTAGGATTATCATTAGGAGAGAGTTATGCTTAAGGTTACAGTAAAAAAAAAAAGGTGAGTGAGCTGCATAGATATTTTTTTCTGGCTATGGTAGAACTTTCTTTAATAGAATAGGATTAGGATAAACAGTCTTCTCAAATGTCTTAAGAAGCTTAAATAATGTTAGAGATTTTACTGCAGGAATGCAAAATCTATTTCATTTTGCTGTTTCCTGAGAAAATAAAGTTGATTCTTATTGACAAAAATGAGAGGCAGTAAAAGACAATGGGTGAGGGCTCTGGAACCAGGCTGCCTATGCTATTCATCTTGGATCTTCCACTTAAGAGCAGGGTAATATTGCACCAGTTTTGCTTCATCTGCAAAATGAGGATAATGATAGACATTCTCCAAAAGGTTGTTTTGAGCCCTAGCCGGTTGAGCTCAGTGGACAGAGCAGTGGTTCTCAACCTGTGGGTCGCGACCCCCTTTGGGGGTCGAACGACCCTTTCACAGGGGTCGCCTAAATACATCCTGCATATCAGATATTTACATTACGATTCATAACAGTAGCAAAATTACAGTTATGAAGTAGCAATGAAAATAATTTTATGATTAGGGATCACCACAACATGAGGAACTGTCTTAAAGGGTCACAGCATTAGGAAGGTTGAGAACCACTGGGATAGAGTGTTGGCCTGTGGACTGAAAAGTCCGGGGTTAGATTCTGGCCAAGGGCACAGCCTGGGTTGTGGGCTCGATTCCCAGTAGGGAGCATGCAGAGAATCAATGAGAATCTATCTCTCTCCCTCTCCCTTCCTCTCTGAAATCACTAAAGAAATATATTTTTTAAAGTTGTTTTGAGTATTAAAGAATTTAATATATATATTCAGAAATTAAAATGTTCTGGTATATATCAAAACAATAAATATTGAGTCATAATATTATTATGAAAACTTTTGTTAGATTGAATGTAATTGTTAATATATATAAAGTCCTAGTTAAAAAAAATAAATGCATTAAGGATGCCATTTTTTGTCCACTATCATGTCAGTCAAAATAAATTATATATCATTCAAATTGAGATATAAAGAAACACGTACCCCTTTTTTAGAACTGCACTTATATGCAAAATCTGCGCCCTTAGTGATTTTTGTGCAGCAGTTCAAAACAAGTAGGGTTTAAGCTAGAGAAATGACATTTCACAAAATCACAAAATGTGCCTTTAAACAGCATAATGGCTTTAATGCATTTTAATTAGCTATCTGGCAAATCAACAGATGTACATGACCAAGCTTGCATAATTTATCTGCTAACAATAGTGTTGGTGTTTTTTAAGAGCTTGTAACAGTGCCTGCATTAAAGGTCTTAATAGACCATTGATTTCTAGCCTAGCAATTTGCAAGAGTTTTTTAAACAGTACCTTTTTGAAAATGTCAATAAGATATGTGTTTTCCTTTCCTAAATTAATGTAATGTATAGTATGGTTGGTACCAGTACTTTCTCACCAGTGATGCTAGGGGTATGTCAACGCTATATTACAGCTTGAAGTTTTCATAGACATGAGTTATAATGCATACCAGAGTCTAAATGTCCCAATTTATTTGATCTTTTCTCAAGGAAGTACTTCTATTCATGAGTTTGGGTAGCATATTGGTTTAAGGGTCACACTCTGGAGGAAGATAACACCCATCAATTCCTGGCTGTGTGACTTGTCTACCTTAAGCTCATTAAGGCTCGGTTTTTCCCCTGCAATGTTAGTTAAATAAAAATATTTTTGTTTAATTGTTGTAACAAAAAAGTGTATAGGCATGTGGAAGTTCTTTCTTTATTTTATTTTATTTTTTGTTAATCCTCACCTGAGGATATTTTTTCATTGATTTTTTTTTAATGAGTAGAAGAGAGGGGAGAGAGAGAGAGAGTGAGAGAGAGAGAGAAACATCAATTGATTGCCTCCCAGACTTGCCCCAACCCAGGCTGGTTATCGACCCTGCAACCCAATATGTGCCCTTTACAGGGAATCAAACCTGAGACCCTTCAGTGAACAGGCTGATGCTCTAAACAATGAGCCATATTGGCCAGGGCATGTGTGAGTTCTTTAGTTAATAATTTACTTGCTTTCAAATTTGTTTATTCAATGAATTGTGAAATCAGGCACTTTAATCTTAATTTTTGCAAATATAAAAAAAAGAGCATTCAAGAAGTAGGTTAATTAGTTTCTGGAGATATATATGTACATATATATATATGAATAGATATAGATATAGATATAGATATAGATATAGATATAGATATAGATATAGATATAGATAGATATAGAGGGAGAGAGAGATAGAGATGATAGAGATGATAGAGATGATAGAGATAGAGATAGAGATAGAGATAGAGATAGAGATAAATTTTTTTTTCTTCCTAAGATGTTCTAAAGTAGCAAAGTGACGAATAAACCCTTATGGGATCTAAATGACCTCATTGAAGACAACTTATAGGGCCTGTTTCATGAAAGGGCATCTGGCCTTTTGCCTCCAACAGGCCTTTGATCAAGGAGGGAGTTAACCCATGGACAAATACTTCACCAATGAAAGAGAGAAGGCATTCTCTAACTTTTTTCCTCTCTCTTTATGTGGAAAGTACATAATGTGAATGAAGATTAAGAGGTTAGGAAAAGATAGGAAAGAAAGAAGCCTCAGTAAGACCTGGTGACTGGTGATATCACAGTTATAAATGCTTTGTTTTAAAAGACCACATCAATGTTTCAGATTCCATTCTCTGAGAAGGAATGCACTTACATAGAAGCAGTTCTCTGAGATACAATCAATAGAGTTAAAATTAATTTCTGTTGGAATATTTTCCCAATTGAAATTATTTTTTCAGGACATTAAGTGAGGACAATGATTAATATGACTGTCATTCTGTTGAGTATAAAAGTGAATTCTTCATTGACCTTCCTGTCCTTAGGTACCACTAAATCTCTGCATTCATCTTGGGCAATACTTAATATTGTATTATAGGAAAATAAATTAACCTGGAATAACTTCTAAAAAGACTAGGCTTTAACTTGCTCTCTCAGAGCAATAGTTGTGGACAACTACTGTGTTTCCTAGTAAACTTTAACCCAAATTTTAAAATGAGACAAATTGGAGTCCTGACATTGAACTAATCATTTTCTGAGGTCCTGAAGGATACATTTATGCAGCTGAAAGGCAAAGCTGAAGAAATCTGAATCCCCCTTGGAAAATTATTCAGATTCACAATGAGTAGAATTTTTTTGCTGGGAGGGGGATGATTTTAATCTGCTTGGAATTTTAATTTACAAGATCAAAATACTTTAGTTTTGTTTGCAATTCCTTCAGTCTTTCGAATTTGACTCTCAAGGAGATTTAATTGAAGAACTTTAATTTTCCTTGGGAACTTCATAATGCAATGTTTTAAGCAAATATCAGGCCCCTCTATATTGCTAGCATTTTTTTACATGCTGTTTACATGTGAATATTGGAGTATATATTATTTTTTATTTTATTATAGATAGAACATTTGATGGGCTATGTTGGACAATGAAAATAAATACCTTCTGGGAAGCTAAATAAAATAGGGAGTGAAATTTCAAATTTAAGTTCAACCTGTCCTTATAGTATATATACCTATTTTGTTGTTTGATCCATTGAGGCAAACATTCTACTACTCAAAAAAAGTCCTATGAATAGTTACAAAGCCAGTTTGTAAAGTGTGAGCATACTCCTGAAGGTGGCAGATTGGTAACTGTTATTCCCTACATAAGGATCACAGCCATACAAGTTTTAACCCAAAGAATTGAAAGGACAGAGCCTTGTCATTTTTTGCAAAGAAAATTCCTTATGCCAATCCCTTAAAGGAAATTGGTTTTAAGAAATTATGGGATCTTGTTAAACCATCTCTAAAAGGCTCTTGTCTCTGCATATATTGCTGGATCTTCCAACCCACAACACAGGCAATCAGAAAGGGAAGACAAAAAATAAAGTAGATCAAAGACAAGATGTACACCACATGCGTGGGTTGGAACACCCCTATGAATGAATGAAACATGCATCAGTTTTCGTTTGTTTGTTTCTGACTTTGGTGACTACTATATCCTGCAAATCAGGGTCCTTTGTCACAAACTAAACACTCGCTCTTTTAAAATTTTACTTATTTATTTATGTATTTATTATTATTGTTGTTATTATTTTTATTTTAATCATTGTTTTTTATTCCTACCTTCTTCCCCTAGATACTCATTTAGCTTAATGAATATCAAGGGGAAGGTAGAGAAAGTACAGTCTCAGCCACTTATTTCAGCCAAAGAGATGATCCGGTTAGCAACAATGTGCCTAAGTCTTAAAATGACTGTTGCTTCCCTTCCCATTCCAAATCACCCACAAATCTCTCTTGTGTCCCACCCTTACCAGAAATATAATAGAGAATTCTGGGAAGCATAGTTTAACCTAGCAAGGTCACACATTACAAAGCCATCACACCACTTTTTCCCCTTTTGAAGTGGAGGAGACTCTTGTAAGATTATATATATATAATGTAATATCCAAATTGTCCATTACAGTGTCACAGTAGCGACCATTCAACAGGCTGCAAGCCCATGGAGCACCTCTAGCCCCCCCTTGGCCCCCCCCCTGCCCCCAGTGTGAGGCAGCAGTGGCTCCCTCCAGCCTACCAAAGCGATGCGGCTTGCTCCTGCCTCCTGTGGGTGCTGGTGGCTTGCTCCCGCCTCCGGAATTGGTGCGAGTCCCTCCTGTCTCCTGAGTAAGTGGCTCAGTTCCCTCCCGGCTCCCGCAGGTGCCAGCGGGTGATGGCGGCTCACTCCCATGGGAGCAGTGAGGCTCCCACTGGCTCCTGTGGAAGCGGCAGATGGCTACTGCATGCGATATTGCACACTGGGTTACTAGTAGGCTAGAACAGAATACCTGCTTTGCTGACTTAATCTATTCTTTAATGGGCTGCCCATGATCCAGACTAGAGGGTAGATGGTTAGCAAGCATATTTGACTCTCACATGTAAGTCAAATTCTCCAATATCCTTTAGATTGGTAATAAAGCTTTCATTTTGTTTCTATATTTCAATTTTAATTTCATTTTAAAAATTTTATTGGGGTGACATTAGTCAACACGAATATATAGGTTTCATTTAGAAATTGGGAGGGGAAGAAATATACTATTCATTGGGTCTTTGATGTTATAATGGATATATGAGCAAGATGTTTCCAAAGCATAATATGAGATGCACCAAAGTATACTTAAATTTTATTTAAAATAGTACTTTTTAAAGGTGCTACTTGTCCTTTTTCACCAACTTTATATTAGTAACTTTCCTTGACCAGACTGATCCTCACATTTCATGTTTCTAGCTATAATATCCAGAGGAATTATTTAACTAAAGTCTTTGCCATAATCCTAAAAATACAGAATATAGTTTTGAAAATTCTAAACTCTTAATATGAAATAACTAGAGGCCTGGTGCACAAAATTCGAGCATGGTAGGGTCCCCTCAGTCCAACCTGCACCCTCTCCAATCCGGGACCCTCAGGGCATCTCTGCAGTCGAACATCCCTCTCAAAATCCGGGACCACTGGCTCCTAACTGCTCACCTGCCTGCCAGCCTCATCACCCCTAACCACCTCTGCCTGCTGGCCTGACTGCCCCTAACTGCCCCCCTAGCTGGTCTGGTTGCCCCTTACTGCCCACCCTGCCAACCTGGTCACCCCCAACTGCCCCCTCCGCTGGCCTAGTTGACCTTAACTGGCCCCCCTGCTGGCCTGGTCACCCCTTACTGCCTCCCTCTGCTGACCTGGTCACCCCCAACTGCCTGCCTCTGCTGGTCTGGTCACTCCTTACTGCCCCCCTGCCAGCCTGGTTGCCCCCAACTACATTATGATTCA
This sequence comes from Myotis lucifugus, assembly GCF_000147115.1. NCBI lineage: Eukaryota > Metazoa > Chordata > Mammalia > Chiroptera > Vespertilionidae > Myotis > Myotis lucifugus. The sequence continues at coordinate 112,947 of NW_005871107.1, forward strand.
TAACATAAGAGCCACACTCAAGGGGCCAAAGAGCGGCATGTGGCTTGCGAGCCACAGTTTGCCGACCACTGCTAGGAGCTGTATCAGTAAAGATATTGCTACGACATGTGTCTGATATTTTGCTGCATATGGATTCTTCTGAGACTTTTATGGTTATTTATCTACTAGAGGCCTGTTGCACGAAGAGATTCATGCAATAGGCCTACCCTTCTCCTGGCTGCCGGCACAGGTTTCCTCGGGCACTCGGGACCCAGGCCTTCGCTCCAGCCAGAGCCACCTTCAGTCTTCCGTCTTCGCTGCTCTGGCTTGCCTTCAGTCTTCCTTCCACCGCTTGGAGCCTACATATACAAATTAACCGCCATCTTTGTTGGCGGTTAATTTGCATATCGCGCTGATTAGGCAATGGGAGGTGTAGCAAAGGTACGGTCAATTACCGTGTTTGTCTATTATTAGATAGGATGTTTAAGTCCTTTATCCATTTTGAGTTTATTTTTGTGTATTGTGTAAGTTGGTGGTCTAGTTTCTATATTGTGCTTTATATGTATGTGAAAATTATAGCGTGTTTCACATCAGCATGTGTTTTTCATTACTATAATTCATACTTCCCCATGAGATCCACTGTTTTAGGATAAGATTGTGCTGTTACAATTTTTGAAAATAACAGTGTCATATTATTGATATTTGTGCTTCAAACATCAAGATCCTGGTATACTTAGTAATACCTTTAAGAAAACTTGTATAAAAGTTTATAGTGCTCCTGATTCAAATTCCCTAGGCCATGGAAGAAATACTATCAGAGGGTATGAAAATGGAGCGCCACTCAGAAGGGGTATACACCTTGCTTTTCTAAAAGTGAGATCCAAGAAGTCTGATGAACCCCAGAGACATTGGGTTTCCAACAGGTGAGGAGTATGCTGTGCCCTATTTCACATCCAGAGTTCTGGGACAAAACGTAATATGAGGACACTAATGTGACTGTGAACTTAATCACAGGGATAGCAGAGTACAATCACTAGCCAAAGAGGCCCATAATATCTGTCGAACATCTTAAAGGAATGTTTATTTTATTTAATTGAATTAACTAATATGATCACATCATTAACTTTAATGAGAATCATTTTTTTTACCCTTCTATAGTAATCAAGTAGAAAGTTTTACTATTATATCAAGGCATGCTTAGAAAAGAGGAAATATAAGTTAAAATATGTGATATGGGAAATAGTAAAAGCCTAACAACACTTGAAAGAGCTGGTAAAGGAGCTTTTCTAGGGGATTAGATTTAGGTGAAGTCATTACAATTCATGGAGTAGGGTCACCGTGAGAGAAATTGTTTGGAGAGCGTACCACAAAACATATGGCAGTCCATCTCCCTGTAAAGTCTACTGTGGTGTGAGGATAATGGTGCAGCATTGGTGAAAGGCTATGTCTAGATAAATGGACTGAAATTGGAATATAGGCTGGCATAGGACATATGGCAGGCCCTGACATTTCTACATGCCTGCATTTGAAACAGAAATGCCAAGATGGACCCGGGCTTGTCTAGAATGTCCAGCTGATCACATGCAACCATTCTGCCTTCAGCTGATCTTATATGACTATATATGATCCTACCTAATAGATACATTGATACGTGATTACAACTGGGAATAAATAAGGGATATGGGCATTTCAGTGCAAGTCAGAGAATACACCAAAAACATTGATTGGACTAGGTGATACACCGAAAAAGTCATTTTCTTACTATGGGAACCCAGAAGATACTTTAATTATAATTTTTCCAGAAATGATAATGTTCAGATTTTCCTTTAATTTTGTGAATTTCTCAGTAAACTTTTAATATATACTTATCATTACGATTATCATAATTTTATATACAACTTGTTTATATTGCTTGCAAGTGAAACAGACACTAATTTAAAAGAAATGATCATGGAATACAGGCAGCAGGAAATAAAAAACAAAGTAAGATACTTGAAATTGGTTATTGTACTAGGATGTAATAAAAGCCAGTAAAATATCCATTCACACTCTGGAGTAAAAAATAAAATAAAATAAAATAAAATAAGCACATGGTTTCTAGAGAGAGAAAAATAAAACTAAACAACATCCTCTAATCCAGTGGTTGGCAAACTCATTAGTCAACAGAGGCAAATATCAACAGTACAACGATTGAAATTTCTTTTGAGAGCCAAATTTTTTAAACTTAAACTATATAGGTAGGTACATTGTTATTCACTTAATTAGGGTACTCCTAAGGCTTAGGAAGAGCCACACTCAAGGGGCCAAAGAGCCGCATGTGGCTCGCGAGCCGCAGTTTGCCAACCACGGCTCTAATCATCTGAGGTCTTGTACTTCCTGACATTAATGCTCTGGTAAATATATCTGCCACCATGCACCAATTAATAAAGTAGTTGATGATTCGACTTTAAGCAACTGGAATTCTGAATTACATCTGCACACACCTTCAGACCCAAAACACCCCTTTCCTCATGACACAAAGAGTAGATTGGCAGAGAAATGCCAGAACCTTAAAAAAATAAAATTATCTTTGCATAGCTTTCTTTTCAAGTTGGGAAATATAGGAGAGAAGGCTTCTTTTCATGGAGTTTGATAGCAGAAACGGAAAGAGGCTGAGACAATTGAGTCCACTTGCTTTATTTAACTAATGCAAATGTGCATAATGTTTACTTAAGTAGGATAAACATGCTAATCAGAATTCAGTAAGTGATATACATTCTGTGAACTTTGAATATGGCAATTAATCATGGAGCTCATAGGAAATAAATCAGCAGGCATCCCATTCACAGAGCTATCACAAAACTTGGATAAACTGAGAAAAATACAATGTTTTCATGCCTTAGGAAAAAAATAGAATTTAACTACCACCATAAATAGCTGTGGCTGCCTGGCCAGTGTGGCTCAGTTGTTGAACATCAACCTATCAACCAGGAGGTCATGGTTCGATTCCCAGTCAGGGCACATGCCCGGGTTGCGGACTCCATCCCCAGTGTGGGGCAAGCAGGAGGAAGCTGATCAATGATTCTCTCTCATCACTGATATTTCTCTCTCTCTCTCTCTCCCTCTCCCTTCCTCTTTGAAATAAAAAAAAATTTAAAAAAAGATGACAGGACTCCACTCTGAGAAATTAGAAGTCATCAACATGTCCAGAAATCTGCATTGTACCAAGTAAGTATATGAGGAGAATGTGTTGGAGATTATCTGACTTCAAATTGATAAAAATGCTCTATAGTATTTTTACTGCTAGTCTCTTTCAAAAGATGCAGAATAAAGCCAATTATCTTCTATCATTTAATTTTAATAAAAGACTATATAGATACTGAAGAAGAAAAAACACTATCAAGCTTAATTAGTCTTACACACACTAATTCAAAGCATATTTTTCCAAATTGTGAAGAAAAGATAAATAGAACTCAAAAGTCACCTGGAGTCTCCTCTGTCCTTGAAATTAAGATAATGTTGTTGCCCTATAGATGTCCAATTCCCATTCAAAAGCTCAAAATTCCAATTAGTCACCTTTGAATTATGGCTACAGCTGCTCTGTGTTCAGTCACTGTCCTACTTGACACTTTAATGTGTAGAATATTGCCGTTCTTAGGATTTACCTCAAAATTTATCATCTCTTAATTTATTAAACTTGATTGAACATTTTATGGGAAGAAAGTATATTTCAGCACTGGAAGTAATTTTGAATAAGTCAGCTTCTCTATCCTTAAAATTGATACTTAAAATTATTTTGAATAATTATTGAATTCACTCAGAGAAGATGCCACCTTGATAAAATTAGTTAAAATATGTCCAAAATACCAGTCTCTCAGATGTGGTAAAATATAATTCAAAGTGTTTGAAATAGACTACCTTTATCTTTATTGAGCTGTGAATCTACTCTTCAGATATTTGGCACAATTGGATCTTTTCAGAAGTAACATCTCTTCATGACACCTATAACTGCTTTTTCAGATATTTCCAAAGGTGAGATATTATTACAATGATAACATAAATTCTCACTTGTCTTCTTGCTCCCACTATGTTGGCTCAATAATAGTTGAAACAGAAAGTTAAGTTAAAAGGTCTCCAGGACGTTTTGCTTTATGTGTGGTGAAGAGAATGTCTAAGTTAATTGGAGTTAATTTTCAGGAGTAAAATTAGATAAAGGCATAATTGTAAGCCCCCTTAAAAATATAAGCTGAGAATGCAAAGGTTGATAGAAGAAAATAAAATATTTGTTGGAGAAATGTAAAATAAACACTCTTCCTAAGTCATATCATGCCAGGAAAAGAGTTGAAGTGATTTGTCAATCGGAAAGCTTCTTAATAATACCCCAAGATCTGAACTCTTTGCAGACAGGATAGCATAATGAAGCAAAACCCAGACTCGGGATCCAGATTCTTCTATTTAAGTTCAAGTTTGAACATTTAATGGCTGTGTTCTTTGAGCAGTTACTTAGTTTCTTCCAGCCTCAGTTTCCTAGTCTATAGAAATGAGATTATAATAGACTACCTCACAGTGGTTGTTTACAGATCATGTGCCAGTGTATGTAAGACACATAAAACAGAACCTAGTGTGTGATAACACTCAGTTAATGTTAATGATAGACTTGTCATGTAATACAAATTCAGTTCTCATTTTGGACTATTCAAAAATATATTATGGAGTCAAGTGTTTGCATATTTTGTTTGTTTTGATAAATGTTGACTCTAGATCATCATTTATATCAGTTCTACTTGATCCTCTTTGAACTAAATATGCTTTAATCTTGTTATGATATCTCTTTTTCATTAAAGAAACACAACAGTCATTAATTTGTAATCATAAAAAATGTGTCAATAAAGTTGCTTTAAAAAGGTATGGAATATTTTAATGCAGTAATTTTAGACTAAACTAGCTTATGGGTATTCTCCAGTCTTATATTATGTTTGCTAAACGTATTTACCGATTTTTTTCTTCAAATCAATACAATATAATGGAATTTTTAAAATATTATAATTTAGCTTTTATTTATATGGAATATGACCTATGATGGTTTAAATACTTCTATTTCTTAATTCAAAACTCACATTGATTTCTTGTATAAAAATATTTTCAAAGAGAAAATTTATGAACATGCAAACATTTACATTCATTAAATATTAAAGCTTAAAATATCAAATTGTCACTAATAAATTAGAACCCATGCAGATAAAAGGCTTTCATGCATTGATATCTTTTAAAAACATTGTTTTGTGTCTCATTAAGTACCATATTTTTCCAAGATAGATTAATTTCCACTCAAGTACAAAATTTTTCACCTTTTAAATAGAGAAAATGAGTGCTTTTAAATTGTACTGATTGCTCTTCTAGCACTCCTCACATCAATGAAACCTATGTTTTTGAAAAATGATGTTACAAAAAAGGTTGCTATATTGGGTTACAGAGAGCAATATAATTTGCACACTGACTTTGCCCCCTTAAACTGGATATAGAGCTTCTACAAAAAGATTACATAAATCATAAATATGTCTCAGTAATATAACAGATACACATTGCTTTTTGAAGGTATATCATCAATACTTAGAATTCTAGAAATAGCTGTAAGATAATTTTTTAAAAAAATTTATCTTTATTGTTTGAAGTATTATGGATGTTCCCTTCCTCCTCCCCCTCATTGACCCTGTATACTCTGCTCCTATTGAAAAAAAGAGATAGAAAAAGATATAAACAAGTGGAAAAATATACTGTATTCATGGATTCGTAGAATTAAAATCATTAAAATGTCCATACTAGCCAATACAATCTATTGATTCAATGCATTCCCTATTAAAATAGCAACAACATATTTCACAGATCTAGAACAAATAGTCCAACATTTATATGGAAGAAAAATACCCTGAAGAGCTACAGAAATCTTGAGAAATAGAACAAAGTTGGAGGGATCACAATGCCTGATATCAATCAAGCTATACTACAAAGCCACTGTAATCAAAACAGCCTGGTACTGGCACAAAAACAGGCATATAGAACAATGGAACAGAACAGAGAACCCAGAAACCGACCCATTCCATTACAGTCAATTAATATTTTACAAAGGAGGCAAGAACATACAATGGAGTAAAGATAATCTCTTCAACAAATGGTGTTGGGAAAACTGGACAGACACATGCAAAAAAAAAGTGAAGCTAGACCACCAACTTACACCATACTCAAGAATAACTCAAAAATAGATAAAAGACTTTAATGTAAGTTGTGAAACCATAAAAATCTCAGAAGAAACCATAGGCAGCAAAATATCAGATATCTCACGGAGCAGAATTTTCACTGATACATTACCTGGAGCAAGAAAAAAATTGAAAAAAAGAAATGAATGGGATTACATAAAAATTAAAAGGTTCTGCACAGAAAAAGAAACCAGCATTGCCCTAGCCAGTTTGGCTCAGTGGATAGAGCATTGACCTGCAAACAAAAGGGTCCAGGGTTCGATTATTGTCAAGGCATGTACCTTGGTTGCAGGCTCCTCCTGGCCCGGGTCCTGGTCAGGGCTCATATGGGAGGCAACCAATTGATGTTGATGTTGCTCTCTGTCTTTCCCTCTCTCTTCCACTCTCCCTAAAAATTAATGGAAAAATATCCTTGGGTGAAAATTAACAACAACAAAAAGAAACCAGCATCAAAATGAAAAGGGAACCCACTGTGTGGGAGAACATATTTGCCAATGATAATCTAATAAAGGCTTAATTTCCAAAATATATAAAGTCCACATACAACTCAACAAAAAGAGGACAAACAATCCAATTTTTTAAAAAAATGGCCTAGACCTGAAGCAATGACTTTTTAATGGAACTATCCATTGTGTTATTCATTATAATAGTTTTCCCATTATAGTAGTTTCCCTCAATTTAATGACAGGCTTAAATGAAATGCCCATATAAATTACATGTTGCTATAATTAGAATCTTTTGTCTTCTCAAAATTCATATGATAAAGTTTAAAAAATAAAATATTAACTCTTTTTAATTTATTTTTTATGCAGAACATTATCAGTAACAATGTTTGTTCTACCGATGTGATGCTATTAAGAGATGGAATCTATGGGAAGTACTTATGTCATGAGGATGGAGCCCTCATGGACAGGATTAGATTTCGTAGAAGAGGCCTCATAGAGATCCCTTGCTCCTTCCATCATGTGTGGAAACAGCAAGAAGCACTGGCTATGAACCAGGAAGAGAGTCCTCACAGGAGTATGGCCCTAGCCGGTTTAGCTCAGTGGATAGAGTGTAGGCCATGGACTGAAAGATCCCGGGTTTGATACCAGTCAAGGGCACATACTCAGTTACAGACTCCATCTGATCCCTGGCCCTGGTCACAGCTCATGTGGGAGGCAACCAATCGATGTGTCACTCTCACATCGGTGTTTCTCTCTTTCTGTATCTCCTCCTCCCTTCCAATCTGTCTACATATCCATGGAAAAATATCCTTGGGTGAGGCTAACAACAGAGTATGCCTTTGGAATTACACAGAGATTGTTTTTTATAGAAAATGTAACTGCTTTTGGACTGCTGTTACCTGTTAAAATATTGAGAATATTTCCTGAATTGGCATATACTTGCAGTGAATACATGTAGGATTCTGTTAAATTTTAAGAAAAATTTTCCGTGAGTAATCCCAGTCCCAAACCTGATTTATCATTTAGCTGTTACTTTGTATTCTACATAATAATAATGAAATTGATATATTCAGAGAGCCACAGGTATGTTAGGACCCAATTAAAGGGCAAAGATATTTATTTTCCCTTTGAGGCACAAAGAGAACAAAGGTTACATCCTGCCATGAACTTGAATTGGGATAGTCAAGCCTCTCATGCTTGAACAAGCATGCTTTGATAAGAATATAAATATGGTCAATATAGGAATTATAAATATTATTAATTTAGGAAACAAAATAGATAATTTTATTCCTAAACATGATAGAGATTCCCTACATGGAAAACTCTCAGAAGAGTGGGACGCCTAACTATGTTCACTAGTATAGTCCTAATTCTAAATATTCATAATGAAAGTTATATTAAGGAAACATTAGTTTAAAATATTAGCTCTTTTTGCCCAACTGATGTGGCTCAATGATGAACCAGGAGGTCAAGGTTCAATTCCTAGTCAGGACACATGCCCGAGTTGCTGGTTTGATCCCCAGTAGGGGGCATGCAGGAGGTAGCTGATCAATGATTCTCTCATCATTGATGTTTCTATCTCTCTCTACCTTTCCCTTCCTCTTTAAAATCAGTAGAAATATATTTTAAAAAATAAAATATTAACTCTTTTAAATTTTTTTTTATGCAGAACATTATCAGTAACAATCTTTGTTCTACAGCACACTATAGAAAAGAGAAATTATAAGTTAACTATTCTTAAGGCTAGCATCATTATTCAATAAACCTTGGACCTAGGCCTAACACCCCTGTGGCTTTAAATGTATCTATTAAAAGGCCTCTGTGAGAGCATTTTTCACTACCATGATCAGAACATAACATTAGGATCACACCAAGGTGATTTCATATGTAATTTTTTTTGAATCTGTAGTTTTGGATCTATCTTCTAAGACTGTAAACCCAAGATTGAAAGCATAGATGAATTAATTCACTCTATATACATGATTACAATCATCATAACTGCTAAGTTATTGGTATTACAGTTTAAGAGAAAATTATTTTGTGAATTTGAGTATGATAATTACTAGAATTGCAGTTGACAACCAAAATAAACTTCAGAAAATTATACAGGATTAGAACCAGTGCCCTTCAGGAAAAGCATGATTTAGATTTAAGTATCTAGACAAGAGTTAAGTATGTGCAAAGCAAAAGAGAGTTACTATATCAAAGATATTCCCTGTGAACTTGAAGACTGAAAAATCTCTGTAGACATATATATTATTTTATTTACTTGCTAAGGCCTTTTTTCAAAGTGACCATCTATACAGTTTGGAGACTAAGCTTTTGCTATGAAAAACAAACAACACATTTGGAGCAAGAGCCACAAAACTAAAATATAGAGAAAGATGTGTGAAAATTCATTTTAGACATGGAATAAAGTGATTTTGAATAATAGCTAGCATTAAGGTCTTGCATGCAAAGAATCAATGGAATGAAGTAACTGTCAAAATTGTAAACCATAGAAGCCTTCATCACTGGTCCTGTAGCAGAATGGCTAATTACATCTGAAAGCATGATCAACATGATAGGCATTCTTGGCATTTGTATTTCGAATTCATTACTCCAAGTTAAAAGGTAAAAGAGGATTATGCTGCCTCTGAGTTGAAGCTTCAGCTGTTTTACAGAGTCATAGTGCTAACATGGGCTTTAGATTCAAGAACAACTGAAGCAGATGCTCTGGTGACCAAATCATGATCAAGACTGGTGGAGAGAGTTCAGGTTTCAGAATAATTGGTGGCGAAAAAGTACCTAAATTCTCACTTATTTACATTTAAAAAAAAATATTTTATTACATTTATTGGGGTTAAGTTGGTTAATTAAATAGGTTGCAAGTGTACAATTCTATAATACATCATGTGTAGATTATAGTGTGTGTTCACCACCCATAGTCTAGTCTCCATCTATCACCATTTATCCCTCCTTTACCTTCTTCTACCTCTCCCCATCTCTCTTCCCTTTGATAATCACCATGCTGATGTCTGTGTGTATGAGGTTTTCTTTTGTTTTATGTTTGTTTTTGCTTAATCCCTATTTAGATATCAATTCAGTAAAATAAATTGAAGGAGGAGATCATTGGTTCCCTCTGGGGGAAAAACATTAGATATGTGAGTACAGATTCAGATTCGAGTTGAAAGTACGTACTTGAAGAATCAGAGAAAATATATATATGACTCAGAATCCTGAATCCAATTTCCCAGCAAATATATCCTAAATTGTGGAGATAACTAGGTTTTCCTCAGAGCAGCCATTTGTTTTAGGCTGATAATCCTCTTTTCATTGGTAAATCCAGATGTTTTTCTGTTTTCATCTCAGTTGTGTTTGACATCATTGGCCTCTCTGTCCTCTACTTTTTCTTAAAATTTACTCTTTTTCTTAGTGCAGATTCATTGCCCTTTATTTGTTCACCCATACTGAAGGTTCTCAAGACAAGATTTTGAGGATGATGTCTAAAATATAATAATAATAATAAAGAAGAAGAAAATAATTTCCCTGTAGGTAATCCCACTTATATCATGACTTTCCTTACTACCAATTTGTAGATATTTTTTAAACTGCCTATTTAAAGAATCAGATTTGTGTACCCAACTGTTTCTTAACAATATACTCTCTATATTGCCTCAAAATGTAAACCATTGCATTTATTTTTCCAGATATGTATCTCTTTTATAACCCACTTTTAAATTAATGAAGCTATAGTCTAATTTCAAATGCAGTGATCTGGGAATCATTCTTGACATCTCCTGCATTCTTCAAACACATGCTTACATTTTTAAAATGATATCAAATCTTATCTTAACTTTCCTCAACCTCTATCAATATGTTCATCTGAACTGCTTTTGTTTTGTAACTGGACAATCATAACAGTTTCCCAAACTGGACTTTTTTCAGAGCTATGTTATCTCTATATTCTCCAACCTTCTACAAAAAGAGACATGATCTGCTGTGCATAAGAGACACTAATAATATAGACATTTGTAATGTCATGTAGAAATCTGATTAGTTGTCTTAAGCTAATTATGAATTATACTTGCTGTTTATTAATACCTATCATTTCTATCCCAATCTCTTGCATTGACAATCTGCTTCTGGTCTCACCCTCAGATATGAACTACTACTGAAATAGGAAATTTTAGGGGTGAAATAGGCAGGTTTAGGGAATTTTTAATATTAAGGGGGTCCATGGAAAAAGCACAGGCTGCAAAGAGGCAAGTTACATTTCCATAAGACAAGGGAGTTGGGAGAGGCAGTCGTTACATTTCCATAAGACAAGGGAACTGGGAGTAGCAAAAGGTCTATATTTACAAAATAAAGAAGGAGGAAGAAAGCCCAGAGGGAATAGGAGAACAATGAGGGAGGAGAGCCTCACATGTCCCATGCAGCCTTTATAAACCTTAAGGAAAAGGGACTCAGTGGGACTCGTTCTCCCTCCCCACCTGGGAGTCTGTGCTGTGAAATTTTTTCCCCTCCCCAAGTGGGAGTCTGTATTTGTTCTTCAATAAATTTCCACCTTTGCTATACCATCTTCTGTCTGTGGTTTCATTCTTCCACTCTGATGGACAAAGAGTCCAGGAGACCATCCTGCCCAGGGGAACACCATGTGTTTCAAGTCCAAAAAATTCCCCGTATCACTACATTACAACATAAACAGAATTAAGGGAAGGTCACATGATTTGTCTGAACCTGGTGATCTTGTTTTCTAAGTAAGATGCTGCTGTGATGCCATTCATAGATGTGCAATATATTTTGGAGAACACTGTTTATCATGTAAGAACTCTATGGATAATTCTGCTTTCTTTGCCTCTTACAAGTAGATCTACATTTATAAATGTTTGGGGCAAAAATAGAATATTTGGGACTAGCTATGGTTATGAGAAATATTAATCATGCTTTGTTAACCATGATTGCCTTGTGTTGGTTAAAGAAAGGACATTCTAACCTGGCTGAGAGTTGTATGTGCCCAGGACCTGGGAGTCAACCTTGGAATTTGGTCTTTTCTCATTCAATAACTATCTATTCTCATGGAAAGATTAACAACCTTGTTGCCCAAACAATGCAGTCCCACCCCCCTAGTTCCAGCTCCCTATTTCCCCATGCCTGTAAACCCTACTTCCCCATGTAATCTTCTTCCTACCCGATATAAGCAGCTGGTTTATGGAGGGGGTGAGAGAGCAGATTTTTGTGGATGACCTGCTGCTCTCCCATACTGCCATACTGCTGGCAGTATTGGAATAAACGGTCGTATATAATTCAACCCTGTATCTGCTTAATTGGCTCAAGTAGTGTTAGGCAGCATGGACCCTTAATTATCCAGTTACATAAGGAGTTATAAATAAATTTTAGAATCTATAAAATTATCCCAAATTCCCTACAACTTAAACGAATATCAGGTAATTATATACACGTAGTATGATATATAAAGTTTCTCTGCGCC
>NW_005871107.1:125174-161581 GCF_000147115.1 Myotis lucifugus
GGGAATCTTTTTAAATTCCTGATTTCTGGTCCTCACACTCCGGAAATTCTGTTTCTTTGTTACTAATGTTGTGGCCCCCCCCCATAACAAAGAAACAGAATTTCCAGGGGATGAGGCCCAGAAATCAGGAATTTAAAAAGATTCCCAGGTGATTCTAATGTGCAGCCAAGGTTGAGAACCACTGTTCTAAACAAAGGAAAGGAGAAGTATAAAAATACAAATGTATGAGGCTATAATGTATGCTTGGAGATAACCTACATATATTAGAAGGCCTTTAGGCTATTGTAGGTCCACACTTCCTTCGGGAGCTTCCCGGGTGTAATTTGAATTGACCCTGTACTCACATGGAGCAATGGGAGACCAAAGAAAGAGAAACCACTCTACATTGGTAGGTGGCAATTATAATGAGCAATTGGAGTTATTTACGAGATGTGTCTTGGGCAACCATAAGACATGTAGTTTTTCTTATCCAACCACTGGAAGTTTATATAGAGGCCCTGTCTGTATGGCTCAGTTGGTTGGATCATATTCCCATACAACAACAAGATCAGGGTTCAATTCCAGGTCAGGGCACATACCTAGGTTGCAGGTTCCATCTTAGACAAGGTAATGAAACAGGAATTTTAGGGGTGAAATAGGACAGGTTTAGGAAATATTAGAAATTTTGGAAATTAGGGGGACCATGAAGGAAGCACAGGGCTGTAGAGCAGCAGAAGGTATACTTTCATAGAATGGGGGAGCTGGAAAGCTGCAACAGGTACATTTCCATAGAATGAGGAAGTTGGGAACAGCAAAAGGTCTATATTTACAGAATAAAGAGAAGGAAGTCCTTCATTCAGAAGGAGAGGAAGAAAGCCCAAAGGGAGTAGGAAAACAATAAGGAAGGAAGGGGGTTGGGAAGAACCTCACATCTTTCATGTGAGGTTCAACCTTTGATCCTAGGAGTTACTACAGTAACCAGTCAAAGGGAATAGTGACCAATCAGAGGGGATGTTAAGGCACCAGGATCTGCAGTCTTTATAAGCCATAGGGAAAAGGAACTCAGTGGGACCCTTTCCCCCTCCCTACTTGGGAGTCCATTCTGTGGGAGTCTGTACTTATCCTTCAATAAATCTCCACCTTTGCTATACCACTTTCTGCCCGTGGATTCATTTTTCGATTCCGGCAGACAAAGAATCTGGGTTCCAGTCCAAAAATTCCGTATCAGTAATATACACAAAAACATAGCACAGTACTAAAATACTGTTTTCATTTCCCTTATAAAGTGGGTCCATTTCCACATCACATATTTTAGTTTTCTAGATTTTACTCCAGAGTGAAAAAAGATCAAAAGCAAAAATATTGTTGTTTGTTTGACCCGATGTGTTTAATAACTAACATAAAACTAGCATACAGACGAGAAGAGGTTTCTGTGAGAAATGGTACTAATCAAACTAAATGATTCATTGGCTTAAACTACCATTTTTATTTTTTGTGGATGATTCTTCTGTTAGTTTTGTTTAGTGTAGTAAATCCCCACACTTTATTGGGCTACAAAAAGCAACTGTCTTTGCTAGTGTGAAATATGGATCTGATGAACATGGAGCTTTCTTGGTTGAAATGGGAGCAGGAGCGTACCAGCACATCTATTTGTTCCTTTCATTAAACACCTGCCAGTAAAAGCCACTGAAGTGCCTCCCTGTCTCCCTTAATGCACCTGGCACAAAATACATTGTATGTGATCAATCTGTGGTAATTCATGTGTATGCATGTGTCTGTTTTGTACACAACAAAATCTATTTGGCTAGAAGAAAAATTTGTTGCTAGAATAAATATGTTTGAAACCATGTTATCATTCTGGAGTATATTGAACACTCTCAATATTTCTTAATTCTGCCCAAATCAGTAATAGATATAGAATCCTAGCCTTACATTGGCTATACAAACTATTTCTTTGTTCACACAGAAATTATTTCAAAATATATTTTATTTATAAGGTATCTTTTTTCTTTAAATGCAAAGAGTCGTTAGTAGCTATTTGTAGATGTCATAACTATGTGTAATTAATTGAATATATGGCAAAAGTGTGACCATGCATTATATTTATACATTTTTATGGAAACTTTTAATCCAAAATGACGTCCTTTCTACCTAATAATTTAACAAACATATATAATAATAAAAGCATAATATGCTAATTAGACCAGATGACCTTCTGAACTAAGCCGGCTGCAAGGGAAGCCCAGGTCTCAGGTGCCTGTCAGTGGCCGGAGGAAGCCTGGGTTCTGGGTGCCAGAGGGAAACTGGTGCCAGCAGCCAGGGAAAGGAAGGCCTAATCTTGCATGAATTTCGTGCATTGGGTCTCTAGTTCATCTATAAAAACTTACTAATGCATTACCCAAAATAAAGAAATGCAGTTAAAACTTTATTAATCTCATATATAAAGTACACACTAATCCTATTATACTGAGTTTCAATTTGTCATTGATCCAATAGTGTTAACACACAAAAGGCCCAGACAATTACTATATTTGGTAAAAAAAAAATCCATAAGCTTTAAACAAATAGCTCATGCATATGAATCTCTGTCCCTGAAACTTAAACAAATTAATCTGTATAGAGAAGATAAACTTAATCACTTAATGTTGTCTTTTGAGTACTTCACACTTAAAAATTATTATTTCTTATCAAACTAAATTATCAATAAGGATATAAAAATGAGAATTTTAACATTTTTATGGGACTAGTTACATTGCATATGCAGCCTACTGTGAAGTATCTATCTGGCTGATTAAAATATTTATTTATATATTTGTGGCATAAAAATAAAACATGATTCTATAGCAACTTGTAAAAGTTCAGCTTAGAGAATTGTCAAATCCTACTCTGTGCAATTAGACTGATTGGTTATGAACACTAGAGAAAATTGTGAGCCTGTTTTCTTGACACTGCGTGATCATTAAAAATATAATCAGGAATTTTAAAAATATAATTACCTTATTGCAAAAAAGTCATCCAGCAAATAATTGTTTTAAATAATAGACTTTATTATTTTATTTTATTTTTTAAATATATATTATTGATTTTTTTTTCAGAGAGGAAGGGAGAGGGAGAGGGAGAGGGAGAGAGATAGTTAGAAACATTGATGAGAGAGAAACATTGATCAGCTGCCTCCTGCACACTACCTACTGGGGATGTGCCCGCAACCAAGGTACATGCCCTTGACCAGAATTGAACCTGGGACCCTTCAGTCCACAGGCCCAAGCTCTAGCCACTGAACCAAACCAGTCAGGGCTAGACTTTATTTTTTATAGAAGTTTTATATTTAGAGAAAAAAAAAAGGAGTAAAGCAGTACAGGAATTTCCCACATACCCCTCATGGTACCCAATTTCCACTATTTTTATTATTTTTATTTATTTTTTGTTTGTTTGTTAATCCTCACCTGAGGATATTTTTTTCCATTGATTTTTAGAGAGAGTGGAAGATATAGGGAGGAACAGAGAGAAAGAAACAAGATGTGAGAGAGACACATCAATTGTTTGCCTCCTGCAGGGCTCTGGGTATCGAATCTGCAACCAAGGTACGTGCTCTGGACTGGAATCATACCTGTAACCCTTCAGTCTGTGGGCCATTGCTCTAACCATTGAACTGAACTGGCCAAGGCTCCCCTATTTTTAATATCTTGAATTAATTAGTGTGGTACATGTTTTATGATGTATGAGCTAATATACATGCATTATTATTAACTAAAGTCTAAAGTTTACATTAGGGTTCACGCTCTGTGTTGTTCATTCTATGGATTTAGATAAGTATATAATGACATGTATCTACTGTTACATATCATCCTATATTATAGAAGGCTAATATGCAAATCAACCGAATGGCAGAATGACCGGTCACTATGACATGCACTGACCCCCAGGGGGCAGACACTCAATGCAGGAACTGCCCCCTGGTGGTCAGTGTGCTTCCACAGGGAGAGCACTGTTCATCCAGAAGCCGGGCTCAAGGCTGGCAAGCGCAACAGCAGTGGTGGGAGCCTCTCTCACCTCCGAGGCAGCGCTAAGGACCCCTCAGGGGATGTCCACGGGGACTGGGCATAAGCTGTCAGGCAGACGTCCCCCAAGGGGTCCCAGACTGCGAGAGGGTGCAGGCCGGGGTGAGGGACACCCTCCCCCACAGTGCACGAAAGTCAAGCACCGGTCTTCTAGTAGTAAATAATAGTGTCACTTTCCTAAACATTCCCTGTTCTTCTCGTATTTATTCTTCCTTTCTCTTTCCAAATCCTTGTGAATCACTGATCTTTTTACTGTCTACATGACAGATAATTGGAATTATACATGTCACCTTTTCAGATTGACTTCTTTCACTTAGCAATATACATTTAAGGTTCTTTCATGTATTTCCATGGCTTGATAGCAAATTTCTTTTTATGCTCAATAATACTCCATTGTGTGAATTACCACAGTTAATTTATCTATTCACCTACAGAAAGACGTCTTGGTTTTTTCCACATTTTGGCAATTACCGGTATTAGTTAAACATAAACATTTGTGTAAAGGGTTTTATGTAGATATAAATGTTCAAAACACTTAAAAATACCAAGGGATGTGATTTCTTAATCATATGTTACAAGTATGTTTAGTTTTATAAGAAACCACCAAATGTTTTCCAAAGTGGCTGTACCATTGTGCATTCCCACCAGCAATGAATGTGTGTTCCTGTTGCTCCATCTCTTTGCCAGCATTGGTGTAGAGCAGTGGACAGCAAACTCATTAGTCAACAGAGCCAAATATCAACAGTACAACGACTGAAATTTCTTTTGAGAGCCAAATTTTTTAAACTTAAACTATATAGGTAGGTACATTGTTAACTTAATTAGGGTACTCCTAAGGCTTAGGAAGAGCCACACTCAAGGGGCCAAAGAGCCACATGTGGCTCTCGAGCCGAAGTTTGCCGACCACGGGTGTAGGGAATAAATTTTAATCTGATTTGTATAGAAATATTATATGTAATGAAACACCAGTTGATATAAAAAACTAAAAATGAAATCCCTAGATATTTTGAAATGGGTCTAACTACCTCTCATTATCTTCTTTCATTTTAAAAAAAATTTGAAGCATCTTCTTTCATTTTAAAAAAAATTTGAAGCATTACTCTTTAATTTTTTTTTTTATTTATTTGAGAGAGAGAGAGAGAGAACGTGCCCCCACCTGGGATCAAATCCACAACCTAGGTATGTGCTCTGACTAGGGAGAAGTTCTAGATTTGGTGAAGGGAGAAGTTCTAGATTTGGTGAAAAGTTTATAGATTTTTGGAGATAAAGATGCCATGTATATTTTTATTGATAGGTTATGGGTATAGGAGAGAGATTGACTCCAAGGTTTTCATCTTGAGATAAAGACCTTCTATAGAACTGTGCTTTGATGAAGAGAGGAACCAACCACAAGGGAAGTCACTGATTTGCAGTGAAACTAGGAATTTGGGCTGATTAAGCAACGATGCCTTTTAAACATACCTGTTGAAATGTCTAGCAAATAATTGGGTGTACACATATTATTAAGAAATTCAGGGAATATAATTCAGAAACCATAATTTGGACTGGATAAGATTACCTAGAGATATACTGTCACAGACGCTAGCCTCATGTTGCTATAACATTTAAAATTAAATTAATCAAACTTCACTAAAAATTTAAAACTCAATTCAAAGTCACTTTAATCAGATTTCAAATGTTTAATAGTCACAAGTGGCAACTGGCTCCAATACTGGACAATGCACAACATTTTCATCATCACATTGTGAATTCTGTATATTAGGACACCATATCATTTGATAAAAACTAGTTTTGACTTTTTTTTCTCTGTGCTTCCAATGATCAACCAATTTAAATAGGAACACATATGTTGATCTGCATCTTACTTCCCACTCCCCTAAGACATAAATACAGCTCAGTTCACTAAACCAACTTATTAATTGTGAGGTTGCTGTTTTTCAAAGGAAATTTTTGTGCAAGGAAAAGAAACGTGTTTGTGTTTGCATTTCTGTGTGTGTGCATGTGTGAATTGTGTATTAGAACTAAGTTGCAGTTCCCAAAATACACCAGCCCCCTTTCCCAGCTGTGTATACTTAAGCAAATTATTTAAGCTCAGTAAGTCTTGTTTTCCTCCTGGGTAAAATGGGAATAATAATGCCTATCTCAAAGTGTTATTATAAGGAATCACAGAACTGATGGTGGCTATAAAGTGCTTTGCACAGTAGCTGGCACATAGTAAGTACAATATAAATATTAGCTTTAAAAGTATCAACAGTAATAATAACGCTATATAACTATATAAAAATAAATTGTTATTACACATATGTTGGAAATTGTGTTACATTTTAAGAGAGAGCAGATACTAGAAATACATCTACCACAGCTTGTTTTTGGCTTTTGTCTGTAACATTAATAATGTTCAATTTTAGAGGTAATAGATGAGCGTAGATGCAATTAATAAAACAATTTTAAGAGCTCCTAGAATAATGCATTAAAATCTGTATTTTGTATGTTCAAATTCATATGAGAATATTTACTGTAAAAATTTTAATACCAGATTTCATGATGAGTATATGTTTCAGTATATTTTGTCTTCCCCTTCAAGTCAGAAGTCCATTAGCAGTAGAAGTTCTAGCCAACAAAATAAGAGTGGACTATTGAGATTTTAAAAAAACAGTGTATTAATTACTGGAATCCTTGATGATTTCTGAATTAAGCTCTATGCCTGTACTCTCTAATTTCATAAGTAAATAAATAGTTTACTGAAAGTTGGAGTTCCCTCACTAGCGATTAGTAGAAACCTCATTAATGCAGGAGTTATCCTTGTTTTGAGAGTTTATGCTTTTTTTTTTTTTGGTAAAACTTTATCTGACTAGTGATTTTTTGTTCTTGGTTTTACTTCTTTGTCTTGATTACTGCTAGAAATTTAGGTGCTGGATTG
Organism: Myotis lucifugus; assembly: GCF_000147115.1. NCBI lineage: Eukaryota > Metazoa > Chordata > Mammalia > Chiroptera > Vespertilionidae > Myotis > Myotis lucifugus. Next base: position 132,132 of record NW_005871107.1, read on the forward strand.
ATGAATTTTAGAAAAAGGTAGTAGATAAAATAATTTTTCAGTTAATGTGTTCAAGAATCTAAAATGAGAAGAAGAAAAAGTTTAAGAAAGGGCATCTGTAGGATCCCTTTCCATGTTACAGAAGCTGATCTAAATTTTTCTACACAATAGTTATCTAAAATGAATATACTTCCATTCAGTTAACAGCCATACAACCCTAGTTCTTTTTTTTTTTTAACCCTCACCTGAGGATATTGTTCCATTGATTTTTAGCAAGTGGAAGAGAGAGGGAAAGACAGAGAGAAATATTGATGTGAGAGAAACACATCAATTGGTTGCCTCCTGCACATGCCCTGACCAGGTCTGGCAGGGTAGGAGCCTGCAACCAAAGTACATGCTCTTGACTGGAATGGAACCTGGGAACCTTCGTTCCACAAGCCGATGCCCTATCCACTGAGCAAAACCAACTAAGGCTTTATAACCCTACTAGGGGCCCAGTGCATGAATTTATGCACTTTGAAAGGAACTGTGGGCCGCAAGGCAGCGGTAGGCACCCAGGGTGGGTCTTGGCCCATCCTGTGCGCTCCCGCCTGACCCCTGTCTATTGGCAGCCACGCTCCAGCCACCGGCTCCCATGTACTGATGGTGCCGGTCCCACTGGCTCCCACTAATGGAGCGGAGCAATTGCGGCTGGCACCAGCAACAGGTGTGAGTGGGGCTGGCGCTGTCAGTGGGTGAGAGCGGCAGCTGCTGCCCTGATCACCCCTCAGGAGCAGGGGGAGGTAGAGAAGTCCTCAGGGGCAACCAGGGTCAGCAGCTGCTACTCGTATCCCCTGCTGGTGCTGAGTAATTGGGACTGGTGTTGGGCACTGGCAACAAGGTGCGAGCACCATGCAGGACCACGGCGCTCGGGAGCAAAAAATTTTCAGTAACCACCAAAGGCTTGCCCCGATGACAGCGATTTGCACCTGCCTTGGTCTGAGACCCCTGCTCACCTGCTTCACATTCCACCGTGGTCAACACCCACCATGTTCTTCACACTCACCCTGGTGGTCAGAGCATGTCATAGCAACCGGTTGTTCAGTTGTTTGGTTGTTCCGGTTGTTCCACTGTTCGGTCTATTTGCATATTAGCCTTTTATTATATAGGATTTCTATCACCAGCTATTTCTCCATTTATCCTATAATTCCACCATCATTTTGATCATTTAAATATTTATGATATTATAGGCATAAAATAAATTATTATCATTTATAATGCTTTCGATGCATGAAACTCATTTCATACATAGACCTAGGTATTCAATAATAATGTATGTACTTTTATATTCTTATTAGTGGAGGATGAAGGTACAAATGACCCTTGGACAACATTAAACTTCTTGGGTCCACAGATGTTTTTCAATAAATATCTGTACTGTTTTTCATCTGGGTTTGGCCATCCCAGGATATGAAGGCCAACTGTATACATTATTTATGCAAATTTATATAGGGGACTTGAGCATTCATGGAGAGAGTTTCTTGATAATGAGGAACAACTTTAAGTTTTTAGGGGGGGTTGGTGCCCCTACCCCATTTCTTGTTCAAGAGTCAATTGTATATATAATTTAAAATGAGAAATTTTGAATAACAATGGTAAAAGTAAAAAATTGGAAACCTATTGTAGTATAACAAACTTGGTTACATATACAATTTTCAGTAGCTTACCCCAACAGAATGTATTGTTTCTATTAATTAAAATATATATATATAATTTCAGAGAAGAATGGAGGAGAGAGAGATAGAAACATCAATGATAAGAGAGAGTCATTGATTGACTGCCTCCTCCATGCCCTCTTCAGGGGATCGAGCCCAAAACCCAGGCATGTGTCCTGACTGGGAATTGAACCATTACCTCCCTGTTCATGGGTCTACACTCAACCCACTGAGCCACACCAGCCGGGCAGAATTTATTGTTTGACCATGGTACATACTGGTAATCATTGCAGTTTAGTGGAGCTCACTACACACAATCATATGGAAACCTAGAAATTATTATTTTTTTCCAACTAGACTATGACTACCTAAGGTAAGAAAGAGACTTTAACATATTTTTTTCTCAATGCATGCTTGGAATCTGCTACTTGGTACGTTCAATGGTTGTTTTGGGGAAAAAATGAGTTATTGATTTAAGATGGAGTAATATAATATAATATATAAAATAGTTGAAATATGAAATTCTTTTTGAAATGGGAGGCACCAAGGGGGACTGCATATTCTATTAGGGGTTAAAACCACTAATATACTTAAGATTTGAACATTTACATGTAAAAAATTCTTTGACAGGTCATAAATATTTGAAATCACAAGGGAGATGTTAACTAAGGAATTTGATTCTAAAAGAAATGAAAATATATGATACTCATATCAATAATGATACATATATTTATAGGAGCTCAAAGAAAAATAAAATACAAAGATATTCAGAATGTATGAAATTACATCACTGAAGAAAAATTTTGTATGTTGAGCTCTAGTAGAAATCATTTTGAAATCTATAATGTGTATATTAAATTGTCAATCCTAAAATATGCATCAGTAGAAAAAATATCCATTCAAGTAATATCTATGTGCTTTCATGTGCTTAGCAATAATCACTTTCCCTCAGGAGGCTTTACTTTCTAAAGAACTCTGAAAAATTAATTGTATTATAAAAATAAATGTGTTTTTAAAAATGCATATTTATGATATGATTATAATTGAATATGTATTTGTGATTACATTTTATAAATCACGCTATTTTGTCTTTTGATATAATTCTTAATGAGACAAGCATAATTGACTTACTCAGCTTTTCGTTTACTTTCAAAATTCTTGGAAAATAATAACTTTGTTTTTTTAACTGTTGCATCAGGTAAAATGCAAAAAAATCTCACACTGTTATTGTGTGGAAAAGGTTATAATCCAATAAAAAAGATAAAGAATAATAATTGAACTACCAATTTATTCAGATTGAGAATTTGATTAGTTTCTCAGTAGAAATCACATGATGACACATCCCTGAGCATCCTATATAATAAAGACCTAATATGCTAACTAGACTAGACGACAGAATGACCTTCTGGAACGACCTTCTGAAACCCCAGTGGGAGGGGGCAGTGATGCAAGGGCCAAGTCCTTCCCACAAATTTCATGCATCAGGCCTCTAGTTTTATATAAAATGGCATGTCCAATTAATAGGTCTTTCCTTTGTAGGTTAATTGCATCTGTTTCTCTTTAAGAATATTATAACCAATATTAAATCCTTTGATTATAAATTAACATTGTATATACTATGTTTTTAGATAAAAGGCAATGTAATGTTTACCTCAATGGTTGAAGACTAAATCAAAATGTAATTCAGTTGATTTAAAAACAAATGCCATACTCCAATGTTTCTGTTTCAGTTAAAAAGCCATTAGTTTTCTCAATCTGATATAAAGAAAAATGCCAGGGATATGGAAAATTATCCCTGGACATATAATTTGTGAATAGTGGATAGAAAACTAGTATCTTCACCAATGAGATCCTTTTATTTTTCCATTCCATGCATAAAGAATATATAGTTTTTTTCACTTTACTATGTCTATTTGTCCTTAGCTGATTGAAAATGACAAAGGGTCCTATTCCAACCCACAAATATTCCTTAAACTATAAAATTACACCATAATTTTATTATTATACAATAATAATAGTTTACCTTAGATTTCTAATTGGTTAAAATGCATCTTCACAAATCTCTTTAAGATCATCATTCACTGAACAGTCATGAGTAGGCAACCAGACTTGTACAGAGGTACAAGCCTACCTCTGAACAATTATTTCTTCAAAATTGAGTTTTCATTACACAAAATAAATGTATCATGACTTATTACTAAGGGAAGAGTATCTGCATTATAAGGCATTTTATTGGTTATAGTGAGCAACATATAACTAAAGCTGTAGCTTGTAAAGGATGGCAATTCACTACAGTAGTCCTCCCCTTATCTGTGGGGATACATTTCAAAATCCCCAGTGGAGACCTGAAGCTATGGAAAAAATTCAACCTGATATATGCTATATTGTTTCCTACACATACATGCCTATGATAAAGTTTTACTTATAAAATAGGCACAGTAAGAGAATAACAATAATAAATAATGATAACAGAGAGTAATTATAATAATACTAGAGGCCCAATGCATGAAAATTTGTGTACTTGGGGGAGGTGGGGGTGTCTCTCAGCCTGGCCTGTGCCCTCTTGCAGTCCAGGAGCCCTTGGGGGATGTCTACCTGCCAGTTTAGGCCAGCTCCCCAGGGGATCAGGCCTAAGCTGTCAGTCAGACATCCTTAGCACTGCTGAGGAGGCGGGAGAGGCTCCTGCCACCGCTGTTGCGCTTGAAGCCTTCAGCCTGCTTGTGGCTGAGTGAAGCTCCCCCTGTGGGAGCGCACTGACCACCAGGGGGCAGCTCCTGTGTTGAGCACCTGCCCCCTGGTGGTCAGTGTGCATCATAGCGACTGGTCATTCCTGGTTGTTCCACCATTAGGGTCAATTTGCATATTACCCTTTTTTTTATATAGGATACTGTAATGAAAGATATGTGTACGTGGTCTCTCTCTCTCTCAAATTATCTAATTGTGTTATATTTACCTTTTTACTTAAAGGAAGCACTTTACAGCTTTACTTTGGCATATCTGAATTTCCAGCATCACTACTCTTGTACTTTGGGGCCATTGTTAAGTAAAGTAAGAATTACTTGAATTCAAGCACTCAATATTATGACAGTTGATCTGATAACAGAAATGCCTACTAAGCCACTGATGGATGAGTAGGGCATAAAGCATGGATATGCTGGAAAAAGAGATAATTCCTGTCCCAGGCAGGATGGACAGACAGGATGGCTCAAAGTGGAACAGTATGATATTTCATCACACTACTAATGGTGTGCAATTTAAAATGTTTACTTTTGGAATTTTTCATTTAATATTTTAAGACCATGATTACTAAAACCATGGAAAGTGAAACCTTGAATAAGAGGGAAGACTACCCAGGAACCCTCTGTATTATTTTTGAAATTATATCTAAGTCTAAATTTATTTCAAAGAGATAAGAAAAAAAATATGTGTATCTATATCTCTGATTTTTAAGTTTAAATTTTTCCCCAGGAGCAGCATAGGTAGAGGACCCCTAGGCCTTCTTAGAGCTATCGAGTAACTCAAGACCAGAATTCCCTCCATCACACTTATCCCCCACCTGATTATAGGCAGTGGCTTATACCATCTTGTTTAGGGAATCCATCAAATCTCTTTCCATTGAGTATATTAATTCAATATATTTCCCTCATTAGTAGGTAAAGTGAATCTCAAAGATCTCCAAACCCTCACAAGTGCCATTATGAAGAGTAGAGAATTCATAGGGATATACATATTGGGTAAGTTACATTAAAGAAAAATAAAAGAATAGAATTGGATCAAGCTCTCAATGCTTAAAAATATAAGCTTGAAAGAATATGTTTATGCTATTTCAGATACTCATAATTTATTTACATGACCTACATTAGCAAAATGCACAAAATGAGTGAGAGCAGGATATGCTATTTTTAGAAATGTTTTATGCAAAATAAAAGCATGAAGCAGGGTATATTTTACAAGTGATATCACCTTTCAAATAAGCAATAAACTCCAAGTCAAAGACAGCTATTCAGTCATATTGCGGTAAGTTGGTAAAGATATGATCTCTCGTCCACTCATTCAAAATATATTCCTTTGGTGTCCCTATGTTTTAAAATAGAAATACAAAGGACATAACAAAGAATATGACTTAAAAACTATCCACAGCAGTTCACATTTTAATTGGTAAGACAGACAAATAATTGTATATTTATGAAGTTAAGGGCAATGGAAGAAAAATGTGTTTGGCAATAGAGAGATGCTCACTAAGCCTGAAAGATTATAAATTGATTCTTGGAAAAGTAATTACTGGTATAGAGACCTGTATGATAAGGAGGGTTTCCCTTGGTAGTTATGGAGGAGTCGTGAGAGGAGGGTAGAGAAAACTGTAAGCAGAGGGAAAAGCAAAATTAGATGTATGCAATGCATGTAAAAATTGCATCTTATTATGTGTGAGAAACTGTAAAACTAATTTTGCTTTCTTGTAGTTTGAAAGGAGTGGAATAATATTAGGTCTGAAGATTTATTCCAGCATCAGGCGTGGTTGATGTTGCATACCATGTTAAGTAGCTCTATCCAGTAAATGTTGTGGTCCATTAGAGAGTTTTGGACAGGGAAGTGATTTGCAAAGTATTTTCCATAGATCACCTCCGTGGCTATTAAAGAATTGTATGCGATCCAAGAACAGAGGCAGGGAGCGATGATGTTTACAACTAGAGTACAGGCACTTGGAATGAAGAAGAGTATGCTTATTTAAAATGTAATTAGAGGGCAAAATAAACAGTGCTTGGTTTAATGTGGTGACATGGGTGAAGAGTAGGGAAGATATTCATTCTCATGAGGTTGCTAGCAAGAAGGTTTTAGCACTAACATACAATAAAGAAAAAAGAATATATTGGGATAAAGTCAGAAAAATGCTTATATTTTGGACATCGTAAAATGTGAATTCTTCTGAGAGAGAGCATATAGAAAGAATTGATAGCCAAGTCCAAACTGCAGAGAATGGGAGGGTATTACTTGCTAAAGAATGAGCTCATGAAGAAAATGTGTATACAGAGGACATAGGACTAAGGAGTCTACCTTCTGGAATACAAACGTATTTTGTTCAGAGGATACTGAACCAAAAAAGTTAAATCAGCTTTTTTTCTCATGTCTTTTTAAAAGCATTAAACAACAAGAAACTTATCATAAAATTATTTCCAGGAATAAGAATTATATAATACCTTAATGTCTGTCCCTATTTTACAGTTGCTTGATATGTGCCTAAAATCATATTTTCTATTCTTATACTCTTTTAATATTATGTTGCAAAGTAATCTCTATAAATATTTGTAAAATGTCTTGTGAAGTAACTTATGGATGGATTAAAGTAAATTACTGAATAGTTAAATGAAAAAAATGATTAATAAAGAATCATGTATTGTTGTACTTAGAGGCAATGAGAGTTGACACAGGCCTATTGCATTCGTGTCCCTGCTAAGCTTTACTGAACCTGCAAAATAAAATGGGATCAGTACATGTTTATTTTAATATAAATCAAGTTGTGTTATTATTCATCTGTGACAAGGAGCAACTCATACAGCACTAAATCTATAGTATTTGGTCAAGGAAAATCAATATCTGTGAAATTAATGTCCTAACAAAACCCCAAACATACATCTCTTTCTTCTCTTTCCAACAGTAAGATGACTATCTTAAACCTCTTCTGCTGTCCCGAGTATCTGGGTAATTAGAGAAGACAGAATGTTAAGCTTTCAGACACTTGACAATGGTTTTTGATCCCATTATGGCCACCTGCAGCAGGGCAGCTGTGCTCCATCTGGGCCTTTACTTTTCTTTATTATAATTTAACGGAGGGCATAATCAGCCCCAGGGAAGAGGAAACTAACTTACTGCTTTTAAACATCCTTATTTTCTAGTGAAGAAATATATTCCTGTGTGTGTGTGTGTGTGTGTGTGTGTGTGTTTCTTCTACTCAGCGTTAAGGTTCAGGAAAATTATTTTTCCTTGTGTTTCCTGGTTGATTGAAGGTGAAGATGTTGATATTTGGTTCATCCTTAACACTTTCATCTTGAGATGATGAGGCTCTTCTATTAGTCTGTACTTTTTGAAAATGCTCTGATTTTTCTATACTGTTCTTAGGTGCTGTGAGGTTCATGAAAACCAAAAGTTCAGCCACCAAAACAAATAAAAGCCATCAGCCTGGATGCTGTCTCCATTACCCTTTTATACCTTTCTGGCTTCTTTTCTTTCCTTAGTTTTTGGTAAGAGAGCTACTTTATTTCCTCCAGCTCACTGGTGAAATTAAGAAGACTTATTCCCCATCCCCATCACCACCAAACCAAGATCTTTTGCAATATTTTGCCATTTTTTTTTTTTTGCAAAGAAAGGTAATCCACTTGCTTTAATAGCCCTGTTATAAGAAACAAAAATTATAGCTAATTACATGTAGTCATTCAAGCTCCAGTTTAAACATAAACTCGTTTGTGAATGATTCACTACTAGTAATTTCCAAATAAGAGTTAATAACCCACCCTCTGACATTCCTCATTTTTTCATACATCATGCCCCTTTATTCTTAAACAGTTCAATGCTAAGAATATAAATATTCTCTTACATGTCAACTTCAGTAATTTAACATTAATATGATATTTTATCTAATCTACCATTCATATTCCAGTTTTCTCAGTTGACTCAATAATGTTCATTATAGCATTTATTTTTATTCCTCTAGTACAGGAACACATATAGGTTCAAGTATTCTATTTAGTTGTCACATCTCTTTAGTCTCCTTTCATCTGGAATATATTGCAGCCTTTCTTTGTCATTTATGACACTTTTGAAGGTACAATCTTGTTTTTGTGTTTAATAGAAAGTTCCTCATTTAGGGGGTTTTTCTGATGTTTCTTCATGGTTAGATTATGCATTCCAGCTTGAATACTATATAAGCAATACTGTGTCCCTCTCACGATATCACATTGGAGGCACCTGATATCTATCTGCCCCTCATGGATGATATGACTATCCAGTCAAGAGATTGTCTGATTTCTCACATGCACACATTCATTATATATATATATATATATATATATATATATATATATATATATATATATAGTTTTTAATTTATTTGAGAGGTAGAAAGAGGAAGAGAATCATTGACTGGCTGCCTCCTGCATGCCCCCTACTGGGGGGGGGGTTGTGCCTGAAACCTGGGCATGTGTCCTGATTGGAAATCGAACTGTGACCTTCTGACCCAACTAAACCAAGCCAATCAGATTAAATTTAGATAATCCACTTAAGTCAATTTTATCATTTTATCAGATTAGATCACTGAACCACACTGGCTGGGCAAAACTTTTTTTTTTTCTTCAATAGTGTGATTTCACTTAAAAAACACCTATACCTATATGTACATAAAAATATCTGAGCTGAGATACACACTAAGATGTAAAAAACTAGATGATGGATTTAATGATGATTCTGTTATTCCCTTTTGATTAGAACAGTAGTACTTTGCTCCCATTTCTTAATTATTTAAATTCTCTGTGCTTCAATTTTCTCAATTATAAAATGTAGGGTTTAAATGTTTTACTTGGTCTAAAATATTTGTATTAATATTTTTATACTTAGAAAGTATAACATATTAGCATAAATCATTTATTTTTCTACTCTTGATTTTTTTATTGTTTGAAGTATTACATATGTCTCCTTTTTTCCCAATTGACCCCACCCCCCAGGACAAACCACCACTGCCCCAGTGTTCCTCATTCTTTTAAAAAAACTCTCCTTTGATATGTTGCTTATTATATTGCACATTTTCTGTTCAAATACATGAGCTCCCATGAGCTGTCTACAATTCCTTTTTCAGCTTTGTATCCCAGAGTCCTGTGCTTCCTGTTCTACTATAACTTGACCATTATGTTACTAAGAGACCTTGTATTATCAAAACTTTTGAAATTATGTAATTGTTTCCATGAAAGATACTAATGTTCATAATAACATAAAGAAGCTCTTGCTATATATGCTTTTAGATTTATAACAACAAAGTTATGTTTTCTCTAGAAATGTGGATAATTTTATAGCAATACTTATTTATTAACTTAAAAATGATACAGCATTGGATGGAATCCAGCATTGTTACAGTATTCTTAACTAAGCTGCAGACTTGATTCAAGGTTCAAGGTTCATGAATCACATTTGACCTTAATCTTGAATTTCCTTTGGGAGTTCATAATTATAATATGTAAACCAAAAGTACAGAAAGAAAATAAATGAATTTTTTTTTTCAGCAGAGTAGTCAGTGGTTCAAATGTAATACAGTAAGTAGTGTACTGTGTGCTCTTCCCTCAGTTTCCTCTAATTTTAATATCTTATCCACATAAAAATTAGCATTGGTATAGTATGATTAACTAAGCTGCAGACTTTATTCAAGGTTCAAGGTTCATGAATTTTTCTCACTCATTTAATTTTTCTGTTCCAGGATCCAACCTAGAAGCTCAGATTAGATGTAGTTGTCATGTCTTCATCCTTGTCTTTAATCTGTGACAGACAGTTCCTCAGTCTTTCCTTGTCTTTTATGACTTTGACAGTTTTAAAACCCACAGGTCAGTTATCTTGTAAAATGTCTCTCAGGTTGGATTTGTCTGATGTTTTCTCATGATCAGATTGAGGTCGTGTATTTTTGGCCAAAATACCAAAGTGAGCTTTCTTAGTCATCCTGTCATGGGATATGTGTTAAGGATGTGTCTTATTACTCCCGATGAGACGTTGATCACTTGCTAAGGCAGCGTTTACTTCTCTACCATAAGGTTATGGTATTTATTCTAAGTAATTAAAACACTATCTTGTGAGATATTTTTTGAATCTATAAAACATTTTATTCTCCTCAAATTTATGGCCACTAATTTTATCACCATCACTGGACCGAGCTTACAACAATGATTACTGTGGTGTTCTAATGATGATTTTCTATTTTTTCCCTCTCTTCTTTTTACTATTTGGAATTCTTCTGTAAGGGAGAGATGACCTTTCTTCCCAGCTTGTTTGTTTGTTTGTTTGTTTGTTTATTTTAGCATTCTTGACAGTGGAAATTGTGTGTGTTTTTTTATGGGTCACAAAAAAAGCATTCCAGGCACACAGGTATGGGAGATTGTGCCTTGGTAAGATTTATTTTGGGTGCAAATATAAAGTTTTCCCTAAGTTCCCAAAATGTCATCTCCATCCATCCCACTGTGGGAAAATCCCAGCCTTGTCTTTACCAAGCTCAGTACAAAGATCAAGGTCCAAAAGTTCTGTGTCATTACTTCAACCCAGTTCAGCCAGTCCCCATCTGGCTAGCTTAGTCTGTTCCCAGCAAGTAGTGTGCCAGGCCCATATTGGGCCCTGTGGCTGCTGGGCTGGGAGGGCCACATTGTTGCTAAGGAGAGAGAATGGGAACAAAGAGGGCACGCTCACACCAAGCAAGAGAGGGAGCTTCTTTGTTAGGATGCTTATATTATCTCAGGCTTGGAACTGGAGTAGGCCCTACTGCAAACTAACCAATCAACTTTCCAAGCTGATTGGAAAGGTCCATCCTCTAAGGATGCATTTCCTAGATCTTTGTGGGGGAAGAGGGAGGTGTTCCATGTCCCTTATCCAATCCAATCCTTTTTCCAGGCTAAACTGACAGGCCACTATTGTCACACTTTTGACTCCTACTGCCATGTGCTGACCTCATTTATTGTTCTCTCGTTCCTCCCAGTAATCTGTGGAGGGGGTAATCATTAAAGCTTTTGGGGTTGGAGATAGATCCAGATAGATCCTAAATCATCTTTCCACCAATCCTCCTCATTTTAGTCTCATTCAATGACACACATCCAAAGGTATTATTGTCTAAATTTATTAATACATCCCAACATTTTGTGACACAAAAAAATTGACATATTGTTGACTTTCTTTGCTATAGGTTCTAATTTGAAAAAAAACAAACTTTAATCCTAAATCATCACTCATCCATCTACAGATCATCCTAAACAAAAAGTTTGACATCTCTCATCTGTTGTAGTCACCTCTAAATTTTCATTGTCCTTGTCTTTATCTTTCTACTCTTCGTTTTCTATTATAATCCTAAAAGTAGGATTTGAGACTAGAGATAAACACATGTTGCTTTATCCATCAACTTTAGCTGCAATTATAAATAGATGTGATTTTCTCTCTTTTTAATTTTTTCTTCTATTAGTCTCATATCAAGCATCAGTGAAGACAATCAGGGTTTACTGCCACAGAAGGATGAGAAAAATGGTGAAAAGAAAGAACATCAATTATGTATTTATAAGCTTCCTGCTGTATTTTTAATGGTTTTAATAATTATTTCTGGGAAAGAGTGTTGCACTTCCAAATCCTAGCTATTTTATATTAATAGGTCAAATTAATATATTTCAGAACTTTGATTTATGAAAATGTATGTTGATATTATTAACATTTATCTGAGGATTAATACTATTTCTAACATTATGAAGGAGAAGGAAGAAAATCAGAAACAGAATAATAGCAGGTGCTATTAGAATGTTTGAGAAAGTGTCTGTGTAGTCTTACTGAAACCTTGTAATTGGGGCAAGGATATGACACGACCTCTAGGGAAGATTGGTGAAATGAAAAGTGGAGAGGATTTTGTTTCTGACTCCCTTTTAGTGCTTTAGAAGGTGAGAACTTCGCAGAATTTCTCAGCACCATTCAGTGTGACAAGAGTGAAATAATATGGTTGTGTGTAGAACAGGATAAAAAAAAATGACCAGAGCCCGGCTGGCATGGCTCAGTGGTTGAGCATTGACCTATGAACCAGGAGGTCAGGGTTTGATTCCCCGTCAGGGCACATGCCTGGGTTGAGGGCTTGATCCCCAGTGTGGGGCGTGCAGGAGGCAGCCATTCAATGATTATCTCTCATCATTGATGTTTCTATCTCTCTCTCCCTTTCCCTTCCTCTCTGAAATCAATTAAAATATATTTTAAAAAAATAACAAAAAAATGACCAAAGCCAGACTTACTAAACCTCTTGTTGCCCTAGAGTTGAATGAGGGAGGAGCTAAATATTCCTGTGCCGCTCAGACACCTGGATGATTCAGGAAAAGGGGAAGCTTGCAAACCTTGAGGGAGCCTGAGCTGCATGGACTCTGTCCCTGGAGACCAGTTGGGACCATAGTCATCTTAGCAGATGCTGGTACAGATGAAAGAGAGCCACTCAGAACCAAACACGTGGCTGGACCTAAGCCAGATCCCAAACGGGCAGGCATCATGGATCACTGGATGTGTTCTTTGACGTCACAATGGTACACGAACTTCCAGAAACTATACACTGTCCTGGAAAGGAAGTAACTGAATGGAAGCTAATACAGGGCAATAAATAATAAGGCAAGTGTGCATATGTTCACTTGACTACATTAACTTTTTGACATTTTATAGAAATGAGGGGAAAGTTGAGATTAAGTTCCCTAAAAATAAAAGCCTGTTTTCTTTCTTACCTGTTTTTATTTTATTTTTATTATTATTTAAAAGTAATTATACCTGCTACATGTCACACTCAGAGAAATTAACTGTTGGGAAGCTTATAAGATGAACATTCGATAGAAACTGTGGTGTAAACATAAGAGTGTGCTAAGTGCAAGGCAGAAATCTGGTTCACAGTGTGATGGCTAATTTTAGGCATCATCTCAGAGGGTGTATTTGGATGAGATTAACACTGAAGTGGGTGAACTTTGAGTAATTCAGATTGCCCTTCATAATGTGGTTGGCCCTCATCCAATCAACTGAAGGCCTAAATAGAACAAAAATATTAGCCTTCCTGTGCAATAGGAAATTATCCAGCCAACAGCCAGATTCTGACTGAAACTGAAGTATGAGTCACTGCCTTCTGACCCACACTGCAGATTTTAAATTTGCCTCTATACCTCATAATAAATCTGTCTATCTATCTATCTATCTATCTATCTATCTATCATCATCTATCTATCTATTCTCTATCTATCATCATGTATCTATCATCTGCACACATACACACATACATAAACACCTTATTTGCTCTGTTTTCCTGGAGAGCCCAGGGATCAATTCAACTTTATTTAACTACCAAATGACACTATCATTATTTGCTATTTGCTATATCATGCTAAGATATGCAACAAAATTAAGATATAAGCCAATTTGAAATGATAAGGTAAATTCATATGAAGTTTTTTATAGCAACTTGCTAATGAAAAATTGAAATGTGGTTAATGTACCTTAAATTGATACTACTCGATGTATGCAGGACAACCATATCTTCCCATAAAACCATCCTAGAAGTCGCTGTCGAGAATGAAGTTAGCATTAGAAGGATCAGTTGTGTAATCCACTATGGCATTTCCTGTTCTCTCAGTGGGATGATTTCATTTGGCTAAAGGATTTATGCTGCTTCTAAGGACACAAGGCAGATGACAGGTGCTGCTAATAACTGGTATGGTCACTGTGCAGATAGCAAGGCTGGACTCAGAAAAGAGAGTTTCCATTCACCTGGTGTCTACCTCACTGAGCAACAGACAATAGATCAATTCAATTTTGTCCTACATCTAAATGATTTGTGGAGAAATTAAACCATTTTCAGTCTTATATTATATTAAAATATTAGCAGAATCTCAATTTTAAATTTCACTGTATTAATGTTAACATATAATATAATTTCATTACACTCTGAAGCATGGCAAAAGTTAAAAAGTCATTCTTCTGGTTAACAAAACTTTTTTAAAAATAATATTCATTTGAATGTATTAGCAAGTTGATGCAAACATAAGAATACAATTTCTTATAACTATGCAGAAATTTCCAAGCACATATAAAAAGAAAGGAAAAAAGATAGCTTTGTGAAAGACACTACAAATGTTTATACCAGAAGTCAGAAGCTTTGAACATGGGTTGAATGATCCATTTTTTTAAAGTATGTTTTCCATCAATGTTATTCTTTTCTCTGTTCATATGCAAGAAAAGATATATAAAATGATATTTAATAGATGTTTGTAAAACAAAAAGTAAATTTATTTTTGTTAGAATTTTTCTCTTGGATCTTACAGAGTGACATATAATTTCAAACAAAGCAGAAAATAAAACACTTTAAGATAAGATTCCCTGTCAAAATTGCTCATCACCTCACCAACTGGATCAATAAGCTTGCATTGTAAACTCATATTATTCAGCTCCTCAGTCATCCCCACACGTATTGCATTATGCTTCTGCATTTTTGCCTGTTGTCTGACCCACTTTTATTTTTCTTAGCCACCTTTTATTTAAGATGAAACTTAGATGTGGTTAATTTTTTCTAATGTAATCAATAGGCAACACCTGTTTAAGGATGTTTCCTTCTTGATTTTTAAAAAATCTCTTAGAAGGTAAGTCAATTAAATTGACTTCTATGAAAACCCAATAAAACTTCTTAAAATGATTTCTTGGAGAAAACACATTGTACGTTGGTTTTGTTCACTACACTCTAAATCTATTACACATCCTTTTATTTTTTAAGTACCATTTCAAAAGTCACATTTCTCTACGTTTCCATCTCCTTATTTTTGTTTATATTTCATTGGTGTTTTGGACACACACACACACACAAATGACACTTTTATTTTTTCTGCCCAAGTTTTTCTGCCCAAGTTCTGAATCAATAGAGAAACAGTCTTAAGGGATAAGACACATACAGATTTATGTATCACTTTCATTATAGAGGTAGTTGATAAAGCAAAATGAGGCTTGGGCATGCTGCAACACTAACATTCCTAGCATTGAATGAAAAATTGAAAGATTTCGAACCCACTCACATGTCAGGCTAGGCAACCTCTGGTCTCTCAGTCTGAGGGTCAGCACTTGGATTTTGACCCTTTGGACCGTGAAGACAAATACAAAAAAAAGGGGGGGGGGAGGAAGAAGAAGCTAAGATATGCATTTCCATTTTCTCTTTGAAATTTACCAGTAAAAGAAATCACCTTCTACTCAGCATGGGAGAGAATGACAGGACAGATGGGGCTAGGAGTATTATGCTAATGATAAGCCTCCACATAAAAGGAAACATAAGTGAGACTAAAGGTTTTCCTGAACACTTATACGTCTCTTCCTCTGGATCATTCATTCCTCATGGCACTAGGATTTTTGGTTGCTTTTGTTTATTTGCTTGCTTGATTTTATTTCAGAAAGAAACATAGTGTAAATATAAGGTTATTAATTTTGATGTTAGAAAAATATGGATTCAAGGTTTGGCTCAACGATTCTTTATTCAATAATTTAGAATGGTATGCTTTAAATGAAACAAAATTGGAGAACATTTCAACTTTATTTCCTCCAATATATTTAGTTTGTGTACTCTTAGTCCATTCTTAGAAGCATTCAGCTAATTTAAATATATGATCATATTTAATGTACATAAGTGAGGGGTAATCAATAGACTGTTCTGGAAAAATTAAAAATTGGGTCGAGATGGTTGTTATGAACACATATGCCATCAACTCTTTTTATCACATTTTCTCTTACCCACATATGCACCTTATCCTATATAATAAAACCCTAATATGCAAATTGACCAAACGGTGGAATGACCGGTCACTATGAAGCTCACTGACCACCAGGGGGCAGACGCTCAATGCAGGAGCTGCTCTCTGGTGGTTAGTGTGATCCCACAGGGGGAGCACTGCTCAACCAGAAGCCAGGCTCGCAGCTGGTAGGTGCAGCGGTGGTGGCAGGCAGTAAGGAGCGAGGGGTCCCAGACTGTGAGAACCCCGGACTGAGTAAGGGATGTCTGACTGCTGGCATGCGGACATCCCCCAAGGGGTCCTGGACTCCAAGAGGGCTCAGGCAGAGCTGAGGGACCTCCACAGTGCACTAATTTTGAGCACCTGGCCTCTAGCATTAGATAAAAGACCTGTAACTGTGGTATATTTGGTAAAAGAGTTCATCCTTAAGGTTTCAATCATATAGTTGAAAATACTTCCCTGTTTACCATTTGAAACTAGATGTGATTTGTCTCAGCTAATGAAATATAAGCAAATATAACACAAAAAATTATTTGTAGAAATCCCAACAGCTAATGCAGGACTCCTGCTACCCTTGGTTATGGTGGAGAATTGATGGACCCATTGACTGAGAGAAGCCACCGTTAACCTGGGCTCTGGATTAAAACAGTATGCAGAGCTGTGGATATCCACATTGTATACAGAGCATGAACATCAATAAATGTGTCGCTTCAGCCACTGAGTGCTTGCATCATTTGTTGTTGTGACAAAACCCAGCTTAATCTAACATAGCATGCAGAGTCCTTCATGATCACCCCCTGCTTACATTTGGCTCCATCTTCTTTCCTCATGGTAGTTCTCCATATGTTATCTCATACTTCTTTCATTTATTCATTCTCTCAACAAAAATGTTGTGCAAATAGCTGCTGGCAAATACAAAGTTTAAAGAATGCATATGAAGCCCTTCTCATTTCTGAGAGAGACAGAGAATCAACAGAGCAGTAAAGTAGAAAGTGAATAAAAAAGGTAGACAATGTTTTCTGTTTTCAGCATCTTGCTGTTATTCCTGGTTCTCAATCAGATTGCTGCCCGCCTCCCACCCCCATTAGGGACACTACATGCTTTTGAGGTTTTAGAGCTTCTTCATCTCCAAGCTCCAGCATGAATTCTCATTAAATTAAGCTCCTCACCTGCTCCATTTCTTCTGAAACGGCAATAGTTTCAGAGTGAGAAATAATAGAAAGTTTTCTGAGGGTTTGGGGAAAAATTGTTTCTGTATATTTTCACCAAAGCTAATTGCATTGTAGGACTTTTTCCAACTGGATATATATTAAAGCATAAAGGCCTCAGGGTGGCTGAAAACCACCAGGTGACGTGCATAGATACTGACTTAGGATAAATATGTTACCAGTGAGATGATGAGACCTCAGTTCTTGTCTTCTTGATGGAAAGATTTCAGTCAAGAGACACAGTGCAGCAAAGCAAGTGAGACTTTACTTGCCACAGCAAAATCACCCTTAGGACGGGGAAACAGGAAGAGCATAAAAGTAGTAGCAAGGAGAGCCAAGGCTGGGCTGCTTTGGCTCACTAGGAAGTTGGAGACAGGTTCAGGGGTCAGCCCAGGATGAGTTGCTGCTGTGCATTGTTCCCCTGGTTGCGAATCTCATGGGGTCCCTTAGAGTTTAGGAGATGAATGCCTGTGGGGGAAGGAGAGGGCAGAGGAGAGGATAAAGGGACTGGCAGCAGTGTGCTCCCAGAAGGAGAGCAAATGCTGGGTCATTTGCATTGAGAGTCGAAATAGAATAGTCATCCGCTTTCTAGGTGTGCTCTCTCAGGGTCCTGGTCTCCACTGATTGGCTGGTACCAGAGGGTCATTAGTCAATGCTGCTAGTCCTGAGGCAGCCACAGCATCACTTGTTTGGTTTTGCTGTTTTTATGGGCCTTGGAGCTGAAATACAACTGAGGCCTAGATGTTATCTTCAGGGAGAAAAGTCAGGGGATCCAAACTGCATAACCAGCAATATGCTTGGGGAGGAAAGCTTATCCCGGGGGTGAGGTCCTTGTTTTCCAAGCTTTGTTGCTTGCTATGCACCTGGGGCTTTCTGTCCTGATGAATTTCTGTACTGGTCTGTTGTCCTTGCTCTGCTAATGTCTGTCTAACTGCCTACTGCAGATTAAACCAAACAAAAGTTGGTGAAGAGAAAGAACCACCCAAGGATTTTGTGTTGTGAATGAACAAGTAGTTTAAACATGACTCTTCCTTTTGAGTATTAGATTGTGAGAATCAACTAATGTGTGTGCGTGTGTGCATGATCACTTAATTGGATTTAATTTTTAGATTAAAAAGTGAAAGGACCCTCTGAAGATGTGACATGTGAGCAGAATGGTTTTAATAAGTCAAGTATATGAATAGAGAACTGATATAAAAACTCGTGGAGGCTACAAAAGGCTTTATTAAGGAACTATAAAAGAATGTCAATGGGACAGGACTAGCCTGAGTCAGAATGGCAATAGTAAGGAGTGATGCTGGAAAATTAGCAGAATGAGGTTAACCAGTCTTCTTGATCATGGAAAAAAATGTAGATTTTATTTTAAGAGCAATGAAAATCCATTGAAGGGTTTAAACAGAAAAATAAAAGGATCTAATTTACATTTTTTTAAAGAGTGCTTCTCTGTACAAGGCTGAATGATAATAGAAGGTCAAAGTGGAAGGAGGAATTTTATATTAGTCTAGGGGAAGTAGATTTTGGCTTGAACTAGTAAAGAGTTTTCAATAAAGTAGATAGTAACCCTTGAATATTTTATAGCACCTTCTCTATAAGGATAACTTTTACATATCTTTAAAGTCTCAACATTAAAATGCTGCTAAGAGAAGAGATTAAATTATCAAAAAAATAGATTTGAGGAGAGTGTCAATTACCATTGAGACTTTAGTCTCTACAAAGCCATTTTTTGGACTAATGTGAGAATCCTTTATAATGAAAACTATAGAGGCTGCCAGTGAATCTATATTTTGAATCATTAATTTCACTGAAAAGGGACCTATCTGATAATGTTAAGTTAATAAAAATAATGTTCATTTTTTGGTGCTATTCATAAGATTTGTAATAGTTTTTTAAAAAATATGTATTTTTATTGATTATTAGAAAGGAAGGGAGAGGGAGAGAAAGCTAGAAACATCAGTGATGAGAGAGAATCATTAATCAGCTGCCTCCTGCACACCTCATGCTGGGGATTGAGCCCATAGCCTGGGCATGTGCCCTGACCTGGAATCAAACTGCGACCTCCATAGGTCAGTGTTCAACCACTGAGCCATGTCGGTCTGGCAAGATTTTTAATTCTTATGGCTGTGATATACTTGAGTTAAGTTGATTTTGCAGAAAAATTAGTGAAATTTTGTAAGGAAGACAGAATTTTGCATTCATATGCATCCATATTGTATATTTTTCCATGAGGTCACCATGAGAACTCACATGCATAAATAATTGTTAAATAATTTAACAAAAATATCTTCAAAATAAGTAAGCAAAGAAATTTTAAAATTTAATCATGAGAATTATTGCTTCCACCCAGAAAATATTATGAGGGAGAACTTGTTTGTTTGTTTGTTTGTTTATTTAATAGAGGCCGGGTGTACGAAATTCATGAACTTGGGGGGAGGGTCCTTCAGCCCAGCCTGCGCCCTCTCGCAGTCCGCGAGGCCCGCGATTGATCACCCCACAGAGGGAGGCCCTGCCCACTGCCACCGGCCAGGTAGCCTGGGCCTCCCTCTTTGGAGCGATCACGGAGCCCCCCAGCCAGTGGTCTGGGCCTCCCTCTGTGGGGCAATTGTGGGGCAATGGCAGGGCCCCCTGACCAATCACATTGCATCTGCCTTGGTGGCAGCAGTCAGTACTGGGTCACCACAGTGCCTGAGATCCAGGAGGGACCGAGAGGCCAGCAGTTCAGCCCACTCACCAGTCCCCGCCCACGCGAGCCTGCTGTGTGCACAGCCTGGCGTTCAGTTGTCTGTTCGGTCGTTTTGGACGTTACGGATCCTGGCTCTTTATATATTAGGATTGAAACCTCTCACCCCCATCCCCATCCTTACCCTGCCAAAAGTCTTACATAATCCTCAGAGATAGATATTAATCATATATTGCAGATAGGAAATGGAGCTTTAAGGAATTTGTGACCTTTATGGAGGTCACAGAGCTTTAAGTGGCAGAAAGTGTATTTGATCAGGGCTTCATGGATGGCTCTGAAGTCTGTGCCTTTCCTGCAGATCTATTTTCACAGCGGTGAGGACAGCTCAGAGCAGGAGCCTCTGTCTAGTAGCACAAGAATCCAGAACCCTAAGAGTGAAGTCATTCTGGATGTAGAGACCTCAGGCTTCCAGACTCATTGATTTAGAACCTAAATTTTATACTATGAAATGCTAGTAATTTTTGAAAAAAAACATAAATAAAGGAGAAGAAATTATAGATAAAGAACAGCGTCATGAGAAAATTGAAGGCATGTACTGGTATAGTAAATGAAAATAAAACAAACCACACTTTAATTTGGCTATAATGTAGGCATATGTAACATAATAGAAGAATATGAAAAGAATATTGAGAAGTGGGATCAAGAAGTTATTAAATACAAGGTGAAAAAATGTGAATAAATAAATGTTGAGCTCAGAGCTAAAGCTCAGGAAGATTATTTTGGTAGCTGCAGAGGTAGGAGAAGAATCCAAATTAAGGAAATATGGAGCCTGAGCAAAGGCAGTGGTCAAGATATGAATAGAAATATATAACTATGTTTTTTGTTTTGTTTTGTTTTGATGTAAGGAACTAGAGGCCCAGTGCAAACATTTGTGCCCTGGGGGGGGGGGGGGGAAATGTCCCTCAGCCCAGCTTGCACCCTCTCCAATCTGGGACCCCTCAGGGGATGTGGGATCAGGCCTAAACCGGTAGTCGAACATCCCTCTATGGGATCGGGCCTAAACCAGGCAGTCGGATATCCCTCTCACAATCCGGGACTGCTGGCTCCCAACCACTTGCCTGCCTGCCTGCCTGATTGCCCCTAACTACTCCTGTCTGCCAGCCTGATCACTTCCTAACTGCTCCCCTGCTAGCCTGATCGATGCCTAACTGCTCCCCTGCAGGCCCAATCGCCCCCAACTACCCTCTCCTGCTGGCCCAGTCTCCCCCAACTGCCCTCCCCTGCCAGCCCAGTTGCCCCCAACTGCCTTCTTCTGCCAGCCCGGTCCCCCCCAACTGCCCTCCCCTGCTGGCCTGGTCCCCCCTAACTGCCCTCTCCTGCAGGCCTGGTCGCCCATAACTTCCCTCCCCTGCTGGCCATATTGTGGCTGTGGGCGCCGCTATTTTTGAGGGCGTGGCAGTCAATTAGCATATTCCCTCCTTATTGGCTTGTGGGCGCCACCATCTTTGAGGGCGGGGCAGTCAATTAGCATATTCCCTCCTTATTGGCTGTATGCGTTGCCATCTTTGTGACAGTGTGAGGGGCAATTAGCATATTCCCTCTTTATTAGATAGGATAAGTGACAGTGATGCTTAAGATTTTGAATATGGTTTTCTTTAGAGTGAAAATGATGAGTTTAACTTTCAGCATATTTCTTTAATTTTTTGTGCCCTGCAGGTAGTTAGAGATGTAGATTTTTATTTCTAGTAAAGATTCATTTGATATAAGAGACAATGGGGCCGAAGGATTCATTGTAATCTTGTGGCAAGTCAAGCTCACTGTGGAAAGCAAGCAGTTATAGAAGAGCAGTTGGTAAAAAAAAAATCAATACAGTTTCTTTTAATTAGGAACTTTTTACAACTCCATTGACAGATTGTATATTTTCAAATGACAGATATTATTTGCTTAAGGAATTTAATACCTATGTGTGGCATTTTCTTTCTAAATAAAGCATAAGGATATGAATATATAACCACATATAATTTTTAATAATTATACACTCAAAATATTTTATTTATGTTATAGTTCCAAAATTTTGTTTTGAATAATCCTATCTCTATAACACAAATTTAACTTCTTTAATGTCAGCATAAATTGATGACAGATTAATTAAATCATTTATTTAAAAAAGATGAGTCTGGTTCTAGCCGGTTTGGCTCAGTGGATAGAGCATTGGTCTGCAGACTGAGGATTCTGGATTCAATTCTGGTCAAGGACACATGTCAGAGTTGTGGGTTCAGTAGCTAGTAGGGGGCATGCAGGAGGCAGCTGGTCAATGATTCTTTCTCACCATTGATGTTTCTATCTCTCTCTACCTCTCCCTACCTCTCTGAAATCAATAAAAATATATTAAAAAAATAATGTAGATAAGGAGTTCTAATAGAGATACTAGTTAGAAACTGAAAAACAAAAAGTAAATAACTGAATATATAAAGGGAGATGAATATTTGTAACAATGATAGAGCAAAGTGGACTTGAGTATGAATGCTATAAAACTAAAAGAGAATTACAAATGAAAATAGCTGTAGGATTTTTCAAGAAAGAGGTAAACAGAGATTGATATCCTAAGGTAGAATAACAATTCAATTAAATGCTTGGGTATAAGAGGATGTAAAAGGTAAGGAAGGGAGAGAATGACATATAGGAATTTTATTAGAAGTGAATTTAATAATATCTGTGTGAACAGCCAGGGTTAAGAATATGCATATGTATATCTGAATATGCTACCCAAGCCTTAAACCCAGAATACTGACAAATTTTTTAAAAAATGTACTTAACATTGTCTTTTCATTTTTCTTTCACATTCAAATGCAATTCCTCATCTTCAGTTAGATTGTAAAATTACAAACATATGACACATGTGTCACTTATGGAAATGATGAAGAAATTAAATGTCAGGGAAATCTCTCATTAAAAATTACTGACAAAGCACGAATTGAATATGATTGAGACAATTCAAATATATCATTGTCAAAGAGGATCTTAATTTAGCAAGAGAACTTTTTCTTCTATCTCCTAAAATATATTTTACTGAAACATATCCCTAATTTTCATACTGCAAAACTTTTATGAACTACCATTCAAAGAAAAATATAGTACTGTAGATTATTGCTTGTATCAAATCCAACTTTGCAAAGAAGATTCCCACATTTTACTCTTACTAAGGTATTTTATAATTACTTTTTAAAAGAGGTGAAAAATCAGGCAAAATAGATTTTATTACACTATGTTTGTTAAATTAAATAACTTGCATAACCAAAAATAGTAGATTTTAGAAAAGAGAGCCCGTGAGATAAATAAGTACATTTACAGAGGTTTAGAATGTAAAATACATAAGAAAATTGAAAAATTGATAGGTTTATGAACAAGACAGTAATTTTAATTTTACACTAACTGCAAAAAACAAAGTGTATTAATGATTTTCATTAACAAAGTTGCTATTACTTTTTAAAACTTTATTAAGTGGCTTTAATCTGTGTTACTTAGAAATATATAGTTTTTCATTTTTTATTTTTATTTTATACCAACTATATTTTTTACAAGTTTCATTTAGATGATTACTGATTCTAGGTGTAAAGATTATATTTCTTATATATCAAATGTAAATCAATATATAAGTAGATTTTATTACAAAGAACTGATAATAAAATGAAACATATAAGTATTTTAATATGAATAAGAGTGTTGATTAATTCTTGTAAAAAATGAATCTATACTAATAAAGAGCTAATATGCTAATGGTCAATACACCCTAACGGGTAATGACCAGGTCATTAGCATATTAGCTGGGGTGTTGCTCCAGAGAAGGAGAGGGGGTGGAAGCAGAGAGGTGCCCGGAGGAGGCGGGACCATCCCCTGCAGTGGAGGGCAGGGGTGAGAGGCATAGCATCCCCCTCACCAGTCCTTCGCCACCCACCACTCACACTCTGAGTGCCCCCCCCCCCCCGCCCCCCGCCGGCCCACCTGCCAGGGGAAGGAGCACAGCGCAGCAGGCAGGAGGCTTCCATGCTCTCCCCCAGCGCCATGATGGGGCAGAGCCATCGCGTTGCTCTGGAGGTGGGGTGCTTTAGTGGAGGTGCCCAGAGAAGGTGGGACCAGCCAGAGGCCACTGGAGGGACTGAGGGCGGGGCTTGAAGCAGCCAGAGAAGGCCAGAGGGTTTGGGGGCTGGGCCAGGTGGGCTGGAGCTCTGCGTGGAGAGGTTCCCGTGTCAAGGCAGGGTGGCTCCACACAATTTCAAATCGCGCGCTGGGATCCTAGTATATATATATTAGAAGAAAATACATGAAAAACTAATATTTTAATTTATTTTCCTTATAATTTATTTTCTTTTTGTATCCTCATCCAAGGATATGTTTATTGATTTGAGAGAGAGAGGAAGTGAGAGAGAGAGAGAAAAGAGAGGGGTGAGAGAGAAACATTGATCGGTTGCCTTCCATTATAGTGCTCTGATGGGGGTCAAACCTGTAATTAAGTATATACCCTGACCTGGAATTGAACACACAACCTTTTGTTGTACAGGACAAAGCTCCAACCAACTGAGCAACCTAGTCCGGGCCCTTATAATTTATTTTCTTATAATCAATCACTTTAATATTATATTGTAATAAATGAAAAAATTATAGTTTCAAAATTATGAAATGAAAATTAATTGCTTTGTCTTTTATTTTATTTTTTGTTTTTAAGTTTTTTGCTTAATTTGAATTTACTCTACATGAATTTATTTGGAGAAATTGGGATTCCAAGTCAATTATAAAATGGAAGAGAACTTTTTGGGAAAAATTATATTACGTTTAAAAAGAATAGGAAACAGACAAAACAATACAAAAGAAAAACACATTTTTATGAGTGTGCATAAGGACAAAAGTTACTGTGAGACTGATACAACTCCCACATGTGCTAACCTAAAAGGCCAAAGGGAGCGGCAACAAGATCCAAAAGATAGCTATCCTGGAGGCACTGATTCAGGCAGAAACCCAAATAATGTTCCAATTAGGAGATGGAGGTAAGGAATGTTAATTGAAAGGAAAGGCGCACAATGACATCAGCAGAAGAAAGGAACTTCTATAGATGCAGATGAGCTAACAGTGACACTAACTCTAATGAATTTTAATTTTCAGTCTAGGAGTCATCAGTCTGATAGATAATATCTGCTTTCTTGTTGTCTTTCTAAAGTGTCCTTTGGGACACAATGTTGCTTTAGGCCCAGTCCAAAGGTTATTTTTTGCCCTGTTTTAACTTTTCAAAGGTTTGAGGAATCAGACCTGCAAAGCAGTTCCTTGGGGATGGCGGCTCTGACTCCATTTTAAAGTGGCTCCGTTTATCTTTATTTTTTACACCTTTTCTTTTTCTGTTCACTCAAGCCATTTTGTAGCTGTTGGGAGATTGTCCTTTTCACAAAAGCCTGATGAAGTGAATAATAGAACATTTGATGTGCTCTTGGTGCATATATGGTGTTATCAATCTGAACATCCAAAACAAATGTTGGTGTGGGTTACCAGTTCCACATCTGTGAGGTGACATCAATAGTTCATAAGTGGTTATACAAATATGATTTTAGTAATACTTGGCTATTCACTCAGTTTTAAAATTATAATGAATAATTCAAAAGAGGAGGGGAGCAGTGTCACAGACCTCTGGATTCAATTCAATTTAGTTTATTCTTATAGTCCCATGATCATGGAGAGTGGCTCATGGTTTTTTTAGTTGATGAAATATTTTACTGCAACTATCCATGATAAACACATATTTAAAAGACACCTGTCTGAAGTATCAAGTTTCGTAGTGTCTATTTTGTAACTTTAGAAATACTACACTTGGTACTATATTCTGGCAATTCCTGCTCTAATGCAAATGTGGGAAGCTTACAAAAATACATTAAAGAATAAATTAATATTTGAAAAAAGAGTTGAATTTCAACTTGCATGAAAGACATTTTTGCAATAAATAGAATCCTTAATAACAATATAAAGCGTCAAACACTTGGGACATTTAAAATTAAAACAACACCAGCCAACGTGTTTAGTGCTTACTGTATCGCAAGACACAGGAGAAAACATTATTTTAAGATTCTTCGGAGAGAAAATGTTTAGTTCACTTGAGAAGTTGCCCTTACTGCCCGACTTTCACTTTGGTAGAATGAATGCTCTTTTATTTCTCCCTCCATCTAGATACAAGCCCTTTGTCAGGCCCAAACGGTATTTCAGAATAAAACCTAAAGAGGAACAATAGGAAGCCAGTGCAGGCCAGGTAAAGCACAGCAATTACCCTTTGAGCTGTTTTCATTGTTTAGATGAAAACAAACAATTTACCACTGGGAATAATCAGACAGTCAGCAAGCGCTGTCACTCTGGACAAGTCACATAAGACAGCTCTGACTTGCAGTGTGCGGTTTGGGGCTGTCTGACTCTGGGAGGGAGGCCTTGCAATTCACAGCTACTGAACCCAGCCAATACCAAGGAGCCAACTCCCATAACTCAACCCAGCCTGTGGGAATTTGCTCATAAAGTTAGAAATTTGAACCCCATAAAATTGCCATTTTGCAGGTCAAAAAGAGAAAAATTCAGCAATTTTTAAAATACATCAATAATATCTTTCCTTTTGATGAAAAAAAGTAATTGACACCTCTTTCAGGTGTCATTCAGTCCAATAGCTTCATTACCATTTTAATTCTGCAGTGCAAGGCCTGTGCCATAAGAATCGTTTTTGTATATTAATAAAATATTTTGTATAGTATAGAGTTTTATAAATAATCAAAGCAATCAATAACATTGTGTCAAGTTAGGTGTCAAAATTATCTTATTCACTAAAATTTTATAATATTCAGAAAGGGAAGTTTAGAGGAGAATTGATCTTTTTATAAGCATTTTTTTTAATTATTTGAAATCTAGATACTCTTAAGCAGCCAATGAATGCTAAGTATAATTATCACAATGATGTCATTGAATATTTTCTGGTTGTATCTGATAATTATTACTTAGATTAAATTTAAATAAAAATCACTTATGGAATGATAATAAATATAATATGGCATCTCAAGAAATATAAGTGGATTGGTATATGGAAATCTCAATATTTTGTGGCAAAGTATAAAAAAAATGAGACTTCCCAAAATGCTGTCAAAATAAATTTAAAATTAGAGAATAGTCATGCAGTATGGGGCTTGGAAAAGGCACATACATTTTAAAAATAATGTATCTTTACAGGTAGTCATAAAATATTAGATGGCACAATAAATAATTTATTACTATTGTAAACCTTTCAAAAATGTTTCTGATAGGGCATGCTTTTAGTGATGATTGGAACACCTAAAAGATTGCCATATTTCAAATGCTATGTATATAATATCAGCCATTCATTCTAATCACATAGAAATGACATTCAATGTGTTATATATTAAAAACAGCAACACTGATCTTTATTTAGCTCTTGATATTTAATGGCAAAAGAGAGCCAGTAACAAAACAATTTTTTAAATTCCATCCTTGACTTATCTTTACTGACTTGTTTTATATTGTGGTGGGTTGTTTTTTTTCAAATTGACTTTGCCAATAAATAATCCACTCTTTTTTTTAAAAATCCATTTAAGATGATATAACCAACTCTCTCAATATATTTCTTCTTGGTTGGCATTTTGGTTTTAATACTTCTGCCATGCATTTCTTTTTATTTTATTTATTTATTTATTTAATTTTTTGGGGGAGAAAATAAGGCTTACCTTTTGGCTGCTTATTTGCTGTAGTTAGCCAAACACTGAGGCACAAATAGAGAAAGCATTATATAGAGGCTACTGCTTACAGGCAAGACAGATGAAAACACAAGTTTAGGTCCTTCCTGTAGGAAGGTGACTTCAGATTAAGTGTAGTCACTGAAAGAAAAAGGAAGCAATGATAATGTAGAGTATGGAAGATCTATTCCCAAAGGTATATGTGTGGGGGAGCAGGCCCTGGGAAGACAATAGATAACTAAAAGGGTAGTGCTTATAGCTACAAGTGCCTCATCATTGGAAAGATAAAAATCACTGACCAGTTTAAACAAGCTTTAGCTTGTCAGTTTAGAGTTAGTTGGATACAGTGCAGCTCTGTGCAGCCTGATTGCTTACTTCTTAGTACATTTTGATTTTTAGAAACTGTGCTGGCCCATCAACTCTGGTAGCTTGAGTGTAGACTTGACTCCTCACAATAGTCAAACTATTGTTTCTAGTGGTTCCAATTTTTAAAATAATAGTTGCTTACACCACTATTTTTGAAACCATCCCAAATTTCTATCTTTAATTTTTCATATCCTACAGGCACACTGTTCTGAAAATTATAAACTGTAAGAAGCTCAGGCTTACTAACTAAAGGAATTTAGTTGCCCTGTTTGAGCTGATTAATAGAAAATTTAAAGCAGGGACACAAAGAGATTATTATTCCTAACTTCTTCTTAGATGGGTATTTATTAAGTTTACTATGTATTTAAATAAGAGAAAGAGTGCTTTGAAATGATAAAAGTTGGCATCAACAATGAAAATCTAATTGTTATAATTCTTTGTGCACAGAGTAGCATAGTTATCAGAATTCATAACGCAAGAAATAGAGCTATTTCAGAGAAAAATTAAATAAACCCATTTAGCCTAGCCAGAGTGGCTCAGTGGTTGAGCGTCGACCTATGAACCAGGAGGTCATAGTTCAATTTCCAGTCAGGACCCATGCCCAGGTTGCAGGCTTGATACTCAGTGTGGAACGTGTAGGAGGCAGCCAGCAATTAATGATTCTCTCTCATCATTGATGTTTCTATCTGGCTTTCCCTCTTTCTTCCTCTCTGAAATCAATAAAAATATTTTTTTAAAAATATCATAAAGTATGATATTATTACTTAGGAATAAATTTTACTAAAGATGTCCAAGACCGATATACTACAAACTCCAAGGCATTGCAGAGAGAAATTAAAGACTATGGATGACAATACTGAATATGTTTAAATGTCAATTCTCCACAAATTGATATGTAGATCCAAAGGATTGTTACCAAAGTCCAGCAAACATTTTGGATAACTTTATAAGTTGATTGTAGACATTAATTGGACAGAAAAAGGACCTAAACAAAACAACTTTGAAAAAGAAAGACAAAGTAGAAGGAAATACATTGACTTTGTGATATTATAAAACAACTAGAGGCCCGGTGCACAAAATTTGTGCACTGGGGGGGGGGGGGTGCGTCCCTCAGCCCAGCCTGCGCCCATTTGCAGTCCAGGACCCTTAGGGGATGTCCACCTGTTGACTTAGGCCCACTCCCGGGGGATCAGGCTTAAGCTTGCAGTCAGACATCCTTCTGGTAGCCAGGGAGGCCCCGGGGGATGTCCGACTAAAGGCTTAGG
>NW_005871107.1:161875-240955 GCF_000147115.1 Myotis lucifugus
CCTTCTCTGGAGTTGTACTTCCATGTCAGACAGTTTATATCTCAGGCAGAGGTGCCAAAGAACCGAGCAGGGTCAAGAACATCTGGACCTCAGTCTTCTGTCTGGGCTGGCCCCCATCCAGCTGCCCTTGACCCTCACCTCAGAGCTCAAGTCCATGCTGATCCCTGGTATATTCTCCTCATCTGGGCCTTGAGGCCTCTTGAGTCCAATTTGCTCTCTCCCTCCCTCCCTGCCACCTTCTCTCTCTCATACAAAGAGCTATTGGGTTTTCTGGGGTGAGGTCCTCTGATACCTCCTCAGCCCTGTTGCATGGACACCATCTTGGTGCCTTGGTCATGGCCACAAAGCTGTGTGGCTGCTCTCAGACCCTCCGTCTCTTGCTGCCTTAGGGAGTGACTCAGTGGGAGGGGAGGGTCACAGTCCTTTTTACAGGCCGCCAACAAACACTCAGTGTTCCTTCCTTCTAGTTCTCCTTCTCCTCCTCACCCCAGTCCAGGCACATCTATGTGCAGGGCAGGGGAGGGTGGGAGGCAGGTGTGTCTCTGACCCAGCACGCAGGCTTCCAGATCCACTGCTCCCTCAGGAGGTCTTCCACGCTCTGGACCTCAACACCCAGAACCTGCCCCCTCTCAGCTGCATGTCTTTGCCCGCAATGGTCAAGTCTGTTTAGAGCAGTGGTTCTCAACCTTGGCTGCACATTAGAATCACCTGGGAATCTTTTTAAAATCCTGATTTCTGGGCCTCATCCTCTGGAAATTCAGTTTCTTTGTTACTAATGTTGTGGCTCTACCCCATAACAAAGAAACAGAATTTCCAGAGGATGAGGCCTAGAAATCAGGATTTTAAAAGGATTAACAGGTGATTTTTAATGTGCAGCCAAGGTTGAGAACCACTGGTTTAGAGGCTTGAAGTCAAGAAGTGCCTCTTTGTTCTCTGCTTTCTGGAGGCGGTCAGTGTGGAACATTCCTGCCTGGACTGGGGAGGGGTCTCTGGGTGTTAAGAATACCAGGAGGGGGAGCACAGACTCCTCCGAGAGCTCCGAGAGGGGAAAGGCAGCACCCCCTCACCTCTAACCCCAGGACGTTTCTTTAGAAGCAGAAGCCTCGTCCTGTGCAGGGGCCTGTGCTGGCTGCCTCAGTTTCTCAGAGACAACGAATTTGATGAACGTCTTTTCCCCACTGCAGTAGCTGCTTCATTTGTTCGTTCTCGCATTTTTCATTAGCTGCTAAATCGCCCCTGTGGCTGCAAACCTGTTGTGCCTGACTCAGCCAGTGGGGAGCTATGGGAGCTGTGCAGGGACAGGAGAAGGGGGAGGGGGGCCCGGCCTGCAGAGAGGGTCAGTGGTGCCTGCCTGGCTGTCTCAGAGGATGTGGCTTAGGTTAGGTCCTGTCCTTTGGCGACTTTAGGAGGGGAGGCCATGTCCTCCGCTCCCCACTTTGACTCAGGGGCGGAAGTTCTCCTTGCTCTCTGGCCTCATAACTCAGTGGATCATAGTGGGATGTGGCAGGCAGGCGGCTTCTGCGACTGCACACAGGCACCAGAGGTTTCTGCGGCTGCACACGCTGTGGGCAAGCGACTTCTGCAGCTGCACACGGGCGCGGGCCTGCAACCCGTATCGGATCAGGTCACAGGCGGCAGTAGGCGGCTTCTGTGGCTGCACACGCTGTGGGCAGGCGGCTTCAGAGGCTGCACACGGGCGCGGGCTGTCAGCTTCTGCGGCTGCACATGGGCGCGGGCAGGCGGCTTCTGGGGGGTCCGGGGTTGCCGCCTGGCCTGCTCCCGGGCCCTCCCGCCCTCTGATCACCATGGGGATCTCAGGGCCGCAGGCCAGCCGCCTGCCCCGGGAGTCCGGGGTTGCCGCCTGCCCTGGGCCCCGGCCCCTCCCACCCTCCTATCCCAGGGCGCAGGCCTCCCGCCCTCCAATCGCCATTGCAATTGCTGACACAGGCCAGCCGGCAACCCTGGCCCCCCAGGCGTCCGGGGTTGCGGCCTGGCCTGCACCCCGACCCTCCTGCCCTCCTATTGCCATGGCAACCCCAACCTGCTTTCCGATGGCGATCACCAGCTGGGGGTGGGGAAAGGCGGCCTTTGCCCACCCCCCAGCTCTTGCCTGCTGCCAATCACCATTCTTCAGTCCTTCCCCTTTCACCTCCCAGCATTGCGGCTATGTATGCAAAGTAACCGCCATCTTTGTTGGTGGTTAACCGCCATCTTGGCTGGCAGTTAATTTGCATATCGCCCTGATTAGCCAATGGGAAGGGTAGGGGATGTATGGCTAATTACCATGTTTCTCTTTTATTAGATAGGACTAGAGGCCTGGTGCACTGAAGGGCGGGGGGCAGGGGTCCCTCAGCCCAGCCTGCACCCTCTCGAAGTCCGGGACCCCTCGGGGGGATGTAGTAGTGCTCCAAGCAACATGTGGGCAAGGTGGAGCCCAAATCGGGCCGGGCACTGTGCCGCTTGCACTTACCCCGGCCCACTGCGCCTGCTGCAGCAGAGTCAGGAGAGTCTCCTGCCCTGGCAGCTGGGCTCGCCAGCTGTGAGCCTGGCTTCTGGCTCAGCCGCCCGCCTCCTGTGGGAGCACATTGACTACCAGGGGCAGCTCCTGTGTTGAGCTTCTGCCCCATGGTGATCAGTGCGCATCAGAGCAACTGGTCATTCTGGTCATTCCGCCGTAACTGTTGCTTAGGCTTTAATTATATAGATAAAAACAATAGCAATTGAGTTTGGGATTTGGCCAAGACCTTTTGGAAAAAAATAGTGACTTGCTTTTTTGCCAACTTTCAATTATTTTTTCTTCCTAACTACTCACTGGGGCTCATGTTTGGTGCTGCTTCCTACATCATATGTGGTTTTGACTTTTCCATTCCCTTGATTTTTGTCTATTCTGTGATGCAAACAATGAATAAATCAGTCTTAACTATGACTTAATAATAGTCTTAACTATGGGATATAGGAGGGATGCTAAGCAAATCAGTATGTTTTAGAAATATATAAAACTGCTAAGAAATTATTATTTTGGCAGCAAGCAGTTAGAAAGGAGACTACACCTCTTCTTTGTGTGTTCTAACAACTGTCCTTAGGAATCATTTGTGGCCTACCATGTGACTTAATTTACACTCTTTCAGAAGAAAGCCAAGGCTGGTCATGACAGCTATACACAATGCACCCCTAAGATACTCAAAATTATTTTATTTGCTCCTCAGGAGCTTCCTCAAGATCCATTTTTCTAAGAGCCCATGCTGTGGTAAACAGCTGATTTCTCGGAATAAAGCATTACTTCAAATTTAGTATTTTTTTTTTGCATTTGTTGCAATAAGGATGTTTCCGTTAACTTATAGACCTTAGTGAGATCAGAGCGTTTCATGGTCTTGTAAATTGCCCCATTAGGTATCAGATTTCACTCTTTCCAGTTAATTAACATGGAATAGTCTTCAAAAGTGGGCAAGGGAGAACTGTCAATGTTCATGGGTATCTTGCAATTGCAACTGAATAGCAATGGTGAACACATTTCAGTCAACTGGTCATTTCTTACGTCAGCCAATTTAGTAATGTATATGAGATACAGAGAAGAGATGGCTCATTTATGACAACTTCAATTGACTACTTCACACCAATGGACTCTGAATAAAGTTACCCTCCCTTCCACACCCCAAACAACAAGCAAATATTGACTCAATTAGTTTCAAAATAAGATGTAAAAATTAGCCCTTGACATGATTTATGTGAACATGCCCATTTATAATAGGAAAGCAGCTATGAATTATAGACACCATTGCTCTTCCCCTTAATGAGGGGGATATTTTTTAAACATTCTGATATATTTATTTTCCTCTGCAAGGCTCAATCAATCTCTCCAAAAATTTATTAGAACTGTGTCAGGTTTTTGTAAAGTTGTTTACTTTTAATTTTATGAAAATAATTTGCTCATCAAAGAATAATAATTTATGAATGCCTTTTTTGAGATGAACAAGTCAAATGAACAGATAGGAAAATGTCTAATATTTAAGTTGATGAGGTTAATGAAATCAATAATTTTATATTAAAAGGTGATCTTGGGTTGTTTCCTGTGCTGTTGTAGTATTTTTTATTTACGAGTAGTCCAAAAGTATCCCATTATTAGGATGTGCTTTGCAAGTTCATTGATGTTGCATACCTAAGGAAATGGGTATTTAGAAATAGAAGATATTCCATCTTACCCTAAAAGATTCTTTCTCAGAAATGCCAGCCCCATTCTTCAATTTGTGCAGAAGAACGCGGACCTTGGAAGGCACAGAGCTAGAAGAGCCCACACCTGTCTGCTTCCTGCAGAATTCTGTTCTGAACTTGGGCTTCAGTTTCTACATGAGGGGGAAAGTTGATTATCCTTTCACTGACAGAAGGACAAATTATGTAGCTAGAAGCTGTGCTATGTCTGAGTACACCTCGACGACATGCGAAATCTCCATCCTTCCCTAAGGAAACACACCCAGGAAACTAATACGACCTAATCCTCTGCTTTAGTTTTGTAAACAATGAAAGCAATCCTAACATCTCCACATAAACTAATAATCTTTCCTTCTGCTTTTCACATCCCATTGCCTGACTTAATGGTCATAAACTGGGAGTATTCTCTTGTAGTGTGTATAGTTCTACAGTGACATTTATCTTTAGAACTAGACATTCCACATAAACATATCTGCTGTGTTTGAAATGAATATTTTAGTTAAATGTTTGTTTTATAATTTTACAAAAGCATATTATGATACCTAATTTATACTTATCATTGCTCATATTTCAAATCTACATAACGAAGTGAAGGATTCTCTAGGTTTTAATGATGCATATCTGCTAACTGCCAGGATCCAGCAGATCAAAACTGGTTTTAAGACCTAGGCTGATAAAGATACCATACTCAGATGCTACTGCAATTGTTATTTGAAAATGTGTTAATTAGATGAATGAACCATGAATAAATCAAGACTCTGAATTATAATCATTTAAATAGAGGTCAATGATGGGCCTGGATATTTTATTTATATACTTTTTTTTCTGTTAATAATTCATCTGGAATTTATTATTATATAATAATTTTTACAGCCGAACCGGTTTGGCTCAGTGGATAGAGCGTCGGCCTGTGGACTGGGGGGTCCCGGGTTCGATTCCGGTCAAGGGCGTGTGCCTGGGTTGCGGGCACGTCCCCAGTAGGGGGCGTGCAGGAGGCAGCTGATCGATCTCTCTCCTCGATGTTTCTCTCTGTCCCTCTCCCTTCTTCTCTGTAGAAAATCAATAAAATATTTAAAAAAAATTAAAAAAATAATTTTTACAAACGTATTTGTAGTCCAGTTTGTATTAATTGTCTTTTTGAGTAATTTACTTCCAAATAACATATGATCATCGTCATCTTCTAGAATTAATTTCTAAGCAATAACATATTTAAATTTCCCTCTCTCCAAACAAATAAACAAAAAACCCTATTACTATTGTACTAAAATTTTAAAACCTAAATTTATAAAATAATGAGATCACATAAATCTTAGTAGAAAAGATTATAACACTTCAGTTGTAATTTCTAGATACAATAATTTAGCTTTTAAAAAAAATATATATTGTTTATTGATTGTAGAGAGATAGGGAGAAGGAGAGAGGTAGAAACATCAATAATGAGGGAGAATTCTTGATCTGCTCCCTCCTACACTGGGGATCAAGGCGCAAACCGGGCATGTGCCCTGACCGGGAATCAAACCATAACCTCCTGATTCATAGGCTGACACTCAACCACTGAACACACCAGCCAGGCTAATTTAGCTTTTTAATTACTATTGCTAGATTTGGCTATGTTACTTGCACTATTTTAAAAGGCAGCTTTATGCGGGAGTGGGGGGGGAGGGGTAAAAGATCAACCAAAGGACTTAGGACTTATATGCATGCATATAATAAGCATAACCAATGGATACAGACAATGGGGGGGCGGGCGGTGAGGGCATGTGATGGGGGATGGGAGTGCCGGGGAGAGGTCAATGGGGAGAAAAGGAGACATATGTAATACTTTCAGCAATAAAGAATTAAAGAAAAAAAATTAAATCACACACAAAAAAGCAAATAAATAAAAGGCAGCTTAATTATAATTGGTATCCACCATTTTTAAGCATTAAATTCCATTGAATTTTACTAAGCACTTATTGTCATATAATTGTCATCACAATCAAATGCACAACAAGTCCAATACTCCCAAGGTTTACTTATAGGCATTTGTATAAATCCCATGACTTGAATTCATACCTTGATAACCACTGACCTGTTTTCTGTCACCATAGGTTCACCATCTCAGAAAATCATAAAGATAGAATAGAAAAACACACACATTTTTAGTCTGTCTAAGTCAGTGGTTCTGAACCTTCCTAATGCCGCCACCCTTTAATACAGTTCCTCATGTTGTGGTGACCCCCAATTTCATTGTTACAAATTGAACATAATTAAAGCATAGTGATTAATCACAAAAATAATATGTAATTATATATGTGTTTTCAGATGGGCTTAGGCGACCCCTGTGAAAGGGTCGTTTGACCCCCAAAGGGGTCACAACCCACAGGTTGAGAACCGCTGGTCTAAGTTGAGCATAAAATATTTGAGGTTAATTCAGGTATCATTAATTTGTTCCTTTTAATGGCTGAGTAGTGTTTTAATGTTGAATAAATAGGATTGCTTTATTTACTCATTTCTTCAAGATCATTTGTCTGTTACTAGTTTTTGTCATTTATGAATAAAACTACTATTGATGGGGAAAATGAGACATTTTTCGGGGGCTAGCAATCTAAATCTGTGCCAGTAACCTAATGTACATTCTTGATAGCTTATAATTAAGTCACTGCCCCTTTCTCCACAATCTGGTCTTGCAAGACTGGTTTACTTAAGTACTCCCATTTTACAGAGACCGTAAACCATGAACAATGCCCATACGGGGTTATCAGTGCTGGCACCAGGCCAGGCCTTTAGGTGTGGTCTCATGGCCCCCATCAAACCACACGGGGCTTTTTGCAAAGCCTGCAAAAGGTCCGGAAGTCCCATCCCATATTTGGGGGACAAAGAAACCAGTTATAAAAGGAAAGCTTTCTCCATATTGGCTTGCTCAGGATTTGGAGATAAACAGTCTCCCCTGAGTCATTGTACTGGTACATGTGAAACATCTGAAAATAAATAGGTTTTTCCTGTATCTCCAAGTACTCCTGTGTGTTCTTTGGTCGCCTGGTAAATTCTATAACACTATCAATATTCAAGTAAAGGATTATGTGTGGACAATATTCATACATGTTTGATTAATATTTAACATAGGAGTGGGTTTACTGGAGTATATCTTAAGTACCTATATTCTAGTTAAGAAACTGTTAAACTGTTTTCCAAAGTAGTTACACCATTTTGAACTCCCACTAGCAACAATGAGAGTTCCAGTTGTTGCTCATCTTAACCAAAAGTTATTTTTTAATTGACAGTTCTAATAGGTATGTAAAGTTAAATCTGTGGGGTTTTAATCTACATTTTCTTAATAACTAATGATACTGAGCATTTGTTCCTGTGTTTATATGTCATCTATCTTCTTCAATGACATATTTATTCAACTCCTTTGATCACTTTTAAATTAGGTTACATTTAATCTACATTTCCTTAATAATTAATGATGAGCATTTGGTCCCACCTACCTAAGACTTGTTTCTCAGCTTTAGTGGGTTTTTCTCAGTGATGTTATCCCTTTCCATAGTGGAAGATATTTCCTGCCTTGTAACTGTGGTGGGTCTTATGCAAAAGAGATTGTCCTGCCTCTCTCACAAAGGGAGGAGAACTCCAGTAATATTAGCATAGAACCTAAGGGCCCAGTACTGTTTCCTCCCCCATGCCAATTTTACTGAATTTTTCCCCTCCCCAAAACATGGGTATTTATCTGATTCCTGGGAGTGACATGTGATAGGGTTTGCTGCCCCTTCCCCAGTGGAGAATGATTTTAGCTCATTTGAGAGAAGAACCTGGGCATCAAAGCAGGAATTCGTATACTTTGCATCAATAACTGCCACCATGCCTCAACCCTCCAAGTAGAATATCTCTAATGTAATGTTTTTTTGTTTTTGTTTTTCCGGACCTGGTGTAGATCTTGGAAAGGATCCTACTAGAGTGTGAACTCCTCTTGTGTCAATCCCCCACCACAGCCCCAGAGTATTTCCACACTGGGGACATTTTGCTTTTACCAACTTGTTAATATTTTATCTGATTTCTACTTACTTGTGTGCCAGTGGACCTGCTTTCTCCCATGTTCTGCAAAGTTATGACAACCTGCATATGACTTCTCACCTTGGGAAGTGGGGTACGGCCTCTTTTTTGTTGCAATCTTGGCTCTCTGGTGGGTTTAAGAAAGTTACGCTTTCATTGTTTATATAAAGTTTACTCATTGTTAGGCTGAGATCGATGTCCTTTCCAACTTTTAACATTCTAGGCAAAAGCTATTATTCTCATCAACATCATGATCATCATCATTAATCTTTAAATTTAGATGGCACAGAATCTAGATAAAATAAATTTGTAATATAGGCAACTTTTTCCTTCTTTTTCAAGTGCTGAGAATTGCTATGTATTCATTATGAAAGTAAAATCCAAAACAATGCAATAATTGTTTTGAGTGTACTTCAAATAAAAATCTAACTCTAGTTAATGTTTTCTTTTTTTAATTTACAAAATAATACAAAATTTGAAGTTTTTTTAACTGGGAAAATTATTTTTTATACAAAAAGTACTAAAATTTTAGAAAGGTTATTCTTGAATAGTCTCAAAATTATTTTATTTATTTATTCAATGAATTAAATAATAATAATATTTTAATTGTGAGTATCATTGGTTAACAAAATTATATAGGTTTTGGAGTGTGCAATTCAATGATACATCATGTTTTTATTGCATTGTGTGCTCACTACCCAGAGTCAAAATATTTCTAGAAAGAGAAGAAAGTAATTAAATTATTTATATTATATTGCATAATACATTTTTACACATTGAGAAGTATTGTAAAAATAGCAGCTAACTTCCAATAAAAAATACGTTTCATTAGCATTAATTATAGCCTTTAAATTATGACCCATAAATGAAATGCCTGAGCTGATTTTGTGTATCCTTCAGCAGAAAATGATTTTTATGTAAAAAATCATTGTAAAAAAAAAAACAATAATAAAGCAAAGAAAAACATGTGACAAAGGCCGTATGTAGTTCTTTACTGAAAGATTACTAGCCCCTTGTATAAATATAAATAATTGTGAGTTATATAATTATCAATAATATTATATAGTATGAATACTATATATTAACATTGACAAGCATTATGAGGATACCTAGCATGTAGGTTAATAGAGCAAGAACTGGATTAATATTGTACGAGAAATATTTCTTTGTTGATTTTTCTTGAAAAGACAATTTTATTGCTAATTACTCTAACTTCCTTATATGTGAAATGAGACTCATAATACTAGGTATCCCATTATTTAATTGTGAAAAATAAATAAAGCAATATAGACAAAGCACTTATCATAGTTCCCAGAATAGATAAGGGCTCAGCAATAAAAGAACAGTACGTGATAGTTGCTTTCAATATGTACCAAACTGAGGAAATGTCTATAAATGGAAAATGTAGGGGTGGGGGAGTCCCCTGAGGAGAAAAGAGGCTAGTGTTAATAATCAGTGGTAGCTGAAACTGACCAGGACTCCTGCATATTCACTGATTACCTTTGCAAGACCCAAGGCTAACAATGCCATCCTCTCATTTCACTTTAGGGGGTCTCTGCAAAGAAACAGGAAATATTCCTAAACTGAAATTTATAAGGATATTTTCTATGTAATATTGTGGTCAATCTTTTAACTATGTTTCTTCTTATTGTCAGCTTTTATGGTCTTGTCTTTATTGTCTCTGTCTTTCATGAATTCAGGTCACAAATGTTTAATAACAACGTTTATGGGCCAGCCTCTGTTCTCAATTTGGAGTATAAATCAGGGAGCAAAATAAACAAAGTACTCTGCACTCATGTGTCTTCTTTGTATTTGAATAGACAAACTATAACATAAATCATAATATAATGGTGAGTAATCATTACGATGATCAAAAATAAAGTAGACAGTGTAGAAATATTTTTATATGTTTCATGTGATACTTCTTTCCTACTAGAAGTTTTTAATAGATAATAAAAGCCAAAGTTTTTTTTTTCTGTTTTATTCCATTCTCTGAGGAGTTGAGAAGATCTGCACAGGACAATTCTTTTGAACATTTAGACTAATGGGAGTTGAATCAGTTTGAACAAATTTAATTGACAGACTTGCAAGTGTAACACTTTTATTTAACCTATTTTAGTATAAATGTTCTATTGTGC
Organism: Myotis lucifugus; assembly: GCF_000147115.1. Taxonomy (NCBI): domain Eukaryota; kingdom Metazoa; phylum Chordata; class Mammalia; order Chiroptera; family Vespertilionidae; genus Myotis; species Myotis lucifugus. The sequence goes on from NW_005871107.1 coordinate 172,252, forward strand.
CTACTTTCTAGAAATTATTAAAGTAAGAAAAATATCTTATCACACATTAATTTCATTTTATGGGTTTCTCCCTGGAAAAGAATCCCAAACTGTTATTGTTTTTTAAATTTCATATTATGGAATATTAAATGGTCTGGAATCTATAGGTTTTATATTCTTCAAGAAAAGAAGAAGAATCCGTGAATAAATGAGATCAAATTATTGACTTAATAAATCTCTTAAATTTTATTAGAATTTGATTTATTATGCCACCGTGGGATTATTTTAGCCTCTGATGAGTAATTTTGGAACATTTTCTTCTCCTTCTTTCTCCCTCCCTTCCCTCCCTCCCCTTCTTCTTTTTTCTTTGACCATTGATACAAAAATTTTCTCCTGGTCTATAGTTAGCTTTAAGTTCTCATGTGGTAGGTTCAAATAGGTGAGACAAAAATAGATCTCAGCAGATTTGTTAAAATGTGCCTGGCTTCCCCTTTCAAAGTTAAATCAAATAGTGTTGTGCAGGTGTTCAGCTGGCTGATACAAATCTTATGAAAGGGGAAAATGATGCAATTCATTAACTCTAACAGGTGAGATGAAGACATGTACAAACACATTTACCAAAAAGATTTAAAAAAAAAAAAGAAGAAAGACAGAAAAGGAAAATACACAGTACAGGCAATCACTGGGAGGATGAGGCTTTTCCTTACTAATAAGCAGTGAAATATTTTATTTTGCTCATTAAGTGACATGATTCACAATGTTAATGAGAATAAAAATGCAAAATCCCCTTAATTAACAACATGAAAAATATTATTAGTTTATTTGGAAACTGTGAATCTAACACTGAGTAGAAGCACTTCATGGTTTTCATAAATAACTTATGATTTAAATATCCTTTTTATTATTCTTTTTTTTGCTAAATAAGATTGTATGGGCCATAGTCTAGGTTATTACTAGCCAATAGCAGGTAGATGTTCTGCTAAGCTTCAGTAATTTCTCCTTTAAAGAATAGAAACATTCTTGTTGTGTATTGAGTAAGAAGGGATCTAGAGGAGGATGCTCAGCTTTTGAAGTCTTTTTAGGTGTGGTTCTCATTCAGTCCATTAAATAGAAAATTAAAAAGCTTCCCTTCTATAAAGTTAGATGTTTTGGCAGAGATTTGCCACCACATCATTGGGAGTTTTTTCATCTTTCTGTTTTAGAAATAATTATCTGAGTTAATTAGTAATCCCCACAGATGTGATCCATATTGGCCCATACTGGTAGCAAAGTAAAGGCTGTTCTGATTTAGTGTCTTGTAGGTCATTCTGAGTGAGTAGCATCTAGTGAGAATCTTCTCAGAAGATGATAGAGTCCTTATTTCTCTGTGTATTTATGAAATCCCTGACTGTAATTGGATAACACAAACTTTGAAAGTTATTTGACATGACATGATGATCTAAATTAGAGTGACTTAGATCTCAGATGGGTACTAAAACATTTTTTTTGTGATATAATATTCAGAGTAATCACTGTTGAAGTTGAAAGCCCAGAAAAAGCAAACACATACATAGGCAACTAGTTTACAACAAATAAGCTGAGAATATACAATGGAGAAAAGAAAGTCTCTTGAATAAATGATGATGGGAAAACTGGACAGACATATGCAAAATAATGAAACTAGACCATTATATTACACCACACAGAAAAATTAACACAATAATAGATTAAATATTTGATTGTAAAAACTAAAAGAACAAAATATATAGAAGGGAACTTAGGCACTAATTTTCTGGAAATTGGTCTCAGTGGAATTTTTGTGAATTTGACTCCAAAGGCAATGGAAACAAAATAAAAATAAATAATGGGACTATATCAAGCTAAAAATCTTCTGCACTTCAGAGTAAGCCATCAACAAAACAGAAAAACAATGAATCAAAAGGTAGGAGACATTTGAAAATTATATATTTCATAAGTAGTTAATTTCCAAAATATATAAAAAACTCATACAACTCAACAACATAAAAAAAATCTGATTAGAAAAATGGACAGAGGATCTGAATAGACAGTCTTCCAAAGAAGGTATACAGATGACCAACAGGTATATGAAAAGATGTTCAGTATCACTAATTATTTGGGAAATGCAAATAAAAACCACAATGAGATATCAGCTCCCATCTGTTTGAATGACTATCATAAAAAAAAAAATAACAAGTGTTGAAGAGGATATGGAGACTAGGGACCCTTATACGCTATTGGTAGGAATATAAACTGGTTCAAACACTATGAAAAACAGTATGGAGGTTCCTTTAAAATTAAGAACTACCATATAATTCAGCAATTCCTCTTCTAGGTATTTACTCAAAGAATATGAAAACACTAATTGAAAAGTATATATGTACCCCTATGTTCATTGCAACATCTATCTATATAAAAGCCTAAGCAACTGCCTGACCATTTGACCGTTTGACTGGTAGCTATGACACGCAATGACCACCAGGGAGCAGATGCTCAATGCAGGAGCTGCCGAGCGACAGCAACTTTGTAGAGTGCCCTCTTGCATTCCAGGACCCCTCAGGGGATGTTGGACTGCTGATTTCAGCCCAATCCCCACAGGCCAGGCCAAGGGAATCCCATCTGCCAGAGGGACCCCGCTCACTCTGCAGACTCCCTTAGAGCCCTGGTGCTGCCCCAGGTGCGACTGGCAAGGGAGGGACCATGGGAGATTGGCTCCAGGGTGTGTCCAGCCTGTCTCACCCAGTCCTGCCCTGCCAACCACCTTCTAATTAATTCCCTTTCAATGTTCATGAATCCGTGCACTGGGCCTCTAGTTAGTCATAATACCCAAGGTATGGAAAAAACTATGCATCTATTAATGGATGGATGAATAAATGAATGAATGAATGAATAAATAAATAAATAGATAGGTAAATAAATCAATTTAATGGAATACTACTCAACGATAACAGATGAAATACTGTCATTTACAACAACATGAATGGATCTTGATGGTATTGTGCTAACTGAAATAAATCATAGGGAAAGGAACAAAAACAAACAAACTATAATATCACTCAAGTGGAATATAAAACAAAAAAGGAACAAATCAAATAATGAAACTAAACAAACTCATAGTTACAGACATCAGAATGATGATTATCAATGAAGAAGGGAGTACAGGGAGGACAAATAGGGTAAAAGGGGGTCAAATATATAATAATGGAAGGAAACTAGACTTTTGGTGGTGAGCACACAATAGAATTTACAGATGTTGAATTATAATGTACATCTGAAATTTATATTATTAACCAATGTTATCTAAATAAACAACTAAAGCACTACATAAAATTATAACTGAGCTAAACCAAATAAATGTTTTCTATCTCTGTTTTCACATTTCTATCTCTTTGATGAAGTTCTCACTAAGTTCATCTATTCTTCCTCCAAGTTTGTTGAGCATCCTTATAACCAGTGTTTTGAACTCTGTATCTGGTAGATTGCTTATCTCCATTTTGTTTAGTTCTTTTTCGGGAGTTTAGTTCTGTTCTTTTATCTGGGACATTTTTCTTTGTCTCCTCATTTTGGCAGCCTCCTTGTGTTGGTTTCTATGTATTATGTAGAGCTGCTACAGTTCTCAGGCTCGGTAAAGTGGCCTTATGTAGAAGGTGTCCTGTAGGGTACAGTAGCACAGCCTCCCATCACCAGAGCTGAGCCCTCCAGGTGTACCTCTCCTACCCCCTGTGGGCTGTGTACACCCTTCAGTTGTACCTGAGCCTTGAGGATCAGCAGTGTGGGGGCCCACTCCATGAAGCAGGACTTACTTCAGTGGGGCTCTGGTGCCCACTGAGTCTGACCCTTGACTGTGTCACTGGGACCTCCTAGGAGGTACAAGCGAAGGTCAGCTGCCACCTGTGTCCTGCCCAGGGCCACCCAGCATGAGCTACAAAGCGATTAGCAGATGGTAGCTATTGTACTGGGCTTGGAGGTGCTCAGGAGAAGCCAAGCTGTGAACTAAGGCTGGCTGCCACTGGTGCCAGGCCCAGGGCCACTTAGTGAGAGGAACAGGGCTTGTTTGAGAGATTTTAGGAAAGACTGAAGCATGAGCTAAGACAGGCCTGTCTTATGGAAAAGCCATTTGAAGCAGTTTTGGTGGGCCCCCACGTTGGGTGGGACAGGGTCTAGGAATCACCTAAGAAGAGCAGTTTTGGCCAGGTAGGTGGAAACTCAGATATAGCATCCGCCTTCTGGTTTTGTGGGGGGAGGGCTTAGAAAAGGGATAATTGTTTCTGCTCGAACTTCTGACTGGAGAAAGCTGCTCCTCCTGCTCTCACCCTGATGCCAGATAATTCAGTTCCTCTCCATTTGTCCCTGTTATTTTCCTAGCTGCTGCTCTAGGACTGGAACTCAGAGCAAGTAATTCTGAGTAAATCCATGTGTGGGTCCTTTAAGAGGAATGCCTGGGACTTCAATCTCCCTTTGTCTCTCTCAGCCACAGTCTCCACTGGTTTTCACAGAGAGAAGTTATGGGGACTTCTCTTCCTGCCACTGGGACCCTGAGCTGAGGGGCCTGGTTTGGGCCTAGGATCCCTCACTCCTCAGGAGGGACCTCCACAGTTGAGATTCCCCTTCTAATTTTTACCTGCCACAGTTCTGCTGTCTTCACTCCTCCTGCCAGACCCCATGGGGATTCTTCTTTATATATTTAGTTGGACTTCCATTCAGCTAGATTTCAGGTGGTTCTGAATGATGGCTGTTGTGTAGTTTAGTTGTAATTTTGATGTGGTTGTGGGAGGATTTGAGTACTGCTTTGCCTATGCTGCCCTCTTGACCAGAACTCTGATTCCTACAGATTTTTATCTCTTGCTGAAATTAATTATCTGAGCTTGCATGTTGTTAATGTGTTCCATTACAACCTATACCATAATTGTCACAATAATTTTCAATTTCCTCTCTGATAGTTCCAGCATTTTTGTCATTTCTGAGTGTGGTTCTAATATTACTCTGCTTTCAAATGATTTTTTTTTTACCTTCTGCTTTACTTTGTATGTTTTTTATTTATTTATTTATTTATTTAGAAAGCTGGGCATGTTTTATAGGATATTATGGGTAAGTTGCATAGGATATATATGTGTCTCTGTGTATGTATAAACTAGCACATATATTACATACATGGAAACTGGTACATCATTTGTTCTGCTTAGCATTGAGTGTAAGCTATATGTTAATCTAGTCAAGAATTTCTCTTCATTCGAAGACTTTTGTTGTTATGAGTACCAGAGCTTAGTAATCATAGGCTTCTGTGGTCTTCAGGGACTTCATATTCATAAGCAAGCCCATATCCAGTCTTTGTGGTCCTTTAGATGTTTTAAATTTGATCTTCCTATATGGTTATATGGTGTTCAGTAGCATTAGACCCAGGAAAATAGATGTCCAGTCCCCATTACTTTCTAAAGATATTTGTCACTTTCCACATTTTTGGTTTGATTATTTGTCCTGTGATTTCAATATTTTGATGGGCTCATGAAAACTTATTTTGCCTATTGCTGCCTATGGTTGAAATGCAGTGTTTACTTCCACTTTGGAATAAATAGTTACACAATAAAAAAGGAAAATTCCAATATCTTTAGCTAGAATCCTGGCTAAAGTATTTAAGTTAATTGCTAAGGTGAACGAAAATGGGAATTACAAAGAGACATAAAAAGAATATTTACTGAAAACAAAGACTGTTTTCATTATTTTAGAAGATAGAAAATATTGATTAATTGTAAGCTATTTGGTTAAACTGCTAATGCAGATAAGGTTGCCTCTGTGAAATTTGCAACAAGATTCCAAAGATTACTTAAGGCAGGTGTTTGTGATCAAAACCATGATAATATCTCAGAGAAAGTGACAGAGGAAAAATATTTGCATTAAAGAAACTCTCAGAGATAATTCCTGACATTGAAATCAGAAGGATAAAATGCTAGAAACTAACCCAAACTTAGAAAGAAGTGTAACAATTCACTGAGATATAGAAATGAAGTTTTTTTCCTATCACAATTACACAATGAGAATACAAGCACTGTTTAAACCACTTGTCGTAAGTTTTGATAAAGAAGCACACCATATAACTTTCAAAACTATATTTTAAATTATAATAGACTAAATATTAGCTTTTTCTTTTTTAAAATTCATAACCAATAGTAATAATATTTCACAAAATTTTAAAGTTCACAGAACAAAGAATTTTTTCCCATTGATGATTAAAGTCATTTTGCAAAGTTTTAGCCTTTTATGTTCCTGTACTACCATGTTTAGGGAAAGCATAAAGATTTACTTAATAATATTTTCAAAATGAAATGGATGGGCAAGTGTATTATTACCTTTCTAGATATAAAAAATACTAAAAACAATATCTTTAAACTAAAAATGTTTTAAGGTTGAATACACAAACAAAATTTTTCCTTTTTTATTTTGTGTCAAAACTCTTGAAATATGAAAAATTTCTCTATTGTTAAATGTGACTCTGAATGATAAAGTTGATGTGAGAAATGAAAAGCATCTCATTTTAATAAATAATTTGAAGTTAAATCTTAATTAATTTTAATTTAGTAAAAATATTATTTTAACCTACATAATAATGGAATACAAAATTTAATTAAGTTAAAAAATTAACATAGAGTCCTAGCCGGTTTAGTTCAGTGGATAGAGCTTCAGGCTGCAGGCTGTTTCTATCTCTCTCTCCCTCTTGCTTCCTCTCTGAAATAAATAAAAATATATTTAAAAAATTAACATAGATACTTAAAATGTTTAGAGCTTGGTAATACTTTTATGGTATATGCATACATATATAATAAAATTAGAAAATCTTCAAAATTTCATATAGTGCATTAATCTGCATTATCCAAATCATAAAAGATTTAACAAAGACTTACTTAGGATGCAGAAATGGCTTGTAATTCCTATAGTATGATGTGTTCACTCTGCCAGATTTTAGTTTGCAGTGTGTTGAAGAGTTTGTTTGTTTGTTTGTTTGTTTTGGTTCAGTACATTATTAAGAGACATTATATTTTTAAAGTTGGTTTGATACTTTCGAGTAATTTTTAGTTTTAGTAAAGTATAAACTTATTAAAGGAGGCAGGATTTGAAACCAAAGGATGATCATGTTTAAAAGTTAATTTTGAGAGCAGCTATCCATATTTTAATGAGAAAGTACAAAGTACAAATAATTATATTGTATTTTTTTATTTTATCTGAAAGGAAAAATGTTGTTAGCTTGTACCTGAAATAAAAATTAATGAAAAAATATGACTCAATAAAAATTTGTTTAAAAACTTTTAAAAATTGCAAAAGTAATTTACAAATTCACTAATAAAAGCATGGTATCTTAGTTACTCTGTTTTGTATGTCAAAGAGAAGAAAAACAGACTTTAAATGGGGTTGGAGAAGGATTTATGAGGTGAGAGGTGATAGAAAGAGAATACAGGTGTTTTTTTTTTTATTTTGTTCTGTTTATTTAGGCTTGGTTGGTTAACAGACATTTTAGAATCTCTATTCAGTAAGAATACAATATAAAGTTTTATCTTCAATCTTTAATTCAATAGCCATATTGCAGGTTTTAATGGTTATTTTAAAAACATATGCACTGTTACAATAGAGAAATCAAAAAATTTAAGTGGTTGTCAAGATATGCTGTATTTATGATTACTCTATGATGTTATCTGCTCTCCAACATGTGTAGGCCTAAAATAACAAGCAGTGGAAAACATTTTATACATATCAAGATACAGAGTTGAAAATGAAGGGGCACAATTTGTGTTACAATGACTCACTCCACAATATAGCTTTTTAGCTACCATCATTTTAGTGCATAGTGTTCATTTATGGCCCATGACAACTGACACTTCTCAGATAAATGACTATACTCCAGAGGACACTACTGCACTCTGCAGAGCTCTGCTCATCCACTCTTTCTGACTGTTGCCTTCACAGACTTGTTTTGGAATTTCACTTCCTACTGGGAAAATATTTTTTTAAAATTATATATATATATATATATATATATATATATATATATATATATATATATATCTACACTAATAAAAGAGAAAAATGGTAATTGGCGTACGACCACTACCCTTCCCATTGGCTAATCACCGTATCCTTATGCAAATTAACTGTCAGCCAAGATGGCGGCCGGCAGCCAGGCAGCTGGAAGCGAGGCTTCCTTGCTCCAGGAACTGCAGACTCCAACGTTCCCAGCCTGACTTGCCGGTCTCTGAGCTGGCAGTTTGAAACATTCTAACAAATATAGCCCCCGGGATCTCAGAGCTGAAGTTATACATTGTTTCGATTATAGAACGGCAAACAAACCAGCAGCGGAAGCCTCAGAGCTAGAGCCAGAGCTAAAGCTGGCCCAGAAGAAAAAAAGAAAAGAAAAAAAGGAGTGGTTGGGAGCTTCCCGCCAGCCTGAAAGCAGTCAAAACCGCCAGCCTGAAAGCAGCCTTCAGCCCCTCACCCAGACTGGCCAGGCACCCCAGTGGGGACCCCCACCCTGATCCAGGACACCCTTCAGGGCAAACCAGCCAGCCCCTACCCATGCACCAGGCCTCTATCCTTTATAGTAAAAGGGTAATATGCCTCCCAGCACCGGGATCAGTGGAGCAGTGAGGCTCCCGGCACCGGGATCAGCGTGACAGGGGGCAGCGCCCAAACCCCCTGATCAGCCCTGCTCTGTGCCTGATAGGGGGGAGCTCCCCAATCCCCTGATCGCCCTGAGGCTCTTTGTTTGACAGGGTGCGGCGCACCAACGCCCCTCCCCCTCACGGGCCCTGCTCTGTGTGTGACAGGGTAGAGCCATAACCTCCCCATCGACCCTGCCTTGAGTGTGACAGGGGGCGGTGCCCCAACCCCCCAATAGGCCCTACCCTGAGCGTGACTGAGGGTGGCATCGCAACCTCCCGATCCACCCTGTTCTGTGCATGACGGGGCGGTGCCCCAACTCCCCAATCGGCCCTGCTCTGAGCCTGACCAGGGGCTGCACCTAGGGATTGGGCCTGCCCTCTGCCACCCAGGAGCAGGCCTAAGCCAGCAGGTCGTTATCTCCCGAGGGGTCCCAGACTGTGAGAGGGCACAGGCCGGGCTGGGGGACCCCCCCCTCCCCCCGAGTGCACAAATTTTTGTGCTCCGGGCCTCTAGTCCTATATAATAAAAGTCTAGTATGCAAATTGTCCCCTTGGGGGTTAGACCAGGAGACCAGGAGTTCGATTGCTTGCTATGATGTGTACTGACTACCAGGGGGTGGCATGGAACATGGCGGGCAACCAGCAGTGGTGGCGAGGTGTTGAGGGAATGAGGAAATGAGGAGCTGGGGTGGCCAGGAGGCAGGGAACTGCATGGTGGCAGCATGGGCCACAAGGGAAGGAGAAGGTGGGGAGTTGGGGAGGCGGGGAGCCTGATCAACCCTGATCACCAGTTAGGCCTAGGGACCCTACTCATGCATGAATTTTGTGCACCAGGCCTCTAGTGTTTCAATAAGATTAGAGAACAAAACTTTTCAAGGATGTTAGCACTTGAGGAATCACATTATACTTGAGTTCAATTACAGAAAAACTGAACCCTTATGCATGAATTTTTGAGTTATTTAAATCTAATCTTTCTCTACTTATTTTCCTATTATTATTTCTTAAAATAAACTTTTAATTCAGATGGAACAATCTCTCTTTCCATTATTGCTTGACCTCATGGTGGTGATTGTCTACTTAGTGTCAGGATAATTTCCCAGCTTTCTTAGTCTTCTCTCTGATTTGGTAGGAAATGAAAACATGTCTGGAAGGGGGCACAATGTGGCACATGCCATCCTGGCTGCTGGTGATGTTTTATTTATTGATATTTGTGGTAGCTATATAGATGCACTTCCTTTATGAAAATGCACAGGTGAGTACATTCTTTTTGTGCATTTGCTTATATTTAAAAAGTAAAGAAGTTGTCAAAAGTAATGATATTTAGTAATTCAATTCTGTAATTGTGGTCTAGAATGGAAATAAATATGTAAAGGAACCATGAAGACATGAAGGATTTTCAGAGCTCTATTTAAAAGATTGATTCAAGGATCGGGACTTGTGTTCATCTTGTACACAATAAAATATTTAATTTAATTTTGCACATAGAATAATATTAGTTATTTTAGCGTAAACTGTTGCTGATAAATATTTTCTACTACATAAGTGAAATGAATGTTAAATGTGTATTTCAATATACCAGTAAACTGTAATTAGTGTCCATTTTATTTATTGTTGTGTTGCTTTTACTTATAATTATATTTTCATATATTAATTTGTTATGACAATAAAAGCCATATACTGTTATAATTTTTATTAATTTACATTAATCCATTAAAGGAAATGAGTAATACTTAATGACTTAAAACACACAAAAAATCCTATATTATTTTATATAATACAAAATATATACTATGTGATAACATCTTATATATGTTGTTTAGTACACACACTTTTCTCTATTTTTTATATATCTTAATTTACTTTGTCTTTGCTGTAAAATATTAAGATAGAGCTAAATTTTCCTCTTCTAGCAAGACACTGCACATGTAACTAACAATTGTCAAACCATCCATTGTTATATACACTTGTGAGGTTATCTCCATTGTCTGAGACATTTGAAAAGACAAATTGTCTGTGAAAAAAAGAAAACAAAATGTAACAAAAAAGCCCTGCATATCTATGTAACCAATTGAAAGATTTTAATTTTTTTATTTTCTTTTGAGTGAAATATGGGATATTAAATTTTTTAAATGCATTCAAACCCCTTCCATTCAACATTAAAGTCTATTCATATCCCTGTATTAACTTGAAGCTTCATTAGCAAAAATATAATCTTAATTTTACTTCCTCCTATTGCTCTTTTAATATTTTTGTGACATTTAAAGTCAAGTATTGAATGTTCATCTAATAGGATATTCAGCTTAAATATCTATAATAATAAAAGCATAATATGCAAATTGACTGAATGGCTGAATAGTGGAACAACTGTCTGGACGACCTTCCGGATGAAGCCAGGGCTGCGAGGGCCAAGGCAGCCAGTGCTGTGAGGGCTGAGGCAGCCAGCCGCGCCTCTAGTTACAAAATAATTTTAAAAAAAATGGTGAGGCTGTATCGTTCTATTTAATGTGTCCCTTAACTTTATGTATTGCTTTTTTAACAGCCAACCTGCCATTTCAGTGACTGAGCAAAATTAGGACTCTGCATACAGCTACAAAGTTATATATTAAAACATCATTATTTATGATTATACTAGAGGCCCAGTGCACAAATTCATACACAAGTGGGGTCCTTTGGCCTGGCCAGCGATAGAGGCCAATTGGGGGGCTGGCCGGCCAGGAGGAGGGGCCATGAGAGGTTGGCCGGCTGGGAGGGGAGGAGTCGTGGGAGGTTGGCCAGCTGGGGGTAGGGGGAGAGGTTGCAGGAGTTTGGCCAGCCGGTCCCCTCCATTGGGGCCAATCTGGGGGGGTCGCCAGGGGGAGGAACCAAGGGACATTGGCTGACCACAGAGGGCAGCTCCTGCATTGAGCGTCTGCCCCTGGTGATCAGTGCACATCATAGTGACTGGTCAACTGGTCATTTCAGTCATTTGGTCATAATAATTGTTTAGGCTTTTATATATATAGATTACATAGAAACCTGTTTTCAAATCTAAGGAAGAGGAGAAAAAGTACATCACTATGTGCTCCACTAAAGCCTAATAAATCTAATAAAGGCTGAGATCACCAATGAATGATAGGGCATAGAGGTCTATTTTTATAGCTTTTGGCTATCTATCATCTTGGACCTTGTGAATATGCCTTAATTATTTTCTTACTTCAATTTTTCTAGTTGTGAAAGAAGGTTAGATAGTTTGAAATTAACAATAAATTATATAACTTCAACCAAATACCAAGTAAAGCATATAATACTGATAAATCTCTATTCAAGTCACAACCATTAGTTGGTGGAATTATTCATTATCTATAATAATAAGGGTATAATATACTAATTAGAGCAGACATCCTTCTGGACAACCTTCCGGATGTAGCTGGGCCTACAAGAGAAGCGCAGGTCCCCGTTGCCTGCCAGCGGCCTGAGGGAAGCCCGGGTCTCAGGTGCCAGAGGGAAGCCAGTACCGGCAGCCAGGGAATGGAAGGCCTCCTCTTACATGAATTTTGTGCATTGGGCTTCTAGTATATAAATCAGTTTTCATGTAGTCAGGAATTGTTATTTTTACTATTTCATGCTGAAAATGCTTTTAAAATCTTGTATTTTATGTAATGTTGACATTAGTTGTAGACTGGCATTGCTGAATTAACTTAGTCTGTATAAATCTGTGAATATATTGCTCCCATCATGGCCTATAGAACACATTATAAAATCTTCAGTGCTCAACTTAAGTGGAAAATAATTAAGACTGTTTACTGCCTTTGAATTTTTAGTTTCTGCTATCCCTTTTTGAATCTTTAATTCTAACCAAATGTTATATCCATAAATCTCTCTATACTCATCACATTTTATTTCTAACTTTCCCTTTCTTCCAAACCTTATTAAGTAGCAATCTTTTTTTGAGAAGCAAAGGTATGTATGTATTTATTTTTAATATATATTTATGGTTGAAAGTATTACAGATGTCCCTTTTCCCCCTCATTGACTCCTCCCTCCCATCCTCTACCCCTTCCCCCGGGTCTTCACTGCACTATTGTCTGTGTCCATGGGTTATGTATATATGCATGTAAGTTCTTTGGTTAACCCCTCTCCTTCCCTCTGAGATTCATCAGTCTATTGCATCCTTCCATGTTTCTGGATCTATTTGTTTGTCAGTTTATTTTGTTCATTAAATTCCATATATAAGTGAGATCATGTGATATTTGTCTCTATGACTGGCTTATTTTGCTTAGCATAATAATTTCCAGGTCTATCCATGCTGTTGCAAAGGGTAAGAGATTCTTTTTTTTTTTAAAAAATATATTTTATTGATTTTTCACAGAGAGGAAGGGAGAGAGATAGTTAGAAACATCGATGAGAGAGAAACATCGATCAGCTGCCTCCTGCACACCCCCTACTGGGGATGTGCCCGCAACCCAGGTACATGCCCTTGACCGGAATCGAACCCGGGACCCTTCAGTCCGCAGGCCGACGCTCTATCCACTGAGCCAAACCGGTCTCGGCAAGATTCTTCTTTTTTATAGCCACATAATATCCAATTGTGTAAATGAACCACAGCTTTATTTTCTATTGAATTATTTATTTAAAATATCTATTGAAATTTGCAATAATATTTTTTACATTTTCTTCAGATTTTAAATAACTAAGAGGACATTGTATCTTCTCTGTGTGTGTGTGTGTGTGTGTGTGTGTGTGTGTGTGTGGGTGAAAGTGAGAATAAGAGTGAGTGTATGTGTGCATGTTGCTATCAAGAAAAACCTTTTTGGACTGCATAAAATTTAGAAATGCTAAATGATAAACAGTATCATAGACAAAGAGTAAGAAAAACTATAAATCAGGAAAGAAAACTAAAGATTTCTAATCTATGAATTTAGGGCTAATCTATCCTATGATTTTAGGACTAAACTATGAACTTAGGACTAAAGTAATGAATATATTATGTAGTTTTAATGGGGTGTTATCTTGTTCAAGTTTTTCATTTATTTTTTGCATTGTTTTTAAGCAAACTAAATTTTTTTCAGGTATACATTAAGTTACTTCTAGAGATGTATATTAATGGGCATATCATGCAGTCATGGTCTTTGTTTAAATGTCCATGTCAAGCTTACATGACAGTTTAGGTTAATAGTGGTCATTTATATCAAAATACAATTCTTCTAGTATATAATTTTAAAGGGTCTCATGGGGAATTTTGTATTCATGATAATTATATTAATGAATCTATATTTAATACTTCTGTAAATTATATTGCTGTGTACTACCAAGGGTCATTGTGGCACCAACTTAGTAAGAGCTTACTAAGGAGAGGGCAAACAGAATTACTGGAAAAGCAGCACAGGCAGATTTGTGTTGGGGGGGGTGGAGGGGGGACATGTTCAGGACTCAACTGCCCTGGAAGCTGAGTCACACCTGCAAGAGACCCTGGATTCTTGAGCTCTCACTGCATGACCCTCCTTCTTCCTGGGGGCCAGATGCCTCAGGGGACAGCCTGGCCCTCCTAGGGTCCCTATGTGCTGTGAGTGGAGCAGCAGGAGGGGCAAAAGGGTGGCCTGGGAAAAGCTGGGACTTGGACTTGACCTGAGCCAGCATTTGCCTGTTGTGATCATATTCTCTCCTTAGGTCCTGGAACTTTCTCTCAGTGAACTCAGCTGCCATCCAGGCTTCTTCAGCTCTTTTCTGATGGCACAGAATCTCATTTTGATAGTAGCAAGTGCTTCTTCGTAGTTCTTGGTTCATGTCTTGGGCCATCTTCTTATACGTTTTCAGAAACTGATAGGTGGAGTTCATGCTTCTCCAGACATTGACAAATTTATTCTCCATGTCTAAGCAGAGCATTCTCTCCTCAAACAGTTGTTTCTGTAGTTGTGTTACATGATCTTTATGTATATCAGGCAGAATTCGAAGCTTCCGCTTCAGCTGTTGGATATGATTTTTTAGGTTTGAATTTTCACGCTGCAAAGATGCTTTCCCAGTTTGCAGACTCCTTATTTCTGCTGCAAGCTCCTCGTTCATTTGCTTTTGCTCCCACAATTGATTTTCCTGGAACACATTGATGAGAGGGATGCTCTTGAGGTCAACTTCTGACCCATGGAGGAAAGGATCCCCATTTTATGTTTCCCTCTTCTGTGGGAATTCCAAGTTCCCATCAGCCACCTGATCTCCCAAGTCCTCCAACTTCAGGATGGTCTGCAGCGGGCTTCCAGCCACTGACAGTGATTGGTGGACTCCATCTTGCAGGGCCTGCTCCATTCCTGCGTTCCACAGCTCAGCCTTTTTTTCTCCTCCTTTTCTTGGATTTTCTGTGCCCACCCCATAATTTCTTCCTGGAGCACTTCTAGACATTTTGGATAATGAGTGTTTTTGTTCAAATCATCCATTATGTTCTTCTGAAGTTGTTTTCTATCAATCCCCGATGCTTTTGATATGGGCTTTTCATCAGTCACTTGGAAAAGTTTAGGAGGTTGGCTCTTGCGTGCTGTTTTCAGTAAGTCAACCGTGTCCCGAAGTGACAAGCTGCTCAGGTATTTATTCAAAGCCCACAAGCACAAGGTCTGTAACAGGAGAGGACTGGCCTCCACCGCAGGTGACTAGAGGGTGTTGTTGGCTTCTGTCATTGGTCCAATATTCTCACTACCTCGTACGCAGACCTCATGGCGGGCAGAACACCTTTTACCTGGCGCCTTCAGGATTCTTGAAGTATGTCGTCTCTTTATCATCAAAGACACCCCCGCCAGAGTGCCCACCAGGATCCCCCAGGGGAACGCAAGGAGTCCTGGGACATGTCTCAGGCTCTCAGAAATCGCCAGCAGCACCCTGCACAGGTGCTCCAGGACCAGCTGGAAGGTGGGTGCGGTGGCAGGCAGCAGGCCCTCCATGGCTGGCCGCTCACAGCTCTGCCCATGGACTGCCAGTGTCCAGGGGGAACAGATAACCACTCAGAACCCTGCCGAGTGCTCTGTCTCTAAGGTAACAGGTACCTAGCAACCAGGCCCAATCAGTTGGGCTGGGGGAGGGGAAGCCAGGAGCTCTAGAAAACAGCCACTGTCTTGGCTCTGAAACAGGACTTGATCGCATTTCTGCAGGCCCTGGGGCAGGAGGAGATGCTGATCGCAGCCTGGAGATCGGTCACTAGCCCACCTGGCTCCCCAGCAAACCTCGGGGGTCGAAGCAAGGCCAGGCCAAGTCCTTATTTGTGCACAAGAGCCAGTCAGGGCAGACACGGCCTCGTCCCTGTGTGAGTGAAGCCCATTCTCCTGATTTAAAGTTTCGTTCTGCTGGCGGCATGCCCACTGCTGCCCACAAAGGCCCCAGGACTGTGTCTCTCCTGAGGCACCCTCCCTCCTGTGTGTGGTCACTGTGTACATGCAGGAGTTCAGGACTCAAGGGGGTATTAACTAAGGGGCCTGGATTTCCAAAACTATTGTTGTTAACAAAATGATCCTACCCTCTAAAATTATTTTATTTCACATATTTTAAAATATGTTAGCTTGAGCATATATGAAATGATAATGGGTTATTGATTCAAGTATCCTATTGTTTGAATGCATCTGTATTTTTAAAACTTGAATTTATTTGAGATTAAAATGCATTTGCCTACTTTTGAAAAATTTGAGAAGGAATAATATTATCATGTTTGAAACAGAACTGTTCTATTATCTAATAAAGTTGTACTAGGCCTTGACATTTTACCAATCCCCAAATACATAAGATTCTTATGAATAGTTGTGTACTGAAACAGAGAGTTTTTATTAGAGATTTATGTAATTCTCAGTGATACAACCAAGTTAAAATCATAGTTTACCAGTATATGCTTTACAGGCCATTATAGTCTACTAGAGGCCCGGTGCACAAAATTCATCCATGGGGGGTGTGTCTCTCACCCCAGACTGCACCCTCTCCAATCTGGGGCCCCTCTCACAATCCAGGACTACTGGTTCCCAACTGCTCGCCTGCCTGCCAGCCTGATTGCCCCTAACCGCTTCTGCCTGCCAGCCTGATCACCTCCTAACCACTCCCTGTTAGCCTGATCGACGCCTAACTGCTCCCCTGCTGGCCAGATTGCCCCTAACTGCCCTCCCTTGTCAGCCTGGTCACCCCAAACTGCCCTCCCCTGTCGGCCTGGTTGCCCCCAACTTCCCTCCCCTGCTGGCCATCTTTGATCACATGGGGGCAGCCATCTTTTGTGTTGGAGTGATAGTCAATTTGCATATTACCTCTTTATTATATGGGATTATTTTCTTGTATTAATTATCTATTAGCTCTGTCTTACTACAACCAAAGAACCTTCATAATACATTTTATTTAATTTGAAAGCATGAGACATATGTTTTACTACTAAAAAATAGCTTTACTTTCTTTAATAATTAATCAAATTTATGCAAATGATCATATGCCATGCCACTGTTTGAGAAATTTTTATATTAGAGAATTTATTATCTAATTGATATTTCCATGTATCACATAAAACATATATTATAAATGCTCATTGGAAGTGATATGCTACAAAAATGTTTACATTTTTAAAAAATATGATAAGTAAAGCCACTTAATAATTGTTCACAGGTCACTCTTAACCATTGTCTGTGTTACAAAATGTGTCCTTTTGGAAAGCGAATAATCTGCTGGTGGTTAAAATTTCACCCAAAATAGTAAAAGCAGCAAGCTACTCTACAATCACCAAAAGAGAAGATCAATTTTCCCTTTCTATTGAAATAGCCTTTTCCCAGGTGGTCAATTGCACTTGTCATCTGTTATTTTGGAAAATGTACAGGATTTAATAGATGAGGTATATCAAACTAACTACATTAGGAATGTACCAGCTGTCAATATGGCTTCAACCCAACATCATCGTTTGGGAAAAGCGAATTCCAAAATGCAGACAGTATACTATTAGTCTGATAGAATGATTATAAGTTCCACCATCTGTTGCACATTTTAGAATTAATTGTGATTTGTTTTCTCTAAAAATGTACATTTTCTTTGTTAAATTAGAAATAATTCACAAAGAAACATTTATTGTCTGGTGCTGACACATCAGAACTATCAGTTAAAAGGTGCCACATATTTACAAAATAATCATCTTGAAAACTAATTATAGACATTTATTAAAAATAGAAATCTCAGCCGAAACCGGTTTGGCTCAGTGGATAGAGCGTCGGCCTGCGGACTGAAAGGTCCCCGGTTCGATTCTGGTCAAGGGCATGTACCTGGGTTGCAGGCACATCCCCAGTAGGAGATGTGCAGGAGGCAGCTGATCGATGTTTCTCTCTCATCGATGTTTCTAACTCTCTATCTCTCTCCCTTCCTCTCTGTAAAAAATCAATAAAATATATTAAAAAAAAATAGAAATCTCTTGGCAATTAATTCAATTTAAGTTTTATATGGATTACATTTTTCTTTTCATGTTCTTTCCAAGTTTACTATGGCACAAATTATGAAAATGAAATCAAGCTGACAAATACAAGTCAATTTTTGCTATAATTTTTATAGATATAAGTACTTTATTTTATTAAGATAATGTGCTCATTTCATTATAGAGTGCTAGTTTATCAATTAATTTTTACATTTTAGTTTGTTTATACAGTATATGATGTTAAATTGACCATAAATTATTTTGCAATTTTTTAAAAAGTTGGAAAATTTGTATCTAAATGCTGTTATGTAAATTATTACTTAGTAAATCTTTATTCCAATTACATTCAAATTATATTGTGAACTCCATTCTTATTTTGATAGCTTCTATCATTTTAAAATAAAGATAACATTTCTTCAAAAGTATTTGATGTGTCTTCTTGAACAAAAGATTAATTTCAACATCAACTTAATTTCAAGGTAAATCTACAAGAAAAGTTTTAAATAATTAAGGTTGGTTACTTTTCTTAGACACCTTCCTATTCTTGATAGACTAATTTCAAATCTTTCTGCTCAAAGTTTGATTAAAGTATATTTTTTTACCCTGTTGTAAGTGTACCTATAGTCTACTTTCTTGGCACAATGACAATACAATTAGTAGTTCTCTATTTTATGGTTAATATTATTTGGCATAGTTTTGGAAAGTTACACAATTCAGAATATCTACATCTAAACTACCTACATTTACATATTTTGTAAATATGCATATGTTCTTAACTTATAAAATTACTTTGAATACTTTGGTCAGTTGTAAACACAAATATCTTAAATAAAACTTTAGGAATCAGAAAAATAAATGAAAACATAAACCTAATTTGATAAAGATATGTGCAGTCTGCAGGAATATTGCTTTCTAGCTATAATTACTATTGATGGTATTTACATTATAACATAAAGAACTCTTTGGGATCATAGATACCAACTTACTGTTCTATGATACCACCTTTTGGGAAGTCAATCATGCACCACTGAAAAGCTGTCCAGATTTATGAACATCTTTCATAACATATAAAACCGTAATATGCTAATTAGACTGGACATCTGGAAGGATGACCTTCCAGACAAAGCCAGGGCTGAGGGGGAAGCTGGGTCCTGGGTGCCGTAGGGAAGCCGGTGCTGGCAGCTGGGGAAGGAAGGCCTACTCTTGCACAAATTTCATGCATCAGGCCTCTAGTATCCTATATAACAGTGATGGCGAACCTTTTGAGCTCAGCGTGTCAGCATTTTGAAAAACCCTAACTTAACTCTGGTGCCGTGTCACATATAGAAATTTTTTGATATTTGCACCCATAGTAAAACAAAGACTTATATTTTTGATATTTATTTTATATATTTAAATGCCATTTAACAAAGAAAAATCAACCAAAAAAAATGAGTTCTTGTGTCACCTCTGACACGCGTGTCATAGGTTCGCCATCACTGCTATATAATAAGAGACTAATATGCAAATTGACTGAACAGTAGAATGACCAGTTGCTATGTGTGTACTGACCATCAGGGGGCAGACGTTCAATGCAGGAGCTGCCCCCTGGTGGTCAATGCACTCCAATGGGGGAGTGCCGCTCAGCCAGAAGCCGGGCTCACAGTTGATAAGCACAGCGTCAGTGGCGAGAGCCTCTCCCAGCTCTGTGGCAGTGGTAAGGATGTCCGACTGCCAGCTTAGGCTTGCTTCAGCATCAGTTGGACATCCCCTAAGGCAGTGGTTCTCAACCTTGGCTGCATATTAGAATCACCTGGGAATCTTTTTAAAATCCTGATTTCTGGGCCGCATCCTCCGGAAATTCTGTTTCTTTGTTACTAATGTTGTGGCCCCACCCCATAACAAAGAAACAGAATTTCTGGAGGATGAGGCCCAGAAATAAGGATTTTAAAAAGATTCCCAGGTGATTCTAGTGTGTAGCCAAGGTTGAGAACCACTGCCCTAAGGGCTCCTGGACTGCAAGAGGGTGCAGGCTGGACTGAGGAACCCCCCCTGACTGCACGAATTTCATGCACTGGGCCTCTAGTGTATCATAAGAACAATTATTTTGGGTAAGTTTTCCTAATTTAAAGTAACATTCTTTGTACATTTCTGGAAATAAATATCCATATTTTTTCTGAAACAGTGAAAGGAGACAATACAAAACAGATATAAAAAAATGAGCTATGACTCTGGCCAGTGTGGCTCAGTTTGGTGCAATGTCATCCCATGCACCAAAGGGTCACAGACATACCCAGGTTGCGGGTCACATCCGCAGTCAGACTGGAGGCAACCAATCCAGGTTTCTCTCTCTCTAAAATCAATTTTTAAAAATTGAGCTATCAATCATCTTAAAATAAGTATGTTCAAAATTATTTATTTATTCACCCAATATGTCCTGGTTTTAGAATACATTAAACTTTTAAAGTTATCTTATCAGATGCTAATCTCCATTGTGGACTGAATTCCATTAGGTATTCTGGGAGAAAATAGAATGTGTATGATTTAGACTCTGCTCAGAAAGTGTTTACCATCTACATAGAGACTTAAAAAAAGGTACAAGTAACAGCATATTATTGAGTTATAAGTGATACATCAATAGTATATATAAATGGTTTGAGAAATGAAGGCACGGTACAGAGCAGTGATGGCGAACCTTTTGAGCTCGGCGTGTCAGCATTTTGAAAAACCCTAACTTAACTCTGGTGCCATGTCATATATAGAAATTTTTTGATATTTGCAACCATAGTAAAACAAAGACTTATATTTTTGATATTTATGTTATATATTTAAATGCCATTTAACAAAGAAAAATCAACAAAAAAAATGAGTTCGCGTGTCACCTCTGACACGCGTCATAGGTTCGCCATCACTGGTATAGAGCTCTATCACAGAAAACTACTAGAATAAGAAATTGGATGGTCAGTAGGTCTCAGAATAATTGGAAGGGGTAAGGAGATTTTACAGACACACTGAGGAACAATCCTGTTGCAGCTATTCTACTAAGTACTTTGTAGTCATCAACTATTTGAATGTGCATATAGATCTCATGAGGTAGGAATCATATCATTTTTACAAATAAAGAAATTAAATTTCAATGAGATTAACTATGTCCCTCTGTAAAATTGTTAGTAACTAACAGTGTTTTATATTTCAGAGGTGTTGTGAGGATTAAATGAAATTACTTATACAAAAACAAGCTTTGAATATAGAGTATCATTGTTTTGACGAGACTGGCATTTCTGTATACAACTTGTCTGGGGTAACTGTGAAGGGTCTGAGATTTTACAATATTTGCAAGATAACAAATATCTTTCCAGTTTCATATATACTGAAGAAGATATGATATTCTTGGATCAGAGACAATGGCAGTTTATTACTAACTGCAATAGCAGAAGCCAGAGTAACATCATTTTGCTTGTTCCTTGAACCCCAATTCTCAGTGTTATGTGAAACTGCTTTCCATATTCAGTCGATTGTGTTACAGGAAAGAAACCCTGGGATTGGTAAATCCTAACCTTATATATGGGCTACTAGCAAACGTGACCAAATTGTCATAGAGGGAGAGCTACCTTATATTCCTGGACACTAGGCAAACCTGCTCCAAAGAGGAATGCTATATCTTCCATGGATGTTTGCTATAAAACACTTATGAGAAGACAGTTCAGAGTGAACTATGCAGAAGTGTGAGCAAAAATATTCTCTGGGCATCTATGTTTATAATGATATTTGATACATAATAATAAGTGACTAGATGTTCATTAGCAATATTTACAAGGTGATAATTAAATAAAATAGAGAAGTAAAGTATCAAATAAAATAATAAGACCAATGGTCAGTGGGTATTAATAAAACAAGTAGTAAATTGTGTAGTACAATAGAAACAATATTTTAAATATTTAAAAGCTTAAAGTATTTGACTAAGCTAAGAAAATGTACAAAATCATTTCAACGAATAGAGCTAATTTTGGTTGGAGTTATTGAAATATAATGTTTTAAAGATCATGACTCAAGATGATCTTCATGGGAAAGGCAAGGAATAGCAAAATGAGGTCATCTTAATACCAATAGTACTCTACACAAGAAAGTACAAAGAGATGTTTATGGTAGGAAAAGGCTAGTTCTGGCCTACTGAGGGAATGCCAGAGCATGGGTCAGTGGGCATGCTCACAGTAACTGAAGAGCAATGCATTTTTGGACTCTGTTTACATTTCCAATCACAAAAGTGTAATATGGGTTTAGAGACTGGGCAAAGAAGAATCTTCAAATGGTAAAACTTCTTAGTAGCAAGGCGGCAGGGAAGAGCTTGCAGAAATTAGTCTGAGAACAGATTATTCTCCCATGAGATTTAAAGATGGAAAAGAACTTGAAGAAATAAATCAATCTTTGATTTGTTTCACATATCTTTTCTAATTTTCATATAGGCAATGTTTTATACTTTATGTAAATGCCAGAATGCTGTTCTGCTAGGTACTATAATAAATGTTTGATATAAAGGCTTTTTTTGTAGGAGAGAATTGGGGTAAGGTAGGAGAGGGATCAACATAGAAAACTATATTTAAAATTGTTTCTTTCTTAGAGATGATGATTTATATCAAGTGCATGCTTGTCTCTATTTTGATACATCAAATGACTTTCAATTCATGAAATATGTAGAGGTTGTGAAATTCAGGTTGAAGCATAAAGAAGAAAACTAAATTTAATAGTCTCAATAAGCAATGTGCTAATGGAAATCTATATATAAATCACATGTCCCAGTAGAAAAACAGGGGAACAAGAAATAACAGATAAAAGATTTAAAA
Organism: Myotis lucifugus; assembly: GCF_000147115.1. Taxonomy (NCBI): domain Eukaryota; kingdom Metazoa; phylum Chordata; class Mammalia; order Chiroptera; family Vespertilionidae; genus Myotis; species Myotis lucifugus. The sequence goes on from NW_005871107.1 coordinate 195,072, forward strand.
ATCTAATAATTAATTAAAAATAATTCAACTTCAGTCCAGCCAGTGTAGCTCAGTGCTTGAGCATCAACCTATGAACCAGGAGATCATAGTTTTATTCCCAGTCAGGGCACAAGCTGAGGTTGCAGGCTTGATCCCCAATAGGGGGCATGCAGGAGGCAGCTGATCTAAGATTCTCCCTCATCATTGATGTTTCTATCTCTCTCTCTCTACCTTCCTCTATGAAATTGATAAAAATATACTTTAAAAAAGAAAGAAAAAAAGGACATACAGATGGCCTAGAGACATATGAAAAAATGCTCAAAGTCACGAATCAGCAGAGAGATGCAATTAAAACGACAATGAAGTATCACTTCACACCTGCCAGAAAAAAAATTAATTTTAAAAATGTTGTATAACAAAATTCCAACGTTAAAAATAAAAGTTTTAGTGAGGATACAATGAAATAAGACTGTATTCTCAGAGACTGCTGGGGAAATGTACACTCATGACAACTTTCTGGAATTTTTTTTTGTCATGTCAATACATATCCAATGCTTTAAAAATGCTCATATCCTGTAAGTACTACCTCCAAGGAATTCATATTGAAGAGATTTCAATAAGATCCTAATCAGAATGTGAGTTTCATTGTGTGGAGCAAATTAGTTTCCTTTTGTCCATACATGCACATTCTGGTTCATCAGCTCTAGTCTTGAGTGGGTTTTTACCAGTTAATATGTTATAGTTTTGCAGAGAAAGGGGTTGGTATTGGCTAGATTCATGGTTCAATCTGAAGACTGAAGATATAGGCAAACTTTTCTTGAGCTTGGCCACCTGGGTCAATCAGCTTAACTTCAAGAGACCAGGACAGGATACACTCTAGGGCAGCGGTTCTCAACCTGTGGGTCGCCAACCTGTAGGTCGCAACCCCTTTGGGGGTCGAACGACCCTTTCACAGGGGTCGCCTAAGACCATCAGAAAACACATATAGGGCATAGTATGTGTGAGGACAGGGTAAGTGTAGAAATAGTAGTAGTGAAGGCAATAAAAAACAAAACTAACAAAAAACCTTGGGGGCACCACCTGTTTGATGAAATCAGAAAGGCAATCCAAAGGTTAAAAAAACCCACAGGATATCTTGTAGCTTCTGTCTCTGGAGCAAAGTTTGACCATATTTTCTGCTAGAAGTAAGGTTATATTCTTTCTGGATATGGGGTAGATATGCCACATTTAGACATTAAATTCTATCTATCTATTTCTCTATCTCTATATCTACCTCTATTTCTCCACTTCTTTCAACTCTCTCCATAGAAGTCAATCCACATTATTTATAGATTCCATTTGCTTTCTAGTTAAAATTTATTTTTAACCCCTGAATCAATACTCGTGCACTTTCATGGTCATTCAGACATGTGCTAAGCAGAAAAAAGTAAATACAAGAAATTGAGTTGCCTGCAACTCAGGTTCCCAGCTGAGGCAGAACAAGGTGATGGGTGATGCTCTGCCTTCCTGTCTCAGCTGCCATACTGTAAAATATGTCCTTTTTCAGTATATTTAGTGTCATATTTTTGCACTTTTTGCTGGTGATTTGGCTCTTTAAATGGTTCCCAAACATAGTGTTAAAGTGCTGTGCCTTGTTTCTAAGTGCAAGAAGGCTATAATAAATTTTACTGAGAAAATTTGTGCATTAGATAAGTTCATTCAGGCATGAGCTATAACTGCTACATCTAAATACATAAATATCACTTTAAAATTATTATCTGTTACCATTTAATCAAAGTCTTAAAAAGTCTAGTCCTTTTGACCTACAAGTTTAATTTTAGGAAAATTTTAATGCAAAATAAAAAGAGGCCTATAAAAGTTATAGGTAAAAATATGCATTGCAATGTCACTCATTATAATAATGTTAATATCAAAAGTAACTTAAATATTCCACAATAGATAAAAGTTAAGCAATATATAAAACATAAATATGATTAAATAATTTTCTCAAAAATATTTTACAATATGGAAAGAATTAATATAGATTGCTCATTGTATAAATAAGGTCACAACAATATATATCATAGAATTCAAATTTTGTTAAAAATAATATCTAAATAATATTAATATATTACCATATTTATTATATGTGTCATATAATGAATAGTGCTTAAAATATATCAAAATACTTTATATGTAAAATAATGATATTAGAGTTAATAGTAGTTATCTCTACACACTGTGAATTTGAAGTCTTTTATAACTACACTAGAGGCCTGGTGCATGAAATTTATGTATTGGGTGGGGGTCCCTCATCCCGGCCTGCTCCCTCTCCAGTCCAGGACATCACTCTCACAATCTGGGACCACTGGCTCTTAACTGCTCACCTGCCTGCCTGCCTGATCGCCCCTAACCTCTCTGCCTGACAGCCTGATCGCCCCTAACCACCTCTGCCTCGGCCCCCCTCCCACTGTGGCTTTGTCTGGAAGAAAGGCAAGATGACGGGAAGCTGTCCAGTCGACCCAGTCTAATTAGCATATCACCCTTTTAGTAATATAGATTACATTTTTATATATTGTTTTTATTCCAAAAAGAATGTGTTTCTTTATAATAAAAAATTACAAAGTGTTTGGAACACAGAGAATATTTTTAAAGTGTTGCAGTGGTCACATTGTACATTTGTTTTAAAATATATTATATTATTATGTTATATGAAAATTCTGAAATGTTAATGTTTTCTGCTTTTATAATAATAATAAAATACAACTCAATTAGTTTAATTAACAAACTTACCCACTAATGATGCCAGGGAAACTATAAAGTAAAGGCATATTATAAAACATTGATGTTATAAAAAAAGAAAGGTTTTCATTATTGAAAATGTAAAGTGTATTCTAGTTACAATAAAGAGGCAACAATAGTATAAATATGAATTTATGGGACTGTTTATTACATTTTTCCAAACTTTTACAAATATGTCTTTGAAATGAGAGAACTAGGGTTATGTTTTTGTAGAAGAGATAAATTTCCCATGAAATTCTAAGGAGTGGAAGTCAGGTTTAAATTAGAATCTTAACTAAGGGTTAAGGTAATGATTGGAAGGAAACATGTAAGACAGAAGGAATTGGAATTAGCAGAGAAATGTTTAAAATAGGATTAGAGATTCCACACCCTAAAGTCAACTCTGACTCCTTTTGATTGAAACCAGAAAGTGCTGAAGAGACTGAAGCTGCATTAAAAGCAATAAATGGAAGTTTAATCTAAGCAATAGGGGAAGTTTATTCTAAGAGAAAATGAAAATGGTAATATTGCATTGAATTTGGGACTGTACCAGAAGTTTATCTAAAAAAACCAATCCAAGAATATGATTAATTGTGTCTCCTGTTGACAGCTTTATATATCTAAGTCTGGAAAGTATATTGTTAAAAAAGTATCCCCTTCCAAATTAGAAATATCATCTTAGAACTTTCCATGAAAAAAACACTTAAAATAAAAAATAAATTTATTGTATTTAATCGAGAAAAGGCCTCTCTTGTTTTTACTACTTTGAAATAATACCAGCCAACATGTATTGAGTACACACCATGTACCAGACACTGTAATGCCTTATATATATTAATTCATTTAACTCTTATAGACTACTTTACAAAGTAGCTATTTTTTTATGCCAGTTTCCTCTGTTTTTAACCATAAAAATGTCTAGTGGCAGTGTTAGACAGCAAATAAGAGGCTGAGTGAGTCTGGACAGTACCTAGAAACCTGTACGTTAGCCAGTACCCTGGGGCAGCTAACTTGTGATATAAAAGTGGATACCAAACTAAATACTGAGATATATTTAATGTACAGTTAAGTCCTCACTTAACATCCTTGATAGGTCCTGTGACTTTAAGTAAATCAATGTGTAATGAAACATATTTTACTATAGGCTAATCCATCCTATCTAATAATAGAAAAACATGGTAATTGACTGTACCTTCACTATGCTTCCCATTGGCTAATCAGCGTGATATGCAAATTAACCGCTAACAAAGATGGCGGCTAATTTGCATATACCAGCTGGGTGTGAAGACTGAAGACACTGTAGAAGGAAGCCAAGCAACGGAGCCGAGGTAGCGGAGACGGGCAGGAGAGAAGTGGCAGAGAATGGCAGGGTAGGAGCGGCAGAGACGGGTGGGGTAGGAGTGGCAGAGATGGGAGTGAAGCCCTATTCTTGCAGGAATCTTCCTGCAACAGGCTTCTAGTCTATAAATAAAAGCCTAGGCAACCATTACGGTGGAATGACGAGAACGACCGGTCACTATGATGTGCACTGACCACCAGGAGGCAGACACTCAATGCAGGAGCTGCCCCCTGCTAGTCAGTGCATTCCCACAAGGGGAGCGCCGCTCAGCCAGAAGCCAGGCTCACAGCTGCCAAGTGCAGCAGTGGTGGCGAGAGCTCCTCCCACCTCTGTGGCAGCACTAAGCAGCCAGCCGAGCAGTTAGGAGCAGTGAGCAGGCAGGTGGTAAGGAGTGAGGGCTCCTGGACTGCGAGAGGGATGTACGACTGCTGGCTTAGGCCCGTGGGCAGGCAGACATCCCCCAAGGGGTCCTGGATTGAGAGAGGGCACAGGCCAGGCTTAGGGACACCCCCCCTACCCATGGCACAAATTTCATGCACCAGACCTCTAGTTTACATATAAACAAGACAAGTTCCTATGTAGTGTAATGAATGTTATAATGAAATGATATTGTACAAAACAACATAATTTGAGGACCTGTTGTATTCATTTCTTCACAGTAAATAAATCTAAATACTTTACTAAATTTTTTCTAAAAATATTATCCACATTTTCATCCTCCAAAATAGTCTGAGAAGACACATGTAATATCATGCAAAAAATGACTACTAATATATCATTACCTGAAAAAAATACATAAATTAGTCCAATAAACACAATAGCTGAGCAACAAATTTTTTTAAGATCTACATATATAAAAGCCTAGCGACTGGAATGATGGAATGTCCAGAATGACCGGTGGCTATGATACGCACTGCAGCAGCCATCCAGCCTGTTCTGGGCCCCAACTGCGCCCCCCCCCCTCCCCGATGGTATGGCCCCCGATCATCCCCCTATACCCCAATGGGGCTGGGCTGGCTGGCCAACTGCTCACGGTCCCTCCCTCCCCACTGGCCCAGCCCAATAGGCCCCCATCAGGGCGGGCTGGCCGGACCCCACCCATGCACGAATTTGTGTACCAGGCATCTAGTATAAAATAGAAAGGAAGGCAAAGTCACTGTATCCACACATCAAATGGAGAGCACTGGATATTTTGAGCCACAGAAACAGACTTATTTATTTAATAAGTTATTTGCATGATCACTATAAAACAACATGGATCTAGTTCCACCTACTATTTTGTTTTAAAAACAAATTTAAGCAGAAATCGGTTTGGCTCAGTGAATAGAGCGTCGGCCTGCGGACTGAAAGGTCCTGGGTTCGATTCCGGTCAAAGGCATGTACCTAGGTTGCAGGCACATCCCCAGTAGGAGATGTGCAGGAGGCAGCTGATCAATGTTTCTCTCTCATCGATGTTTCTGACTCTCTATCTCTCTCCTTTCCTCTCTGTAAAAAATCAATAAAAAATATATAAAAATAAATTTTAAAAAGTTTAAAATTTAAAAAAAACACAAATTTAAATATATATATAAACACTGAGTGACCAGATTATTAAGACCACCCCATCAGTACTTGTTGGGCCACGTTTTGCCTTCAATACTGTGGCAATTCTTCTTGGCATTAACTCCACGAGATGTTGAACGGTGATGTGAGGAATCTGACACCATGCATGATGAATAGCACTGCCAGTTCTGTGAGATTTGATGGTTGTGGAACCAGCTGCCTGATGACTCTTTTAACTTCATCCCACAAATGCTCAATTGGACTGAGATCTGGTGATTGTGGGGGCCACCTAAGCAAGGTAAAGTCTCCCTCATGTTCTTGAAACCACTCCTTCACAATACAACCACCGTGGCATGACACATTGTCTTGTTGGAAGAAGCCATCTCCACTGGGATACGCCATCAACATGATAGGATGAACTTGATCAGCAATGATACTTAGGTATGTTGTGCTATTCAGACGTTGTTCCACATGAATTAAAGGACCCAAATCATGCCAGGAAAACATGCCTCAAACCATAACACTGCCTCCACCAGCTTGAAGGGTTTTACTCATGCATGTGGGGTGCATGCTTTTCATGATGTTTCCGCCAAATTCTCACTTTGCCATCTGCATGATGCAACTGGAAACATGATTCATCAGACCACATGACTTTTTTCCAATGCTCGACTGTCCAATCCTTGTGTTCCTGTTCGAATTGGAGACGTTTTATCTTGGTAACTGCAGGCAGCAAAGGTGTTTGAACAGGCCTTTGGCTTCCATATCCCATACGATGCAATGTACGGCTAATTTGCCTACAAACACCAGGTGGTCATAATAATCTGGCCACTCACATTCAAATATATCCCACGTTCAAAGGCTGTTAAATCGCATTGTTTAACCATATCTTCAGAAAAAAATCACTTCCATTGTCGTGGTAAAAAACCTGCTTCCCTATTTATAATGGTCTGGCCCTCTAGCAACTTCAGCGCAAAATTATAGCTAATTTGCCTACAAACGTCATGTGGTCATAATAATCTGGCCAGTCAATATATATATGTCTCCTAATATATATGACATTGAATATATTTAAATCAATGTCCTTTGGAGAGGCAGTACTTACTTGGTAATTTCTCTGAGAATTATGTAGGAGAAATATCTTATGTAAACTTGAGATTACAGACTCCAGAATTGGTAACTCTTCCAATACTAGCTCTTGTATTTAAAATAGTTATTTAATTTTTCTGATTTTCAGTTTCTTTCTGTGTAAAATTCTGAAATAAGTTTAGTCCCGTACAAAAGTAACCTCTAGTGTGTCTTCTTAGGGTGCTACCACTTGTTTTCAGCGAACAGTGCACACAACACATTTTACTTACAAAACAAAATTAATAAAACTTCATGAAAATAACTGGATGTAATTGTTTACAAAGTTATAGACTGGTTTTTAAGAAAAATTTTTCTTTCAAAATACATTTTACAATTTCTATTTTAGAAGAACTGTAGGCACAATGATAGGCACATACAGGTATCTTGGCATGGCTTGAAGTAATATAAAAAAAGAATGGGTGAAAAGTTTACTATTAACAAATCTTGAGACCAAATTATATGATTTGGGGATATTGGTTTAGAATCCTTTTATGATCAAGTGTTAGTTTATACAAGATATATTCTAGTAACACTGAAATAGAAATGCACCAAAGATCTGAAAGAAGTTATAAATTTGTAGGTTAAAAAAATTGAACCTATAAAACATTGACTAGTCCAGTGGTCAGCAAACTCATTAGTCAACAGAGCCAAATATCAACAGTACTTCTTCAAAATAGACTCGCCCAGGCCGAAAACCGACTTCTGCACATGGGCCACGTAGTTTCAGTCGCACTGTACGCGCGCCCACACGTGGTATTTTGTTGAAGAGCCACACTCAAGGGGCCAAAGAGCCGCATGTGGCTTGCGAACCGCAGTTTGCCCACCACGGGACTAGTCAATACAAAAATCTGAAGAGATTTCAAGAATAGAAGCTTTGAAACTCAACTTTCAAGAATAGAAGCTTTGAGTTCACTTTGTGAGTTTTTATTGCACTCATAAAAGTGTTATGAATACTGAATAAATTTAACAAATATTAATTGAGTATAATGAATTCCATGAAACACCTAATTGAAGTAATTGGGGTTAAGACCTTGCCTAAGGCAATTAATTTTTACAATCTAAATCTGGGAGTATTTCTCATTGAAAATATATTACTTGCTTCATTATCTCTGACAAAAGTTTCTGTAATAGTTATTCCCAAATAAGTGAATAGAAAAATTGTAATAAAGAAATTTATAATTATTTTTCTTTGATATTTCAGTTCATCCACTATCTCTAGATACAATCTGAATTATCTAAATCAAAAATGAAAAACAGTTTCAATAAAATAAAGATAAAATGTGGTTCAAGTAAGAAGTGTTTAGGCTGAGAAGATTGAACATATCAGAAAATATTTGATAAGATAAAAATTACTAAAATTGAGCATAATTCTTAGCTCTGTACTTCCTGGCAGCAGGTAGCAACACACAAAGTTATGCATTTTAGAAACATATGTCATGGTGGAGAAAATAAGTAACCCCCATATACATATCAAATCTATGCCATAACTGTCTAGCCTCAACAATATTAATGATTAGATCCAGAGTTCACATTTTGATACTTTGTATTTTTTGTAATAATTTACTCAAGCCTCACATCAGTATCAGTAAACCCATAGAAATAGAAGAGCATCTTGTGATTTTTTCAACTTTTCTCTTATAAGAATAAAAACAAAGATCTTTCCAATCTTATCACACTACAGATAGAACTCCATAGACAATTTCTTTTCAGGCTCATTTAAATTTCTGATGAGGTTTCACAAATCTTTATATATTTATTTCCAAGCACTGGATTTAAAAAGAGACAGGTACATTAACATTGTCATATTTAGGCTAATCCATTATTTTTTTATAGCATAAGGGTAAGTAAGCATGCCAGTGAGTATAAAAGTCAGGGTAAATCATAGAATTATCACATAACATTAAAGCCAATCCCTTTAAGGCAGAGACAATAGATATACTATATTCAGTACATTAAGTTCACATGTACTTCCAGTTATTCTCATTTTTTGGAAGATTAGTTGAAATATCCACAACCATTTACCCTTTTTGGTATTATACCATTTGCAGTGGGACTTTCCATGATGAGATGGAGTCTACTCAACCCCTTTAAGTACAGACTGGCCTTTTGATTAGCTTTTAGGCCTTAAGAGGTTTAATGCAATTCCCTTCTCTCTTAGGATCTCTGCCACTGCTATGTGAATAGGTCCAGAGATTTGCTTAATGGAAGATGAGAGATGTGTGGCCCAGGGACCCATGTTTCACCAGCCAGGCCAGTTCTATACCTGTGAGTAGGGTCACTCTGGGCCAGTCAGCACCAAGCTAACCCACCAGATGACTGCAGGACATGAATGAACCTTTCAGAGATCAGCCATATGTGGCTCAGACAAGAATCATGAGCTAAATGAATACTTATTTTTTAAGGCACTGTCTTAGGACTTTTTTAATGCAATGATAGCTAAGTGTAGAATATGTTTCCATATTTTCTTTAAGACATGGTACACATTTTACCAACTCAATCTTGCATTGAACAACTCCAGGTTTTAGAAAAACACAATTATTTTATGTACATAGCCCCGGTCCTCCTTATAATAACCTCTGCATAATTTTACTTTTTATAATAATTTGAGGATTTTATTTCTCTAAGTAACATTCTTTCAAATATTTGAAGAATTCTATTAATTCTTTAGCCTTTCTATCTTTAAGCTAAACTTTATCTTTGTAAGCAGAGATGTCTTAATCAAATCATGAGCTCATTGCTTTAACCCTTTTCCCCCCCATCAATAACTGATAGCATTGATCATTATCAAACTCTAGCTTTATATTAGAAAAACAAACAAAAAAGGCATGGTTTTTTGTTTCTTAGAATTCTGTTTGTTTCTTGCTCTCATCTTGTAATTAACATTCACTTAAATCGTGGTGCTCAGATGTAAATATGTTAGATTAAATGTAATCTAAAAAGTGCAAAGTGAAATATTACTGTCCACATCTGAATACTATATTTTATTAAATTAACTTGGCAATTGTGTTTTCTGTCTCCATAAGCCTGAAGCTCCTAGAAAAAATTTCCCATGTACATGTTTGAGAATCATCCCCCCCCCCCCGCCACATCATATTTACTGTATAAGTGGAAATCTACACATCCCTGGGCTTTAGGATAAAATCTATCTCTTGTTTAACATGTTAAAATAATTTTCATCCCTGTCATCTTGCTGGAAACAAGAAGCTGCCAATATTTGTTCTCAGATGCAGATAATAGCAATACTAAAGATCTAGAAAATACTTATTTATAAAATGTTAAAAAATATTCTCTTCACAATGCCAAAAACTATAGAACTAGAGAGATTCTATAAAAGCATGTGATACACACACACAGACAGAGAGAGAGAAAAAACACATGCAAAAATGATCCCATGATACAGACAGGTATGATCTTAAAAAGATTGGAGTATCTCACCCTTGCTGGTTCAGTGAATAGAGCATTGGCCTGTGGACCACAGGGTCCGGGTTTTGATTCCTGACAAGGACACAGACCTTGGTTTCAGGCTCCTCCCTGGGCCAGGGCTCAATGTTTCGCTCTGTCTTTCCCTCTCTCTCCCACTCTTCCTAAAAATCAATGGAAAAATATCCTCAGGTGAAGATAAAAGAGAAAAAAAAGATTGGGGTATCTCCAATATAATTTTTTAAATGTATTTTTATTATTGATTTCAGAGAGGGGAAGTGAAAGGGAGAGAGGAATATAAACATCAATGATGACAGAGAATCATTGATTGGTTGCCTCCTGCATACCCACTACTGCAACCTGGCCACTTGTCCTGACTGGGAATCAAACTGTGACCTCCTGATTCATGTGTTGACACTCAACCACTGAGCCACACTGGCTGGGCTCATAAATTTTTATCTAAACATTGATCTATACTAATTTAATAGAATTCATTAATAGTTATAATAAACTAGTCTGTCAAAAAGTTCATCCTAGCCCTCACTGGTTTGGCTCGGTGGATAGAGTGTCGTCCTGCAGACCGAAGGGTCCCAGGTTTAATTCCAGTTAAGGGCACATGCCTTAGTTGTGGGCTAGGTCCAATGTGCAGAAGGCAGCCAATCAATGATTCTCTCTCATCCTTGATGTTTCTACCTCTCTCCCTCTCCCTTTCTCTCTGAAATCAATAAAAATATATTTAGAAAAAATGTCAACATTACTGGATAGGGTATTATTAATCAGAGATTAAACAATACTTTAAGGATGTGCCTGGGCATGGTCTCAGTAGATAGTCAATAATTGTTTATTGAATAAATTAATGACTAATAACAATAATTAGCACTTACTTATCTAAATTAGGTTCAATTTTGCTTGGGGCAAGAATTCTCCATCCCTCTCAGGCATCATCTTTGGCAATGCATCTTTTGCTCTGTTGAAATGATTTGCACATATTTGGAGCCCAAATGCATATGCTGGAACTCTCTTCCCCAGCTCCAATCATGATAAACATGCCCCTGGCTTTTTCTTCCTTGATTGTGATTCATAAAACCTATCAATTAGGGGAAGTCTCTAAATACAAAGAAGAGAATAGAGACTCAATCATTAAGGGCATTAATGACTCTATTCATTTCTGGCCTCTTCTGGGACTTTTGCATGCACATTGTATTTTTCTACACTCAGATGTATGTAAAATGAACTCCTGATGCCACATAGATCAGCTTGCTGTATCTTGTCATAATAAACCTATAAATGACTATTAATCAGTCTCACATGCAGTAAGATAAAGGGAGGGTAAAGGTGAGCAGGTGATTTTTTCAGAGGTTTGATTCATATAGAAAATGTATCTTGACTCTTTCAGAAGCTGAAGCTAACTTCAAGTAATCAATGCATGTGATGAAGAATAGTTCTGTTTTCTGAAAATATAACAATTTGAAGAATTGGAAATCAATCCACTAAGGAAATGAAAATGATAAATGAGCAAATAAATAATCTGAATGAAAAAAAATTGCATTATATTTTCTCAGCAGGACAGTCATATAAACATGATAGGTAAAATATTAACTCAAAATAGAAAGTTACATGGAATGATAAATTAAATTCATATATTAGAGTAAAAGTAATTTTGTTTATTAATAACATTTTGATTTTGTATTCAATATAATATGATTACACAATTCTATTTTTCAACTGAGAGTATATAATAATCTTTCAGTTAAAATTTGATATTTCTCCCACCATCTCTACTAAAATTAATCGGATATAAAAATTATAATTCAAGGCCTGTATTTCCTAAAACCTTGATTGCCATCCATTTTATTAGCATGGTACGATAAGATATTTGGACATAACAAAATGCACTTGCATTACTCTAGGACAGAATGAATCCCCTCTTCTTAGAGCATCTTGCAGTTACCCAGTGTCTGCGTCTTGCTCTTGTTTTAGATACAGACTTGCTCTGTGGCTGGAAACATCTATATTTCTGGTTTTGCTTTTCTACCCTCAGTTATGTATGCAGCAAACTAAATGGAGGGTAAAAGTGAGCAGGTGATTACAGTCAGATTACAAAAGCCAGTCCCATTTCTCTTAGTTCGTTTATAGAAGTAGAGTGGGAATTGCAGTGGAGCTAGAAGCAAAGCTAGTGTCCAGAATTTTTGTTCCATGTTGGAGTGGGTCCAGTTCAGCGTCAGGCTAGCAGGAGTCCATTAGACCATTGTGTGTGGGTGTCCCCATGACCCTGGGCCATCTGGGCGAATACAGGAGAGGACACCACAAGAATAAGGGTCCCAAGAGCATAAGAGGAACCAATAGAGCACAAGAGAACAAATTCCTTTATTTAGGGGATTAAATATTCCAAATTCTCATGTGCTTGCTGTGGCCACACCCATTCTGACCAGTGACCTGTTCCCAGGTGTAACATACATACAAGTACCTTCCCAACATCATCGCAACTTTACTGGGGTTGCATCATCTATTCTCCTCCTTGTCCAGTCCCTTCTGCCAGCAATCTGCAGGGGACAGACCAGTGGCTCCCTGGGGAGTGTAAAGCTTTAGCTTCCAGATAAAGCTGCCAAAATGACGTGTCTAAAATATTTGACCTTCCCTTTGCTCCATTCCTATTATTAATATCTAGGTTAATTACAATAGTAATTAGAAATACTGATATATATTATAGACGGTATTATTTTACAAAGACAATTTTCTATTACATTACTACTGCAAGGATTATTCTAAATTTCTAAATATTATATAATTTTCATCTTTGTTTGAAGTGCCTCAACTCAAGACAATGTCACCTTAAAGAAGCTGACAACACAAGTATTTTCACTTCATTCATGGCACAGTCATCTTAAAACAGAAACATCGCAACACTTTATAGAAGTGGCAGTATGCTATGTTAATATTGCTGACACACCCAGGCAATGCATTTGTTGAAAGTACTTGGAATCTAGGTTTTTCGGCCATCTTGGCCTGGTGAGATCAGTCCATAGTACTTGTTTATTACAATATTATCCACTTTATAAGGTTGATTAATGACTTGGTACAGTGAAATAATACATGTCATAGATTCAAAGGCATTGATATATACCTCAATTAAAAATAAAAGACTATTTATCAATATAAATCTTGTGTCACTATTGTATATCATATTAATGATATTAACATATCAGAAATACTTATCCAGAAGAATATTACTCAATTTCCCGGGGATTAGCAAAAGAGAAGCTGATATTATTCTGATGATTGCTATTTATATAATGTTGCAAAATTTAAATTAAAAAATACTGATTGGAGAGTATTCATATAAAAAGTAGTTACTATGCTGAAGAGATAGTTATGTCTATAATGATAGAGATCCCTCCAGGTTAAGCTCAAAGTTTGTTCTTTATGAGATCATCACAGGAGTCATGGTAGGGTTTAGTGAAGAGAATAGCAGGGTCAGATATTTACTTGGAATCTGTGTTGGCAGAATTGTGGAGAAGAATTCACAGTAACATTCACAGTAACATTGTGCCAGCTATAGTGTCATACGATAATATGTCTGATTAAAAAAATCCATTATCGAGTAAGGAAAAGCAAGTTTTTAAGGAAAAAAAAGATTTAATATTTTAAATATAATAACTAATTTGATAGAATGTTGACTCTATTCATGATACTGTGCTATATACTTTGAATCATATTACCTATTTTCCCAAGAAACTGACTGGTTAGCATGGGGCAGACACAGCTAGCCTCTGTTTAATTGCTAACAACAATGGTCCATGTCTGTTGTTGCCTCCCTGTAGCTGTGCTAAGGTGGTAAGGTATTTCTACATTGACTCTTGGCTTGAATGGATGACTTAGTTTGGCTAAAGTAACAGCAGCAAAATAGGCCTAGGTGTGAAAATGACTTGCACATTGGGCCTTGCCCTCTTGCTGCTCTTGGAAACATGCTGTGTGCTGCCCTGTGAACAACTTCAGGCTAGCTTGCTGGATAATAAGATATATGTGGCCCAGTCACCACCCTTACCCCTCACCACCAGAGAGGCAGGGAGCCAACTGCCAGATCATCAGGCTTCAGAAAACATGAGTCAGGCTGAGTTCAGTAGAACCTAGTTCAGATGAGCAGATTCACTCAATTGGCCCATAGATATGTGAGCAATAAATAAATGATTATTACTTAAACTGCAAATGTCTGGGTACATTTAATGCATTAAAAATAAGTAAATAAATAAATAAATAACAAAATATTTAGGAGAGATAAATATTCAAAGGAAGCAAATAAGTCAACACTTTCTGCCTTCTAATACTTTGTGAGCTCAGCTCTTAAAAAATACAAGAAAGACTACTATGCTCTAAAAGATGTTGACATGGCTCTGAACAATTTCATATTTTTCTCTGCCACACTCTCACCCAGCTCAATGAATGTTTCAGGAGATTCTCCAAATAAGCAAAGTTGAATAGGAATTGCTTCAAAATGAACTCATAGCTGAGTTAAGGCTGTTCAATCAAATCTGTAATATACATTTACTAGTGTATTCCTGTATATGCACATATGTTTTCATTCTAATTATTTGAATTTATTCAACTTTCCTGTTGGAATGCTAGTAGGGAATTGAATTCAATAATATTCTAATTCATCAAATCAAACATCTAGCACTGACTTTTCCTCTCAATGATTTCACTCTTGTAGCACCAGGAAGTGTCATGTCCTTTTAGTACCAGGGTTCTAAGTTTCTGTGACTAGGGAGAAAATGTAAGGATCTGATTATTATCTTTTCTTCCTTTATTTAATTGAGCATACAGCTCCCTGTCCCTGCCCCCCCCATGCTTACATAATTTCTCATCCTCTTTATAGTACACTATGTCTTTAGCTACTCAATTACCCAGAGCTTTTCCCTAGAGTAGGCAGAGTTCTGATTGGCCATGGGTGATAATTTAATTAGTTACCATGGAATGTTACTTTTACGTCCCAGAAAATCAATGAGATTGCCACTGCATTTTTCCCCATGTCAGCTCAATAACAAATTAAAATTTGTTCCCATCAACACTTGGGTTTACCCCTTCTCTATCTTTTGCTGTATAGTGGTTGCAGACAACACCAATTGATTTTTGTTACCATATGCACAGATTTAAAGGAATGCAATATTTGAAAGAAATTTAACAAACCTACAGGGCAGCTCATACAATGAAAGGAAAACCTGAAGAATTCTGTCTCAGATACAATTATAATTACTGCAGTTCCCGGGAAATAGTTTAATGGACTATTTCTTCATTGTGTTATTTAAAATCAAAATCCTATAAGAGAGAGACTGATTGCCATAAAGAAGGTGGTGAACTCTCAAACTAAAACTATAAGTAATGGAACCAGAGTAGTTACCCAATGGGAAATTAAAGTGTCATTACAAGAAGAGAAATCCTAGGCAGGCAAAAGCAGCCAATGTTGTTATTTTATATAACAGGTTTAAACATTTAAGAGAGTTATTGAAAATTTAAATAATGTCACTATAGAACTAAATACAACAAAAGTGAAAGAAAGTTCAAAAGTGATTTGGAGGAAAAATAATTGACTAGGAGGCTTAAGAAAATCATCCGGAATTCAGAGGAATGATGAATACCAGCATTAGTACAAAGAAAAGCAACATATACATAATCTAGAATCCTTTAGCAAATAAGTTTTTCAAAGGCCAAAAAACAAACTTCAAATATAATACAATTGCTTATTGTTATTACTTTTCACCCTTTCATGGAAATAGCATCATATCCCTAAAATGTACAACTAATACCTATACCTGTGTTCTGGATCCAAATCTTCCTGACATTTCAAGAATCCCCTTCTATTTATGAAATCTCTCTCTTCAGTATGGTGTGTGAACACTTTGTATATATAGCATCACTCTTCTGGATACTTAATCACTGTCCTAGATGGTTTGTCTCAGTGGATAGGGCATTGTTCTGGGGACTGAAGGGTCCTGGGTTCGATTCTGGTCAAGAGCAAATGCCCAGGTTGAGGGCTCAATTCCCAGTGGGGTGCATGCAGGAGGCAGATGATCAATGATTCTCTCTTATCATTGATGTTTCTATCTCTTTTTCCCTCTCCCTACCTCTCTGAAATCAATAAAATATATTTAAAAGAAAATCACTTAAACTCTATCAAATATTAAATATATATTAAAAGTTAAAGCCATTCCAAAGAATATTCAGATTAGTCAAGCAAAGTAAATTTTACAATCTGTCAAACGTATATATGTGTCTGTGTGTGCAATTATTTTATGAGAGTTATAGAATTTCAACTACTGAAAAAATGATTGAATATTCAAATAAACTTAGTGACACAATCAGTTAGCTACTTTGAATATTAATCTAACACTAAAATTACTTTCAAATAAAATAAGAATTGTAAAGTTAAATATTTCTGCCATATGTTCCAAGTAGGAAAAAACAAACAAGTGAAAATGAGTTGGAGAAGGCAAATTAATGAATCAGGAGTCCATGTGAAATCTCTAAAATTATTTGCCAAGAGCCAGATAATAAATTAATCAGAGATTATAACTCAGGTGGTGGTTATGGAACAGACAAGTAGATGAATTAATGTTTACTGGCCTAAGTTTTCTCTTTGAAATATGTGCAGAAGCACTTGCTCTTAAAATACAATAAAAAAAATGAGGAGTCAGTAAAGATGCTGCATGTTGTCAGAAAGTTGTGCTGGAACATATACTCCCAATACTGAGTTTAAAGATCATAAATTTTATTAGCTACAAACTTCTAGTTTATGTAACTTTCCATGGAGCTTCTTGCAGGGGTGGGCAAACTTTTTGACTCGAGGGCCATAATGGGTTCTTAAACTGGACCGGAGGGCCGGAACAAAAGCATGGATGGAGTGTTTGTGTGAACTAATATAAATTCAAAGTAAACATCATTACATAAAAGGGTATGGTCTTTTTTTTTTTTTTTTTAGTTTTATTCATTTCAAACGGGCCAGATCCAGCCCGCGGGCCGTAGTTTTCACGGCTGACTGTTAGAGTATATCAATGAAGAGACCAGATATTTGTGTTAACTCCAACTCAAGAATTATTGTCTGTGCATCAGAAGGAAAAAAAATAGTGATACTATTATTTTCAAAAATGACAGCAAGCTGGAGAAGATATAGGTAATTTTTTTATTGACTAGAAAATAATTTGAAATAAAGGGAAACGGGAGAGATAATGGGTTTCTTGGATGATAGTAATTATTTGTTCAAAAAAGGAAAAAGAATGAGATAGCATGATTTTCAAAATAGAATTTTGAATAAGATTAGAGGAATAGTAATTTAAAAGACTGAATTAAAAAAAGCAGATATTCTTTACCATAACTCTATGATCACTGTATTTATTAGAATGAGCAGTACTTAGCTGAATGTTTCAAAATGGAAAAGGTATTCTCAAAGAAAACTACATTTAACATAAGACATGCCAGGACAGGATGATGCAGAGTACTTTGTGAAAAGAATGCTTACGTAGGAGTATTTACAATGGAGGGTACTGTAGCGAGTAGAAGAGTGGGACTTGTGGGGGAGCAGTGACAATTCTGAAATAAGAGCAAATAAAAGTAGTGGAGATAAGATGGACTTACATATGCAGAAGTAGCACAGGATGGCAGAGAAAAAATATGTATACTAGTATAGATTAATCCTACTGACAAGATTACACCAGCTCGTGCAGTCATGGAGAGGTCAGTTTACTGAATGTTCCTCTTTACATTTCAATAAAAAACATTAACATATTTATTGGATGCTCAAAAATGTAATATAATAATTTCATCTGACTATAACTTCAGGGTTTAGAGTACACTGGGGAAGTCATAATGTCAATTAAAGCATTTTTATTCACTCACCAGAATGACTCCAACTATTTGTCATTGTTTTAAAACAAGAACTTAAAATTTGTAAAGCAACCATAAATATAATACACAGCTGGTTAGAGTGTAAACGTATATATTGTTTGGAAATAATTTGTTATTATCTACTGAAGCACAATATAAACAGACCCTGGGACCTAGCAATTCCACTCCTAGTTATTTACCGAAAATGGTTCCATATTTTCATAAAGGATTATATAAGAATGCGCAGTGTAGCCCAAAAAACAATGAAAGAGAAAATTTAAGCTCTCAATATTTCTGATATCTGGGGTATTATAGATAAAAGGATGTTGTGAGATAAAATTTTAAAGTAAAAATCCTCATAAAAATAGATACAAGATGAGTACATATGTAAATACTTTGTAGGCAAATTATTTCTAAGATGATAATTTCTAAAGCGAAACAAATTTGAGTGTTATTTTTTAAATTTCTATATTTCCAAAACACCAAGTATAAATTACATTTAAAATGCAAGTCGTGGAAACTTTTAACGTTTCAATTGCAAAAAAATTGGCTGTTATCATTAACCATGATTGAGAACTCAGGGCAGGAGCTAGCAATTCAATAATCAGTAAAAATGTAAGTTAAATCTGAGATGACTTTAATAAACCCAAGTGCAGATTTAAAATTCATTATGAAAATCATTGGAGCCAAATATATTTTAAAATTCAGGCTTTTAAAATATTTTGGCCAAAAAATAAGATTCACTGACATTTTTTACATCGTTTAAGCTTTTGCAATAGTGGGTACAGGATTTAGAAAGTGAAGCATTGCCACTAGATATACCAAATAGCAAAACTTCCATACAACTTGAGTGCTGGAAATGGGCATTTTGCAGTTTCTGTCATACCTAAATAAATAAAACCCCTGAAGTAAGAATGTTCGGATTACATATAGGAAATGAGAAATCAAAGACGGATTAGGGTGGATCTCTAGTTAGCATGCATCTTTTAGGAGAAATAAGGAAGGAGAAACTAGAGAGGACAAATGTTAATTATAAGTAAAAGTGACTCCATGAATCTTGATTACATGGGGGGTATAATCAAGAGAGAATGATTGTATTAGTCAGGGTTATTTAGAGAAACAGATTAGTAGGTATAGCTAGTAGATAGATGATAGATAGATAGATAGATAGATAGATAGATAGATAGATAGAGAGAGAGATAGATAGATAGATGATAGTAGATTTAAAGGAATTGGCTCATGCAATTATGGATGCTGGCATGCCCAAAATCTGTGAGTTAAGTCCAAAGGCTGTTGCTGGGGAATTGCTTCTTGCTTGGTAAATGTCGTTCTTTATTTCTAATCACACCTTCAGCTGATTGGATGAGGCCATACACAATTTAGAGGGCAATCTGTTTTACTCAAGTTCCACTGATTTAAATGTTAATCTCATTAAAAACACCCTCACAGAAACATTCAGAATAATGCTTGACCACATATCTGGGTACTATGGCCCAGCAAGTTGACCCATAAAATTCACCATCACAATGGTTAAATTCTCAAATGTTTAGAAAATCCAAATTAGATAAATACTAAAACACTTTTACTGGATATAGTAGTTATTATTTACTGGTTGTGTACATTTACTCACTTAAACATAGGAACACAGAGATTTTATTTAATTGTTTCAGATCCACCATGATACTTTCTTATCCCTTTCTCCTCTGAGGTCCTCTTGTCTTTCATCAGAGACTGTATCTCGGCCATTCTTTAACTTGGTTAATTGCATTCTGAATTGCTCAGTGAGAGCATTTGAGTTCTGCATCACATAACCAATAAATTGTTAAGTTGTTAAAATTCTACCTCCATGTTATTTTTCATATTTATTTATATTCTCCTTTTTAATTCTAATTATATTTAATGATTTCCCTGTAGGACCTCATTATTTCTAATCTAGAGTATGGAATTAGCATACTTAAGCAAGTTCCTCACCTATTCTAACTTCACTTTGTAATTTGTTTATTCATAGGCCCTGAACTAAATTTTTGTAGCAGAATTCTAATTACGCTGCTTACCCATTAAGTAATTTTGCACCACACCTTATTACTATAAGTTCCTTTGTCAATAGATGAGAACCTCCCCAATCAATCTATAACTCTATATAGTATATAACTTTGTCGCTCCTGCAAATTAATTTGTATTCAAATTTAATTCACTATTGCTTTTTTAATGTCAATCTTTTACCTTGCTGTTGCTAAAATTGACTTAGTTATTTTAGGTTTTCTGTAGATTCTCTTGGATTCTCTAATATGACAATCATATAATTTGCAAATAAGGTTAGCTTAGTTTTATTTATTTTTTTCTAGTTCTTACAAATAGAAAAAAATGAATTGAAAAACATTGAATAAAAATGTTGAGTAAAAATTATAATATTTTGCATCCTTGCCTTGTACCTAACTTTAAAGGGATTGTATTTATCCAGTTATTATAAACTATGTCAATGTTTGATAGTCTATCAGGATGAGGTGTATATTTCTCTTCCTAATTTTGAAATTATTTTTATAAAAAATTGGTATGAAATTATATAACATGCCTTTCTTCTCTTTTTAACATACATATAATTTTTCTTTTAAAATATTAGTTCTACTCTGAACCAAATTTTTATTGGTCTTGATTTGCTAATATTTTATACATGTGACTTTGATTTTTAAATTTAAATTTATAATTTATTGATTTATTGAGAAACAAGATGGAGTTTTTCTAAAGGGTTAGTGAATTTAATTTTTCTCATTATATTTGACTTTAAAATATGCAAAACATGTATATGATTTATAAATGGTACATATTGTCCCTTACCTTCCTCATGCCAACAGGTAACTGTTTTTCTTATGTACTTTTAAAGTTTGTTTTTAATAGTTACTAGTATTCCATCAAAAAGAAATATGATAGTTGAAAACTTGTCTCCACAAAAATCCTTCACATGATATTTATAGCAGCTTTACTCATAATTACCAAAACTTAGAAGCAATTAAGATGTTAATTTTTTAAAGTGAGTGTATTAGGGTGACATTGGTTCACAAATCCATATAGGTTTTGAGTACACAACTCAAAAACAAAACAAAACAAAACAAAACATCATCTGCACGCTGCATCATGAGTCCATTGCCCCAAGCAAAGTTTATTGTTGTCCCCATTATACCCCTCCACTTTTCCCACATTTACCTACCCCAACCCCCCTTTTCCCTCTGTATATCACCACACTGTTGTCTGTGGAGATATATATATATATTTTTTTCCTGCACCTCTAACCCCCCTCACCTCTGACAGCTATCAGTCTGTTCCATGTATCCATGTATCCATGTATCTGTTTCCATTCTGTTCCTTAGTTTATTTTGCACATTAGATTCCACATATAAGTGAGATCTTATGGTACTTGTCTTTCTCTGACTGGCTTATTTCATTTAGAATAATAATCTCCAGACCCATCCCTGCTAACTCAATATGTAAGATTTCCTCTTTTTCACAGATTAGTATCCCATTGTGTAAATGTACCACAGCTTTTTTATCCACTCATCTATTGATGTGTACTTGGGCTGTTTCTAGATCTTGGCTATTGTAAATAACACTGCTATGAACATAGGGGTGCATATATTCTTTCTAATTGGTGTTTGGGAATTCTTAGGGTATATTCCCAGAAGTGGGATCCCTGAACCCAAAGGCAGTTCCATTTTTAATTTTTTGAGCAAATCTTGTATTGTTTTCCACAGTGACTGCACCACTCTGCATTTCCACTAACAGTACACGAGGGTTCTCTTTTTTTCCACATAATCACCAGCAACTTGTTGTTTGATTTATTGATGATAGCCATTCTGACAGGTGTAAGGTGATAACTCATTGTGATTTTAATTTGCATTTCTCTGATGACCAGAGACTTTGAGCATTTTTCATATGTCTCTTGGCCATTTGTATGTCCTCTTTGGAGAGGTATTGATTCAGGTCCTCTTGTTCTTAAGTAGGTGAATGAATGAACAAACTGTGGTATACCTAGGCAATAGACTATTATAATAGAAATGAGCTATCAAGCCATGAAAAGTCATGGAGTAATCTTAAATGCATATTAGTACAAGAAAGAAGACAATCTAAAAAGGCTACACACTGTATGATTCCACCTATATTACATATTAGAGAAGGCAAGCTATGGAAATAATAAAAATACCAGTAGTTGACAGGGGTTGGATGTGGAGAGAAAAATTAACATAGCCCAGAAGATTTTTAGGGTAGTGAATATATTCAGCATAATATTATAATGCTGGATATTTATCATTATACATTTGTCTAAACCCATAGCATGTACAACACAAACAGTGACGTGTTAGATAAACTATGGACTTTGGGTGATCATGCTGTGTCAATGTAAGTTCATTCTTGATTATTTAAAAACTAGAGGCCCGGTGCACAAAAATTTGTGCACTTGGGGGGGGGGGAAGGGGGGGTCCCTCAGCCCGGCCTGTGCCCTCTCGCAGTCTAGGACCCCTCGGGAGATAACGACCTGCTGGCTTAGGCCTGCTCCTGGGTGGCAGAGGGCAGGCCCAATCCCTAGGTGCAGCCACTGGTCGGGCTCAGAGCAGGGCTGATTGAGGAGTTGGGGCGCCACCCCCTGTCATGCACAGAGCAGGGCGGATTGGGAGGTTGCGATGCCACCCTCAGTCACGCTCAGGGTAGGGCTGATTGGGGGGTTGGGGCACCACCCCCTATCACACTCAAGGCAGGGCCAATCAGGGGGTTGGGGCGCTGCCCCCTGTCACTCACAGAGCAGGGCCAATCAGGGGGTTGGGGTGCCGCCACTGTCACAGTCAGGGCAGGGCCGATGGGGAGGTTATGGCTCTACCCTGTCACACACAGAGCAGGGCCGATCAGGGGGTTGGGATGCCACACCCTGTCACACACAGAGCCGCAGGGCGATCAGGGGGTTTGGGCGCTGCACCCTGTCATGCTGATCTGGTGCCAGGAGGCCTCGCGGCTCCGCTGATCCCGGTGCTGGGAGGCATATTACCCTTTTACTATATAGGATAGAGGCCTGGGGGCCGGCTGGTTTGCCCTGAAGGGTGTCCTGCATCAGGGTGGGTGTCCCCACTGGGGTGCCTGGCCAGCCTGGATGAGGAGATGATGGCTGTTTGCAGCTGGTCACACACCCTTCAGGGTGGGGGTCCCCACTGGGGTGCCTGGCCAGTCTGGGTGAGGGGCTGAGGGCTGCTTTCAGGCTGACTGAAGCTCCCAACCGCTCCTTTTTTTCTTTTTTTTTTTCTTCTGGGCCAGCTTTAGCTCTGGCTCTAGCTCTGAGGCTTCCACTGCTGGTTTGTTTGCCGTTCTATAATCGAAACAATGTATAACTTCAGCTCTGAGATCCCAGCCGGCTATATTTGTTAGAATGTTTCAAACTGCCAGCTCAGAGGCCGGCAAGTCAGGCGGGGAACGTTGCAGTCTGCAGTCACTGGAGCAAGCAAGCCTCATGTTCGCTTCCAGCTGCCTGGCTGCCGGCCGCCATCTTGGCTGACAGTTAATTTGCATAAGGATATGCTGATTAGCCAATGGGAAGGGTAGCGGTCATATGCCAATTACCATTTTTCTCTTTTATTAGTGTAGATAGTACCATTCTGGTGAATGATGTTGATAATTCAGATGGCTATGTGGATGTAGGGAATAAATAGGATAAATCTGTACCTTTATCTAAATTTTGTTGTAAACTTAAAACTTCCATACAAAAATTTT
This sequence comes from Myotis lucifugus, assembly GCF_000147115.1. Lineage (NCBI taxonomy): Eukaryota > Metazoa > Chordata > Mammalia > Chiroptera > Vespertilionidae > Myotis > Myotis lucifugus. Next base: position 218,860 of record NW_005871107.1, read on the forward strand.
TTATAAAAAAATGAATATGAATCACTTTCTCCCCTGTTGCGTGTGACAGAACATTATGTATATTTTTCTGAAAATTTATATTTTCATTTAACACAATAAGTTTGATGGCTTTCTATATCAGTATATAAAAATCTAATCTTTTTCATTGTAAAAAACATATTTATTAATTATTTTACTTTTTTATTTTGAGGTTATTATATATCCATATGTGGCTGTAAAAATAATACAGAGAGATCCCATATATTCTTGACCCAGTTTCTACAAATATTACCATTTTGTATAATCATTATACAATATTACAATGGAAAAGGGACAGATGTAATTCATCATAATTATTCAGATTTCAAAAGTTTTACATGCACTTGTTTATGTGCCTGCATATTTGTGTGTGTGTGTGTGTGTGTGTGTGTGTGTGTGTGTGTGTGTGTGTGTAGGGGGTGTACTTCGTTCTATAAAATTTATCACATGTGTAGGCTTGTGAGATCACACATCAGGCAACATACTGAACTACACTGAAGTCTTTTTCTCTGATATAATATAGTCACTTCTACTTTCCTTTGATTTGTTTGCAAGATATATTTTCCATTCATTTAAATTTTATTCCCCTTATAACATTAGATTTGAAATAAATTTATGTATGGTATTATGTAATTTGGTCATGTATTTTAATCCACTCTGATAACATCTGTATTTAAATTGGTGTATTTATATCATTACATTTAATACATATCAATTTTTAATTGATATGTTAGAGTTTGTCATACATTTCCCTTTTTTTTCTATTTGTTTCCTAAAATTTTGATGTATGCTTTCTTTTTATGGCCTTTCTCTATGTTATTAGAGCATTTTTTTTAGTACACCATTTTGATTTATCCCACCTCAGTGATTTTTAGGCAGAAGTGATTTTTAGGACACCCAAAACTAAATTATAGAAATATCTAACCTTCCACTTTGGCCCCTTGAGTGCTAGCTCCTGGAGAATAGTGGAAATATATTGCCAGTAGAAATGCAAATTAGTAGAGCCACTTAAAGTTAACATTTATCATGCAACCAGAAATTTTAGGTATTTATCCAAAATAAATAAAAGCATAAGTCCACTAAAAGACACAAATATGAATGTTACACAGCAGCATTTTTATAAAATAAAAAGCAAAACAAAGGTGCATCAACTCATGACTGGATAAGTACATTGTAATGTATACACACTCAGCATTAAAAAACCCCCAAAATGTGGATATATGCAATAATATAAATACATATCTATAATAATAAAACGGTAATATGCTAATTAGACCAGATGTCATTCCGGACATCCTTCCAGATGAAGATGGGCCTGAGGGAAGCCTGGGTCCCGGGTTCCAGAGGGAAGCTGGTGCCAGCAGCTGGGGGAAGGAAGGCCTACTCTTGCACAAATTTTGTGCATCAGGCCTCTAGTCTATAATAATAAAAGCATATATGCTAATTAGACTGGACAGCAATGCTAATTAGACTGGACAGCAGAATGACCTTCCAGACGTAGCTGGGGCTGCAAGGGCCGAGGCAAGCCACTGCAGCTGCAAGGGTCAAGCCCCTTGCACAAATTTTGTGCATCGGGCCTCTAGTCAAAAATAAAAAGATAATACTAATACTTACGGGGAAACATAACATGTCCAGGGTCAAATTTTGGGCAGAGTGCCCAGTAGAAAGGCACAATTTAACCATGGTCTAACTTTTAACTAGCCTTTCCTCTCTCCTACTTCCTTCTTCATGTTTCCAATTTCTTCCTTTCATGTCCATTCTTCCTCTTACCTCATCCTCACACTTCTTTCTATCTCTTTATTTCATTTTCTTTCTTACCTTTCCTCACTAATCAGTGATAAGTATCACCCCAATTGATGAGACCTAGCTTTGAGGGAATCCATATGTCTATCTTAACATTTTGGCTACCATAGTCAGACACTTGGGGATTTTGGTTTCTAAATACAACTCTTTATTAAAGAGACACAGGGCTTCTAAGAAAAATAGTGAAAATTGCTGTTTTGAGTGTATGTCTGTGACTGCGGTCTCCCTAGAAAAGAAACTAGAAAAAAAAATGTGTACTCCCTGCCCCTCACTTTTCAAACTGTAGAGATCCTTTTTCCTCTGTTTACCTTTCCAGAACGAAAAAATATATATCTATCAAAATTTTAGCTGCTGCTGCTGCCCACCAACATTCACAGCCCAGCACTCAACAGATCATAGTGGGGAAAGAGAGAAAGAGAGATAGAGAGACAGAGAGACAGAGGGAGAGAGACAGAGAGACAGAGAGAAAGTGCATTTTTTCATGTCTCTTGGATATCTGTATGTCTACTTTGGAGAAGTGTCTATTTAAGTCCTTTGCCCATTGCCCATTTTTTAATTGGATTGTTTGTCATCTTTTTGATAAGTTGTATGGGTTCCTTATATATTTTGGATATTAATCCTTTATCAGATGTATCATTGCCAAATATGTTCTCCCATACGGTAGGTTCCTTTTCATTTTGATTGTTTATTTTGCTATTCTACCATTTAAAAATGAATAATGTTCTCAAGGTCCATCCATGTTGTTGTAAATGACACTATGTCAGCCTTTTTAATGGCCGTGTAGTACTCCATTGTGTATATATACCACATCTTCTTTATCCAGTCCTCTATCGTGGGGCACTTTTATGCAAAGTGAGATAAGTCAAACAGAAAAAGCTAAAAACTATATGATTTAACTCATATGTGGAATATAAAACTGAAACTTATGAATACAAACAGCAGTGTGGTGGTTGCGAGAGGGAGGGAAGTAGAGGAAGAAAGGGGTCCTAATATGAGATGACAGGAGATTTGACTTTGGGTGGTGGGCACATGGTCCTATATTCAGATTTTGTAAATTAGTAATCCACACATGAAACCTATTGTTCATGTTGAATAATGTCACCTCAATAAAATAAAAAATAAAGTGTAGAATAATAATATTAATAATAAAAATAATAAAATAAAAATGCAGATACTTTAAAGATTTAAAAAAGTTATTAAAAGTTATTTTCAAACATAAAATAACTCAGAAAATTTTCCCTAGAGCCTTTTATATTTTTAATGCAAATATTGATTTCAGTTAGAACATTGATTTTCCAAAAAGGTAGATCCATTATTTTTTTTCACATTTTAAAAAATTTATTTGAAGCTCTCAAATAATCTTCAAAGCATGCTTTGGATTTCAGGCTTTAGTTTGATTTTGTTGCTTGAAAACATTTTGATCATATTTAGCAATTATGTTTTTCATTATTCTTAACTGTAACAAATGGTTATTAAATTTTATTAGAATAAATTTCTATATTTATTGATATAATCATGTGTTTCTCTCTTCCTTATGTTTTTGATAAAATAAATTACGGTAATAACTTCCCTAATGATGAATGATCCTTGCATTCCAGGTCTGTACCCTAGTTGGTCCTTGGACATAATCCTTCTAATATACTGCCTAATGTCATTTCCTGTAATTTCTACTTTTTAATCTAAATTAATCATCAGTTTGTTTTTAGACTATCTTTAACACTTTCAATATTAGTAATATTCTGGTACTATAAAATGTATGAGATGTTTATTCTCAATACGTCTTCTCTAAAATATTTTAAGTAATATTCAGAATTATATTTATGTGAACTTAAAGCCACTTACTGAAGTTCCCATTAGGAGAAGAGGGACTTATGTTTGCAAATAAATATTTCTAATTTAAATCCCTGCTTTCTCTACTGCACTGGGATCTCCATGAGGGCACCGAAAATGCTGTGCTTTGTTTACTTAGCACCAGTAGACCATGGAAGTTAGCATCTTCTGAGAAGTTTGGCTGTCATATAAAGCTTGAAGTGCAAGACTTGGGTCAAACCTGTGTGTCAAATGATGTTCCTAAGCCATAAACACACCTAGAAAACATTCCCAATTGCTTTAAATGAAAGGAATTAGTGTAAATATTCCAAAAGAATAAACTCAATAAAGAAATCTTAGTAAATCCCAGAAGTGGAAAAAACTGCAATTAAACTTGGTAAAAACAATTAGCTATTTGTAATTATGCAACTATGAATGCTACTAAAAAAGTACATTTTCAGGAAAACGTATTCCAAATTTTTAAAATAAATTTTAATAATGTAATGCTAGTTCAGTTCAATGAAATACAATGAGAGCACTCTACTTCACAAATCATCTGTAGTACAATAGAAAGATATTAAATTTTTTTAAAAGTTTTATAACATTTAATTATGATTGAAATAAAACTTAATACTCTATACTAAAATATATATAAACTATTTAAATTGTATAAAATTCTTCATTCAATTACCACCATAAGTTATCTGAAAAAATTATGTTCTGAATAGCACATAGAACACATTATATGTGTGATAAATATAATTAAACATGATTTATTTGACTTAAATACTCTCTTATTGCAATTTTTAAAAATCTAAAAACCACAATGATGATGGATATGTAACTGCCTCTCTTTGCATATTAAAACCCTCTATGGCATTTCTAGTACTTCTAATGCCAGAAAAGTCCCGAGAGTAAATGATTGCCTTTTACTATTCAAACATTCAAGTATTCTGTTAAATGCTTCACCAATCCATTCATCTCGGGTGACTTTACCACTGAGGTAGGTTACAGTATAAAGGGTTCTATTCTATCTTTTATTTAATAAATGAATAAATGATAAATAAATAAACTCAGATATGAAGAAATATTGTTTAAATATGTATTTATTTGGTATTTATATACCAAAATAACTTATGCACAATATGATGCATCTGTAGCAAGAAAGTTTATTTTCAGGATCATGTTCTGGTTTGTTTCAACCAGCCAAAGCAGCATTTTCTCTGTCTGATCAGTCTGAAGTGGACAAGTAGAACAAGTAGACTTCTAAAACCATTACAAGTGACAGAGCATGACTCTTGCTCATGTCTTTGTTCTTCCCTTTCATGGAACGTTCTAGATATATAAAGAATCATTTCCTCAGTTCACTCAAGTACTGGAGTCTGGGAAGTCCACGATGAAGGTGCCAGACAATTCAGTTTCTCATGAGAGCTCTCTTCTTAGCTTATAGACATGACTTCTTAGTGACCATGGACAGAAAGGGACAGCAAGCTCTCTGGTGTCTTCTCTTATAAAAACACTAATCCATTGGGTAGGGCCCTACCCTATTGTTTACTGGAGGAATCAGTGGGCCAGATTTCCCAGACATGAGTGGACATGAGGTTCTTGAGGTATTGCCAAAATAAGCATTTTCCGAAGCCCTTGTGTGGTAAAGGGCTTTATTTGCATGGAATTACATTCCTTGGTTTGCAAAGTCCCATGTGCCTTAATCCTGTCCTGAAAAAGGTACAGTAGAGTCCAAAGGAGGGTCAGTGTCCATTCCATGTTGCAGCCAGGTCCCATTCAGCAGTCAGGCTAATTAAAAGTTCATCGGTCTATTGTGTGGGTCCCACATGTCTACGAGCCATGTGGACGAAGGGTGAGTGCCCCATGCAGGAGGAGTCACAGGAGCGCAGGCAAGCAGGAGAGTCAAGAGCCAAGACAGCGTGCTCCTTTGTTCAGAAGTTTTAATATTTAAATTCCATGCCCTTTCAGTGGCCATGTCTATTCTGGCCACTAACTCGATCCCAGGTGTGACTGACACAGGTAGGCACCTTCCCACATCATTTGGACTTTATTGGGCATACATCTATACTGCCTTTGTCTGGTTCCTTCCCCCCTCGGTCAGTGGCAACAGACTTAGAGTGTGTTAAATTAGCAAAGCTGTATACATGGCATGCCTATATTATCTAGTCTTTCCTTCACTCCTTTCCTATTGATAACCAGATTAGTATAGCGGCATCATTATGACATCACTTAACCTTATTTACCATCATGAAGGTTCTATCTTCAATACAGTCACATTGGGTGTTAAGGCTACAACACATAAATATTAGAGGGACACAATTCAGTCCATAGCAGAGTAGAAACTATAGGCAGTAAAATAATCTCCCAGGGGCACATTTTGGATGGTGACTCCACCTGTGGGGATATACAACTTACTGGCCTGGCCCAGTTTCAGAACATGCTATAGGGAGGGGTTCCTTCTGGCCCTTTGGAGATGCAAGAAGAGAAGGGCAGGTTAAAAATGCAAGCCCAAAATTATGTTTTCAATAAGAAGAAAATGAATGGGCATAACAACATTTATGCATATTATATATATGGATAGTGCCAATGCTTTAGGAACATATATAATTGTTAATAATGTAAACTATTTATAGGTAATATTTTATAGGCATTCATATACTAAATGATATTTAACAAATCCACATTTTATTTTATATTTATTTCAATTATATCTTTATTTACATTTATATATAATTCACATAGAGAAAATAAGGACAACATTTGTTATATTAAAAATAGTGCCTTGTTTTTGTCTATTTCATTATCAAATATGTTTGAACAATATAGAGGCTGTGGAAGTTGATGTAAGTGAAGCCATTCAAAATGGAGTAATTTTGTACAACTTGCTCCTTTAACCTTTGGAATGTTTTAATTGGACAAAAAACCTTTGTATTGGGCCAAACCAACTTTATTTTAAATTGTTTGCAAAGCTAACAGGAAAGCAGACATCCTGACCACAAGGAGTGATGATTATGGACTCTCTGACAGTAGAATAAGTACCAGCCATGTATAACTAAAGAGTAACTCAGCTTGTTAGCACCAATAGGAAACTCTTCTATTTATGCAATTATTCACTTCTCTTTCTCACAAAAACCCCTATTCCTTACTGTGTAATCAGGACACTGTTTGATTTTCTGCCTGAATCTGTGCTTCAAGAATGGCAATGGTTTTTGATCCCCCCAACAGTTGATTCCTGTCATTTGGCTTTTTATTTTGAAGTTAACAAGGCCCATTCTGTTTGCTTCTCTAGTCCTAGAATGCATAACATTTAATTTTCTGTTAAAGCCTTTGAGTTAAGCTTTGTAAATTATAAATGTGTTTTCCTTTTTTTGTTACCTAATAATCATCATCGTTCTTTTGTTCTCTTTGATTCAAGGGTTTTTTTTGGTTTTTTTTTTGTCACTTGAGCCTAGATTTACTCTTTCCAAGTTAAAGTTAACAAAGGTAAATTTTTCAATGAATGCATCACAATTCAAAGAACACCAATATATTCTGACATTTGAAAGCAACTGATCTTTTCCTACAAAATGCTAACAGAGACAATGTCAAAATGATTTTAAGTTCATTTATTGTATTATTAACTAAAATGTATTTTGCCTTATAATACTAGAACCTTATATATCTACCATATTTCTCATCTGGTTTGATTTTTCTAAAAGTAAAATTTAATTCTTCATTCTTATCTATCACTTTAAAATATTTCTCAATGTTAAAGGAAGTATTACTAAGTAATGTGCTTTGATTCCTGAATTCTCACATGGGACTTATTGGACCCTAGAGATTTTTTTCTTTTTTAAATATATTTTTATTGATTTTAGAGAGGAAGAGAGAGGGAGATAGAGATAGAAACATCAATGATGAGAGAGAACAATTAACCAGCCGTCTCCTGCATGCCTTCTACTGGGGATGTGTTGCAGGCATGTGCCCAGACCTGGAATGGAACCATGACCACCCAATTCATAGGTTGACGCCCAACCACTGAACCACATCGGCCAGGTAGTCCTTAGAGATTTTTGAAATTCAAATATTTTAATTGCTCCACCACCTGTCTTTCCTGAATCTTCAGTTCCTCTGCTTTTGGGAATTGTAAGTAGGTTTTGAGCATCTGTCCTTAACCTCTGGTAAATGCAAAAGGAAAATATTCATTTATTGCTCAAAGGCTAGTCCCAACTAAGTATAATTTATATAAGTTTAGATGATTACTTTTTTAAATGATATACCTTTTATATGCTTTTAAATATATTTATAACATTTTATCTATTTTATAAAATTTATCACACCTTTCTATGTTTATTCAATAATAAGGATAGAGTACCCACCTATTTATAATATCAACTTAATGTTGAGGTTTTACATACAATTTATTTTTTAGTCTCTCAATTCATTTCATTTGGATTCAAAGTAATTTATGACTTGGTTTGAATTACATTTGTTTGCCTCAATGAATATTAGAGTTGATATAATAATCCTCTTGATTAAAATATGAACAAAATGTATGTCTTTCCCCCTATAATTTCCATTTAAAATTTGTATAAAATCCTGTGATATATAGGTCAAATTATTTTCATTCTGCGTGTAACAAAGTTAGGATAATAATGTAGAGACTTGGCTTATAGACAGGCAGCTGGTTCAGTGATGGGCAGTGATTTAAATCTAAGCCTGACTTACATTTCGATTAATGAATTACATTTTTCCACATTGTTTCCATCCTAATTGAAATGGTTCTTCACTTTTTATTCACAAATAATTAAAATTTTATAAAAATACAATCTACAAAATAATATTGAATAATTATTATAGAATATGCATCCCTTTGCCCTCAAATTCTCTTAATATTTCTCAAGGCAAATTCTCTATGTTGTATGCATTGCTTTTAAATTAGAATAATTACCTCAATGTGAGCAGTGGAGAAAACACTAATAAATATATTTTACTCATGTTAATATCTCTGAGCTATCGCTCTGCTTGTTTTAGTCAGAAAAATCCTAATATATAAAGAGCCAGGTTCCATAACATCCAAAACAACCAAACAGACGACCAAACACCAGGCTGCACATGCAGCAGGCTTGGGTGGGCGGGAAACTGGCGAGCGGGCTGAATTGCTGACCTTTTGGTCCCTCCTGGGTCATGGGCACTGTGGCAACTCAGCACTGACTGCTGCCGCCAAGGAGGGTGCGATGAGATTGGTCGGGGGGCCCCGCCATCACCCCATGATAACCTCGCAGAGCGAGTCCCAGGTCACAGTTTGGGGAATTCTGCAATCACCCCAAAGACAGAGGCCCAGGTTACCCAGCAGGCAGCGGTGGGCAGGGCCTCCCTCTGTGGGTCAATCAATCATGGGGCTCCCAAGAGGGCACAGGCCAGGCTGAAGGACACCCCCCGCTCCCGAGTGCACAAATTTTGTGCACCGGGCCTCTAGTATTATATTTAAAAAGCTTACTAAGAGATAGCAATTATTTTTTTAAAATATATTTTATTGATTTTTTTACAGAGAGGAAGGGAGAGGGATAGAGAGTTAGAAACATTGATGAGAGAGAAACATCGATCAGCTGCCTTCTACACACCTCCCACTGGGATGTGCCCTCAACCAAGGTACATGCCCTTGACTGGAATTGACCTGGGACCCTTGAGTCCTCAGGCCGACGCTCTATCCACTGAGCCAAACCGGTCAGGGCAGAGATAGCAATTATTAATATAACTATAATGACTAGTGATTGTGACTCACAAGATATAGCCATTTGTAATTCCAATTACAAACTGACAAGGAAGAAAGTAACAGTGCATAGAACATTGAGTTTACTCTTTAACAGTTAATATAATAAAAACTATTATTTTAAAATATAGTATGATTTTCTATTACAGATACCTGAGAGGAGCCAATGATAAATTTCTAGAAAGAAAATGTTAGGGCATGGTCAGAAAATAAATTTAGAGATATTTATGTTTTTAATAAATAAGATATTAGAGAAATTGAAACAAAACTTTAAAGCAAAATAATAAGCTATATATTTGAATATGATAATCTTACTGCAAAGATAAAAATTAACATTTAAATTAATTCCACCCCAAATTATAATATAAATTGGGACATACTGACATAATGCCTAAGTAAGAAAATATATTGGCAATAGAGGTTAACAGGATGTAAAGATAAATTCTTAATTACATATATAAACATATAATTGAAGAACATATTTTAGAAATAGATTTAATACCTTTTGACAATCATCACTCTAATATTAAGTAGTTCATTTGCTCTCAAAGAAAAATACTACTAGGATTTTCCATTCATTTACGGTGATAATAATATATATATTAATATATATATATTATATGTTCTTTTTCCAAATAATTATTTAGCTATTCTAAGCGATATAATATATGTATCAGAACAAACTAATTCACTTTTGTTTTAACTATAGGATATTTCTTAGTATGTACATGTATCTTTTACAAACTAAATTTTTGATGACTAGTTACATTGATTCTAATTTTACACTAATATCTTTTTTTTTTAATAAACACCCAGGTACATGTCTTCTTGTGCAATAATTAAAGTGTATCTCTCTCAGATATGTTTTATTTTTTTGAATTGTTATTTCAAAATAGATATAAAATTCACAGCAGTGCAATTTACAATAGCTAAGATCTGGTAACAGTCCATGTGCTTATCAGTAGATGAGTGGACAAAAAAGCTGTGGCACATTTACACAATGGAATACTATGCAGCTGTGAAAAAGAAGGCTCTCTTACCCTTTGAGACAGCATGGAGAGACCTGAAGAATATTATGCTAAGTGAAATAGACCTGCCAGAGAACCACAGGTATCACATGATCTCATTCATATGTGGAATCTACATAGACAATAGTGTCATCTCTGAAGAATATTCAGTCTAATACCTTTATTTCCTTTATGCACTAGCTAGACATTCTGCTATGATGCTAAATAGCAATTTTGAGAGGGAATATACTTGTCTTTTCCCCAGACTTAGGGGAACAGTTCCTAGTTTCTCATCATTAAGTTTGATGTTAGCTATAGTATTTTTGTGAATGTTCTTTAGAAAATTGAGGAAATTTCCCTGTATTTCCTATTTTCTAGATGCTAAATTGTGTCCAATGCTATTTCTGCAATTATTTATTTGTTGTATTCTATTGATATGATCAATTACATTGGTTGATTTCAGTTGCTGAAACTGCCTTGCATAAGTGAAATAAATCCTGTTTGGTCTTGTATAATCATTTTTACACATATTGGATTAGAATTGATGGTATTTTTCTAAGGGGTTTAGTATTTATATACATAAAGAATTTTGGTTAGTAGTTTTTCTATATAGTAATGTCTTTTCTGTTTTTGGTTGTAGGGCCACAATGAATGAATTGGAATATGGTTCACGTCTTCTATTTTCCAACAGAGAATGTAAACAATCAGAAATATTTCTTCCTTCAATGTTTGGCAAAATTCACCAATGAAAATCTTTGTTGGGAAGGATATCGATTATTGATTCAATGTCTGTATTAGATATGGCTTATGCAGATTATCTATTACTCTTTGTATGAAATGTGGTAGTTTGTGTCTTTCAAGGAATCAGTCCATTTTATCTAAATTATTAAATTTTGGAACATAAAAGGTTTTTTATACTATTTCTTTATTATCCTTTTAATTTTTAAGGAATTAGTGGTGCTAACATTCTTTGTAATATTCATGATTTGTGTCTTCTTTCTTTTTTCCTTGGTTAGAGTGGCTAAAGATTTACCAATTTATTGATCTATTCAAGGAAACAGCTTTTGTTTATGTTCATTTTTTCTACTGCTCTTTTTTTCAATTCCATCGATTTCTGTTCTATATTTGATTTTTTATATTTTCTTCTGCTTGCTTTAAGCCTTATTTGCCTTTCTTCCTTCATTTCCTAAGGTAAAATTTTAGGTCACTTTAGATGTTTCTTGTTCTAACATATGCCTTAATAGTATACATTTCAATCTAAGAGCTGCTTTCCCTGCATAGTACAAATTTATATATTCACAGTATCCTTTGAGTATGTATTCCCTCTATCTGGTATTTAGTACTCTCACTCATGTAAGCATCCTCCAGGGATATTTGAAAATCTTCTTATCTTCCTGCCATCCTCTTGCCTCCCTCAAACTATAACACAGCGTAGATAGTATAAAAATGTATTAGCATTCAAGTCACTATACCCACCTATTTAAAGATAAGTAATTTAATGGTTTCCTGATTTTTCTCTTTAGGTAAAACCAAACCTCCTTAGCAGGGTTTTTGAGACTATTAATGAGCAAACATATTGATCACCTTTTCTTGTCTCTATTGTGTCATGATCATATTGCTTGAGATTATTTCATAGTATACTCTCTACTTGGAGTGCTTCCACAAAAGATTTTCTTGCAAACTTATTAAAACACCTCCATCTCATAGCTTACACATCCAGTTTAGGTGCTCATCTTATGCAATCAGAGAATATTGTGTGCTTTCCTTATATTACACAATATTATTTTGTGGGCTTAATTATCTACCTAATGAGAACACAAGTTCCATGAGAATAGAGTTAAGATCTCCGTTCATTAGCATTGTAGGACTAACATATAGAGCACTGCCTGGCACATAGAAGGTTTTCAAAAGAATACGAGCAATTTAACCCATTACTTAATATCTTTATTGAGAGCACATTTCCACGATATCTCAGAAGATAATACACAAATTCACATTCAAAATTTTAATGTCATGTGACTTCTTGGCATCATTCATACTTAAATTTTATTACTAATTTTATTTTTAAAATATAAATTTAATAGACTTTAAAATAAATCAAAGTAGTAATTATATGGTTTTATTACTAACATTCACATGTGTTGTATGTTTTTTATTTGTATCTCCTCTTATATTCTTGGTACAATTATTCTTGCTAATAATTTCCTTTAATAGAATCATCAACTATGAGTTTGTTTATTCATATTTTAGTTAACAAATATATGTTCTTTAAGATACTTTACTAGGAACTACTAAAATACTAGTGAACTAAAGAGATATGATGTTTCTTCCGGATATATTATATATACTATGTAGAAGAAAGATACCAAGAGAGTTATTAAAGTAAAATATCTAATTAATGTGATGAAACACATTTTTAACTCTTCCAATTATAATAGAATGAAAGAGAGGGGTAAGAAAGAAGAAATAGAAAATAGAGGGGAAAAGGATAAGTTTTATAAAATTCTTAATTTTCCTTTTGTGAACCCTGAGAAGATATCTGTTAAAATACATTTTTCATGGCTCACTAGGCCAAAATTCATATAACCAGAGTTCAGGGGCTTTTCATGCACTCTGAATTTCAGGAAAAGCCGCAGACTGAGCTTTCTACCTCCTACACTATGCCCCCGCCTGTTTCCACTGAGATTTAATCACCGCAAGGAATTCCTCGTTTTGTCTTATGACCAATGGACCAAGACCTTCCCCATCCAATCAGAACTGCACAACCTGACTTGCAGGACTAAATTGGGTTCTGTTTCAAGTTGCCATTGAGTTTCTGAGTTCTTTAGAAGGAAGATAAAACAATCTCAAAAAGAAAGATGTATATAACGGATTAATTTCCAGAGCATTCACAGATGCCATTTATGTTGCAAGTCTTCCTTCCTGAATTGTTTTCAATTTTCAATTGAGGGGTTATTTTAAAGCAAATAGGTGAACCTGGTGAAAGGGAGAAAGAGAGTGAGGAGGGAGTGTGGGAAAGAGAGGCTTTGTAATGACTTCCATGTGAGGACAACCTGGGACCCCTTTCCCCAACCTCATCTCCTTCCATCCTTTCTTTCACTTTATGGTTGGAACACATCATAATTCTCCAACTTGTACACTATTTCAAGCCTCTGGGTCTTACTTGGACTGCTCTGTGTCCAAGTGGAGTTCTTTTTCCCTCCTTTTGGTATGGATTCAAAACCCTCTGCCTTTCTCCTTTCCTTCTTCCAGGGAAAAAGAAGAGAGGAAAAAAGCCATGATTGGTTTGTCTCAGTGGATAGAGCACTGGCCTGTGGACTGAAGGGTCCCATGGTTTGATTCTGGTCAAGGGCAGAGGATGAGGATGACTACTTTTTGGAGTTTAAAGTCTAGAACAGATAGACATTAATAATCTCACAAATACAACCTTATAAACTGCTCCAAATATTTTTTTTTAATAAATGCCCTGTTTATGGTGTTAACAGAAGCTAAGAGTCAGGGAAGGGTTCTTATTTGCATTGTTGTTTTAAGTATGAGTCTGAGTTAACCAAATGAGCAGAGTAGGAAGAAGAATACTGCTGGCAGTGGAAAAGCATATGCAGAACTCTGGGGGTTGAGGGAGCAAAGGACTTGAGAAACTGAAAGGCTATGAATCAGGCTGGAGCATCCATAGAGCTGCATTTGGGGGGAACCAGAACATGGACAAGGCACATCTTCAGCTAAGAAGGATGGAGCTCCAACCACGGTTTGGGGGTGGAGAAAGGCAAAACTATTTGGAGGCAGTGTTATATGCAGGAGAAATGAAATCAGAGAAGGAGACTCTCAGAGGTGAGAAGCTGTTCTGGAACATAAGGAGGCCTAAGGAGAAAGATTTTGAAGATTAGCTTGTAAATGAAGTGAGGGTATTAGAGACCTGCTTTCTTTGATGCCAGCTACAAAATCCAGGAGCTTAATGGGGTCCTGTGGGACCCTGTGTGATTAAACAAGCCTTTTGAAAGGCCCATCATAAAGGAGAGTGGACAAGCAGTATTAGATGAGAAGGGGAATAAAACCACATCCATTTAAAATCTGACAGAGGACCAGGGAGAATAAAATCCTCTTAAAGACAGGACTAAATTGGGTTCTGTCTCAAGTTGTCATTGAGTTTCTGAGTTCTTTAAAAGAAAGATAAAACAATCTCAAAAAGAATGATATATGTAACAGATTAATTTCCAGAGCATTCACAGATGCCAAGTTGCAAGTCTTCCTTCCTGAATTGTTTTCAATTTTCAATTGTGGGGTTATTTTAAAGCAAATAGGTGAACCTGGTGAAAGGGAGAAAGAGAGTGAGGAGGGAGTGTGGGAAAGAGAGGCTTTGTAATGACTTCCATGTGAGGACAGCCTGGGACCCCTTTCTCCAGCCTCATCTCCTTCCATCCTTTCTTTCACTTTATTTTTGGAACACATCATAATTCCCCAACTTGTACACTATTTCAAGCCTCTGGGGTCTTATTTGGATTGCTCTGTGCAAGTAGAGTTCTTTATCCCTCTTTTTGGTATGGATTCAAAACCCTCTTATACCCTAAAAAAAAAAGAGAGAAGAAGAGCGCAGATTGGTTTGTATGAGAAAGAGAGAGATAGAGAGAGAGAGATAGAGAGAGAGAGAGAGAGAGAGAGAGAGAGAGGGAGAAGAGAAGAGAAGAGAGAGAGAGAGAGAGAGAGAGAGAGAGGATGAGGGAGAGGAATATTTTTCTATACTCCATAAATAAATGTATGAGTAGAGTTAAAAAGAGAACCACAGCCAGTGTGGTTCAGTTGGTTGGGCACCATCCCTTGCACAAAAGCATTGCTGGTTCAATTCTTGGTCAGGGCTTGTTCCCTGAGCTGCAGCCAATCAATGTTTCATTCTCACATTCTCTCTCTCTCTCTCTCTCTCTCTCTCTCTCTCTCTCTCTCAAAATCAATTAAAAATCTTGAAGAAAAAAAATAAAAGTACAGGCCCCAAATCATTGTCTCTCATGCTAAAAGTCCATGATAGCAAATCTAGATTTAATACCTGACCTAATTGCAGTTTTAGCCTCCCCCAGAAATGTAATATTAATCAACCAGTCTGTGGAATTTTCTGGTCAAGCACCAGTAAGGTAATCTATCCCCTTGCCCTCTCCATCCTTCCTGGAAAGAAGAGACAATCTGTAAGACAAAAACACCAACCCTTCTCTTCCCTCACAAAAAGAAGCCCCAATTCCAAAATAATTATTTATTTTGTTAATAGCTCCCTTGCCCCACATTTCTTCCTATAAAAACCTTTCATTTTATACCGCCCTGGGAACATCCTGCTAATCTAGTTGCTAGGTGGGAAGCTGCCAAATTCATAAATAACTTAATAAAGCCACTTAAATCTTCAAATTTATAGGTTAAAGCTTCATTTGTTTGTTTGTTTTAACATGAGTCTGTTGGCTCTGGGTGAGATGATTTTGGTTTGGATTCTGACTCAGTCACTTAATAACTATGAGATCAAGGGCAATTCACTTATACTTGTTAAGCTTCGGTTCTCCCATGTTTGAAATGAGGATAATAATATTTAATTCAAAGATTTTTGAAGATTAAATGCAAGAATGCATAAAAAGTATTCTGGAAGGCATGAGATTAATATGTATTTAACAATTGTTAGCAATTATTGTCATTCAATAATTAAATGATAATTAATTGTTAGCAATTAATTATCATTCAATGCACAGTTAGCGATGACTAAAACACTGAGAGAAACTTTTTCTATATTCTCATAATGACTAAATCTACAGGTAATTTTATGTTCATAATGTATATGGATTCATTAATCAGAATGATATCAATGTAAGAAACATTCAAACCTGTGAAGAATTATTTGAGCCGACACTGTTGACTATTCCTGGGAAGCAAAATCTCAAGGGATTGAGATTATGCTCATGTTCACCTTATTTTATACCCTACAATCAAAAGAGGACATGTAAATGGGTTACATAACATCCATTGGTGATAATTAGGGAGGTGGGGAAAAGCAAAGTGGGGAAACCTCTGGGATTGGATGAAAAGTAAAATAAAGACACATTGGTGGGTTCAGGATAGTTAACAGTCATCAATTAACATGAGGATTTATGGCCTATGCCCTGGTGCTCTGGTTGTGTCCTGTGGGGTCTGGAAAAGGAGTTACCCTGACATTCTAAAGGAATATTATCATAAATGCAAAAGACAGTAGACAGGCTTAGTTAAGGTAAAGATTGACCTTTGTCAGGAAAGATATTGGCCTAGATCATGACTACTCACCATGAAGTGCTTATAGATAAAAAAAAGTTTTAATTTCAGACCATCTTTTGTTGTTACTTTAGGTCTCTGAGTTTCCAAGGTCACCATGCAGGCCTTCCCTGAGCTAATCAGGTTAGCACGTGGCCCTTTTCATCCACAATAATTTCAAAATATTTCACTTTTACCTACATGAATCAAACACTAAACATTAGTCATGCAATCAAATTTTGGAATTAATATAATAATGTTAGCCTCATGAAAGGAGTTTAGAAGTGTTATCTCCTCTTCTATTGCTTAGAAGAGTTTGAGAAAGATGATTATTAATTCCTTTTTTAATGTTTGGTACAATTCACCAGTGAAATTGTCTGCTCCTGGACTCCAAAAGTTAACTTTTTTGATCATAGATTAATAACTTTTAAAATATAAGTTATATTGTCAAATCATAGTCCCCAAATGTTATAGCAACAAATAATCCTTCCAGAAAAAAAAGTAAACATGATTGTATCTATATGATCTCACCAGCATTAGATATAAAATCACTAATATATTTGAATATTTAACTAATGAACATATTTACATGAAAATATATACCAAGTAATTTGACTTGGCCTAGGCTGAAAACATAATTAAAACTATATGTTTTGTCCTAGCTGGTTTGGCTCAGTGGACAGAGTGTCAGCCTGCGGACTGAAGCGTCTTGGGTTTGATTCCAGTCAAAGGTACATGCCCAGGTTGCAGGCTCGATCCCCAGTGTGGGATGTACAGGAGGCAGCCAATCGATGATGCCTTCTCTCTCATCATTGATATTCCTAGCTCTGCCCTTCCTTCCTCTCTGAAATCAATAAAAATATATTTTAAAAAACTATATGTTTCAATTGTACTTATTGAGATATATTTACTCTAAAAATTATTGACAAAGAGCACTTGGTTAAATATAATGAATAAGTTTAAATCTCTATTATAAAATAAGATTTAGCAGTATAAATGCACTAGTCAACTAAGTTAAAAGTTATGTTTTAATTTTATCTATGCATATTCCGTCCCATCAAGAATTGAAATTCTTGGCATATTTATTTAGAACTACTTATTGTGAAAAGTTGCAATGATTTATTACAATCAACTATGCAAAGCAATCCTTACAATTGAGGTTATTACTACTACAATAAGTATATACATGTTTGCATTGAACTTTTTAGAAAATTGAGTTATTCATCAACCTTATTGAAGTAAAGGTACTAATAATTACTGATTATTTCAAAATTATCCCTACTATTATCTAAATTATGTAGCTATATTTAGATAAACAATGATTTATAAGCTTTTTCTTATTATAATAATTTATGAAAGATAAAATAAAGTATGGTTAGAATAAGTTATTTTAAAACACAATGTAAAATATTAATATGAATGAGGATATGTTTACTTTTAGTTGTTTGCATAATTTCATTTGTTTCTAATAATTGCCAGTTTAAACTTTTGCCCACATTTTATTTAATATTTTCTGTGTAGAGATCTTGTTGTACTGAGATATTAACCCTTTTTCCATGTTATATATCATAATATCTTTTGGAGTAGAATTTAATCTATTGATTTTGGTAAGGTCTTCCATACAGAAAATGTTAATTAATAATGCATTCTTTATGGCTTTTATATTTTCTGACTTAATAAATTGGGCCTTTACAAGATTTAGATGCATTATCTTGTTTCTAATATTTTACAGTTTTATAGATTATTTTTATAAATAGTTTTATAAATAAAAATGTAAAATATTAGAAAAAATTAAGATGGATATATACAACTGATACCTTTGGAGACTGCAATGTCAGTGGGAAAGCATGGTTTCTGTTAGTGATAATTGATGAAACTGGAAAGGAATTAATGGTATGCACAATTATGCATATGAAGTGTATTTGAGACTGCACCTTTAATTTTATAATGTAAATGGTTTCATTATATTAGCATTATTTTCAGTCTAAATACATTGTGTTTTATTGTAAAAACCAGTTGAAAAGTCTTAGAAATACATTACTTCTTTTGAACTTCTAAAGCGTTTTTTACAGCTTGCAAGAAACCATTTGGAAATTATAACTTTTTTTAAAATATATTTTATTGATTTTCTACAGAGAGGAAGGGAGAGAGATAGAGAGTTAGAAACATCGATGAGAGAGAAACATCAATCAGCTGCCTCCTGCACATCTCCCACTGGGGATGTGCCCGCAACCCAGGTACATGCCCTTGACCGGAATCGAACCAGGGACCTTTCAGTCCCCAGGCCGATGCTCTATCTACTGAGCCAAACCGGTTTCGGCTGGAAATTATAACTTTAAATGATATATATTTTTATATTAAATATTAAAATCCAGGAAAACTACATGCCTGTCTATATAATTCAGGGATCCTTAGTTAAATAATTTTATATTTTTGTGTGAATAGACCTTCTACGTTTTCTATACTGTTTTATATTTTTCCACTATTGTAACTGGAATTTCAAACTAATTTCTAATGATTGGTAAAATCATACAATGGAAGGCTTCTATTTTATAACATGTCATTTTCTTGTCTCTCAGAATTGGCTAATAGGACACAGAGCTGGGGTCATGGACATAGTAATTACCTGACCTCCTAAAAGGAGTCCATTTAGGTGGGGACCACTCTCTTCAGGAATTATTAAAAGTGTATGAATCATCTCTGTTTTCCTAAACATCAGCATCCTTCTAGAATTTAAATAATGGCCAAAATAATAGCATCTCTCTTTTCTGATTTTAATCACTGTGACTTTATTATTTTATTACCTACTTGAATAAATTTGACTATAATAAATTATTTTCTCATTTTAAGTTGTTTCATTTTATTTATTGTTCAGTTGTGGTGAAGGCCTGCAGGGAGGTGGGTAGAGTTGAGGGGGTTAATGGGGGGGGGGGTATCTGTAATACTTTCAACAATAAACAATAAAAATAATTGTTTTTAAAGTTAAAGAAAAGATTACCAAATTTTTGGTATGACTTGTTAGCATATTGTGGTATATTCTTTCAGTTTTATATAATTTAATGTGTTTATTTAAGATCAAATATTGATATATTTTCTAATTAAACCAGCCTTCCTCTACTGTAATGAACACTACTTGATTATAATGCATATTCTAAATGTATGCTCTAGCATCTAAATTTTATTTAATCACTTTTTGGAACTATGGGGAATTTTTATCAATGTATCATGTTTAGATCTTTTGCCATAAAATATAATATTTAGCTTTGATTTTGACATCAGCAAAGAAGGACCATCTTTTTCACCTCAACAAACAAAGAAAGATTTTAAATAGTAGAAAAAAAAATGTGTTAGGTATAAAGGAAGTTGCCTTTAAGTGAAATATATGAAATATAAAGTTAATCTACAGAAAGGAAGAGAGATTTCACCTATGTTTAAGACTGATTTATGCCCCCTCCCCTCACATTCTTATATTGAAACACTAACCTTCAGTATCTCAGTATGTAACTCAGTTGGAAGATAATCTTTAATAAGGTAATTAAGTTGAAACGAGGTCATTAGAGCAAATTCTAACCAAATATGCCTGGTGACCTTATTAAAAGAGAAAATTAGGACATACACACACACACACACACACACACACACACACACACACACGGAAGCCCATGTGAAGACAGAAGGAAAGAACAGTCATCTACAAGCCAAGACAAGCTTCATAAGAAATGAACCCTGATAACACCTCGATCTCTGTATCTAGTCTCCAGAATCAATAAGGAAATACATCACAGTTGTTTGAGCCACCCAATTTGTGCTACTGTGTTGTGGAAGTCCTAGTAAACTAATAAAATATATTTGATTAGGCATTATTTTTGATCCATTGAATCTCTGAAATGCCATATAATTTTATTAAAAATTTATTTTTAGAAGTTTTAGGTTAAAAGAAAAATATGAGGAAAATTATAAAAATTCTCCCCATATAACCTTTCCCCCATACTCACAGTTTCCCTCATTATCAACATCCTGCACTACAGTGGTACAGTTGTTACAACTGATTAATCTATAGTAACACGAAATATAGTAACTCTAAGTTGATAGCTCACTCATTTTTAGCATTGAATAATATCCCATTGTCTGAATGTACCATTGTTTGATTATTCACCTACTAAAACACATCTTAGTTGCTTGCAAGTTTTGGCAATCATAAATAAAGTTATGATATAAAGATTTGTGTGCAGGTGTACTAGTATTTGTGAAAGAATTCTTCCCATTTAGTTAACACATTCATCACCTTACATATTTATGAGATGGTTTTTTTTTATTGAGCAGGGTATAAGGGTGATTTATTTCCATGTTCTTGTTTAGATGGATTCGAAGAAAGAAGCCACAGACAAAAGGTGGTAGGTATAAGAAGTACAAAAACTGAATTGCAAGCAAAAGAAACTTTATGGCAAGCAGATGCTATTTCTAAAACCCTAATTCTAAGACTCTCTCTCTCCTGGCACAGAGGGACAGAGGGGTCCCCTAAAGAGGGTGGCCACTGCCCTCTTTGTCTTGAGGCATTATAAAGACTGTAGCTCTCTGTCTCTTCATGACCCTTTCTAATTGGACTCTTCCCAACTTAGGACCCCTGTGTTTTCCTCATTGGTCACTTTGCAAAGGCCAAAGCCCACATGGTGCCTCCCCTCTTTTCCCCCCTTATTTTGCAACATTCCTCTACTCTCTGTGAAAAATATGTTTCCTTTTTCTCAATAATCTGTGTCATTTTTTGTCCTTCATATATCCATGTTCTCTGTTCAAGTTGGAGTTACTTCTGATCTATCTTATGGTACCTAGCAACCTTATCCTGCCAAGGCTTGAGACTGAAACTATTGGCTTCTCTGATCAAAAGAATAAAGCAGCCTCTTTTTTTTTTCTCTTGCCAGATATTTATTACCCCTATGGCTCTCCCAGCTGCTCAGGCTAGAGATACCTCTGTCCTTGGTTTATGGCTGTTTAAATTGTTCAGGCCGAGATGCCTCTAATCTCTCTAAACCCCCTCCCTTCTGTCTTAAGCTAGCTAGTTAACCCTTTTCATTTATCTTTGTGCATGTGTAAGAACACTTAACTTATACTCCTAGCATGTTTAAATCACATATTTTATTTTATGTTATATTTTATATAACTTATAATGCTATCAATATAAGTCACCATTTTACAGATTAGGTATTCAGATCTTATTCATATTATCAGTTTTTTGGGAAAATACTCAGAAGAGGAATTTTGTCCTCATATATTTTTTTATCGACATCATTAAATTAATTTTGTTGTTGTTGTTATTCCTCACCCAAGGATATTTTTCCATTAATTTTTTAGGGAGAGTGGAAGGGAGGGAGAGGGAAAGAGAGAGAGAGAGAGAGGGAAAGAGAGAGAGAAAGGGAGAGAGAGAGAGAATGTGAGAGAGACAAAATAAATTGGT